>NC_056602.1:14571165-14938665 GCF_018340385.1 Cyprinus carpio | reverse complement strand
ATAGACATTTGTGTTTCTTATACCATTTTGCTTGTGTTTAGGTTTTGCTAGTTACCCTTTTCTGGTTGATGCCATATTTGGTTAACATTTCAAGATCATTGCTACCTGCTTAGCTTAACATCAATTGAAATGACACCTTTCAATGAAAATTTAAAACGTTTATTTGCTGTAAACAGAATTTTACATTTCAAATCATTTGTAACTAATTCAGTACGGTTATTGGATATTACTAGTCGATCCATCATGATAATTTGTGAGTGTTTTTGGCCAGTGACCATCAATCAGGCTACATATGAACATAGAAAGTTTATTCAAATTTCTGACTGTCGGTAATGACCTCTCTGGGAAGTATACTGCCCAATGTCATGTCTCTTCCCCATCATTTTTGTTAATGATAACTGTAAACCTAAAAGCAGCCATGCCGCCCGTGTTCACTCTCTTGCTCAGAGATATCATATATAAGAGGTGATTCCCCATAGTCCGGCTCTGAGATCCATGGTAAACGGTTGTGAAATGGTGGGAGAAAAGGGGATTTGGTGAGACGGTCCAGCACAATGACATTGTCTGGACTACAGCCCTTCAACTCGCCTGACTTCAGTGAAAAGCCCCTTCAGTATTTCCTGTCAAACAGAGCATTTTTTTCCTTTACTTCTCCTTAAGTGTCTAGACAGTGGTTTTCTTGCTTCGTTGGTTCTCTTGGACAGGGGCCAAATCTCCTCTCTTGAAGGCGATAAGAAAGCTGTGTTATCAGGGCCTCAGAAGGGAGAACCAAGCCCAAGCGCGTGTCACTCAGGTGGGTTGTGTGATGATTTGAGGTTTCTTCTCTCCCTCTTTTTGTGTGTGGCCTTGACCAGGACTTAAGGAGGCTGCATAGCTTGTGTCTTTTCATTTAAAGGCAGCATCTATAGGGCTCCAGTCATGTGCGTTGGGGACTGGCATTGCAATATAATGATCATAACGAAGACATTTTAAAAAGTATAAATGGGTTAGCGTTCCAAAACGTGAAAATTCTGTCATTATTTACCCAACCACATATCATTTCAAACCCATAATTTCTATTCATTTTTGGGACGAAAATTAAGACTTGTTAAATATTCTCTTATCATTTTTGTTCATCCATTGGAAGTCCATACAATCAAAACTTTCATACATTAAAAAGTTATGTCTGACATGAATTGAGCAGTTTAACCTGCTCAGTGTTAAAAGTTTAAAGTGACTTAAAGGGAAAGTTCACCCAAAAATGTAAATTACCCCATAATTTACTCACTCTCAAGCCATTCTATGTGTATATGACATTCTTCTTTCAGGCGAATACAATCAGACTTATATATTGTGTATATGACATTCTTCTTTCAGGCGAATACAATCATATATATATATATATATATATATATACAATCAGACTTATATATAAAGGGTTAATCGGATGCAAAATTCATTTTTACATGTTGTTTGAACTGAAATGTGTCTTGGAAGTGTGTGTAGACAGCCACCCTATAATGATAAAAATCCACCCAGTGTTTTTTTTTTTTTTTTTTTTTTTTTTTTTTAAATCCCCAAAAATCATCTGATCACTGGTGTTTTATCACAGACCCCCTCTGGGAGAGCTGTAGACAGTCCTTTTTAAATCCCCAAAAATCATAACCTCTTTCTCTTTCGGCCATTGTTTCAACGAGGGTGAAAGTGTTGTTAAGTTTTACACTACCATTGACATTTTAACATTTTAAAGTATGTTATAGACTTTTCATTAAGACCCTAAAGAATCATATCATCTTGTGGAAAATGAGCATCCAATGGCCCCTTTAAGTCCAATAAAAGTGCATCCATCCATCATAAAAAGTGCTCCTCACGGCTCACGCCTTATGAAGCGAATCGATGCATCTCTAGCTTCCACTAACTGTAATATGCATGTTCACGAGAGAGTGGCATTCCAGTGGATGTTGGACAACCCCACAGCAAAGGAAGCGACTTTTAATTTTTGTTTAAGATCTACTGTTGGATTCCATTTCCTGGAATATAATGAGCTGTTCAATTTGCAGAATGTAAGATAGTGTTACAACCAGTGTTACAGAAAGAAAACCTTGGCCTCTGCTGGAAGATGCTTTAACCCTTCTGCATGAAAGCCTTTTTCACCACTGATGGCCATTTATTAATATCGGCACACTGCCACTACTGCTCTCAAATATAAGTTTATTAAAAACACAATTTTTGAGATTTTTGTTTATTGACAGTGAAGTGTTTCATGCGATCGAACACCTTCCTAAAGTTTTGGATGTGCACATATTATACCTTCTTCTGCCATTCATAAGTAGCCTTGTACCTCCCAAAAAGGCAACATAAATAACAAGTATTTAATTGTTTTACCAGTGACATTTCCTTTACGTCATAGATCACGCAAAGGCAGGATCAAGGAGGTCTGAACTACCTGGAGAATGTTAGCATATCCATCTTAGACAGCCGACCTTTGGAAGTATCCAATCGGAAAACATGAGCACCAAACACCAAAAAAAGCTCACTAATCAGTCTGGAGCCACAGTCTCACAGTCCCCAATCAAGCCCTTCATTTGCTGAAAAAAGAAAAATTATCTATTTCATGCTACAAAATCAGGCATTGTTAAAAGTTCAATATATGATGAAACATTTTAGTTTCTTCAATCAGAATACACAGCTAGCCTTAAATACCTGCCAATGGAGAAAAATATGTAACTGCAGCCCAGATGGTGTAATTGCATAATCTACCAGCAGGGGAGGGGCTAACTGGACCATGCTAACCAGCCAAACTATTCTGACCCCTTGGGCAGAATAGTTGGTAATCAACAGCTTCTCCACCAGTTTTCAGAAATTAATTTCTGTGGTACTTGTATTATAA
The DNA here is from genome assembly GCF_018340385.1 of Cyprinus carpio. NCBI lineage: Eukaryota > Metazoa > Chordata > Actinopteri > Cypriniformes > Cyprinidae > Cyprinus > Cyprinus carpio. Next base: position 14,935,796 of record NC_056602.1, on the reverse strand, counting down.
AATATAAATTTCCTGTAATGGTAACACATCATTTGTGCAATATTATAAGTTCATGTTTTCAATGAACTTTGTGCGACAATTGAGTGGCTAGAATATGCGATTGAAAGAAATGACCTGAAAATCTCCAGTCATGGAACTGGCAGTACAGGCTTTTATGAGGGTTTGTGTGGGTGGGATCTCTTACATTATTACTTTTGTTCAGTATTACCCAAGTCTGAGTTCAGCGTGTAAGGTAAAAAAGGTATCAGCAGAATGGACAGAGAACTACAAAACAGCAGGGCAAACAATATGTGATGAGTCACAAAGTTGCTCTCACCACCTGGCCATTCTAATAAAGTGTATGAGAGATTGAGGTCACCTCGCGAGGTCTGAAGGTACCTATATTCCCTTGACACAGGCCGCAAGGGTAATACATCACCCATTCATGCCATTCATGGCTCTATGTCCATCTTCGGCAGATATTGTGTGTTTTGAAAAATTCTGAGGTCCCTGAAGTAAAAATCAATCCGTGAATTGTGCGCCGTCCCTTGTTTGAAGTCTATTGTGGCTTAATTCCCCAGCCAGGTAACACAAGAATGCCCCCTTTCTTCTGGGCATAGTTGATCCACAATATTGGCTACTGGTCCTTAATTCCTCTCTATGCAAGGTAACTCTCCAGCTCCAAGTCATTCAGACTCCTTTCTCTCCATCTTGAAAGGACGGCCTGTGTTGTGAAACGAAAAGGATTCAATAGACGTGAATGATTTATTCAAGGGAAAGCATCAAGACTTTGGTATGAGAAGCAAAGCGCTATTCTTTCTTGAAGGACACACGTTCGTTTGCAGCAGCACAATGGGAGCATATTCTATGCCAGTTTCAATCTGTTCCCATTTTTTCCCCTTCACCTTTTTTTCACATACAAATGAATTGATAAGAGGCAGTTTTAGCAGAGAAAAGTTTTGCACAAGAAATTTTATGCAACAAGTCAAATTAGATTGGCCAAAATTTCATTACCGTCACACAATAGAGTTATTTTCTGTTTCCAGGGTTATTCTAACTATACCCGAGCAAGCTGGCAATTTTAAAGCGTGTTTTCATGCACGAAGTGTCAGAGGAAGCTGTCGGCTCCACCGCAGGTTAAGGCTGCGATGGACACGTTTTCATTTTTGCTCTTGTGCTTTTTCATAATTAAGGTGAAATATATTTTTTTATATCTATTCATTTATGACCGTTCTTCAGAATTCAAGCATATCAATGGATATTCATTACTTTTTGTAAATGCATTTGCATAGCATGTCAATGTTTCATCTCACCCCATCTTTAATATTCTTCACTCTCTTGCAGGTCGGTTTCTTTCGCTTTGACCTTCTAGCATAAACTCTTTGGCTTGGGTTGTTCACAGTTCGAGATGCCCTGGGAGGATTTTCTACACTTTTAGGCACCCGATAATTGACCGACAGTTTCATTCTTCCTCATGACCTTTTGGCAACATGATGGGTTGTGCATGTTAACACAAAAGAAAATGGGGTAACTGTTCAAATGATTCAATTATACAAGCTGTTGAAACGCTCCACTTCCAACCTCAAAGTGTTCCAGTCCAAACACAACTTCTCACCTCTACCCAAAGATTTCCAATGAAACACCACTTTAGTGTCCACCATCTTGGAAATTAAACTTTCCATTGGGGTTGACTGTTCTGCAATGTACCACAAGGGTCCATAATCCTATTCCAAGGTACTAATATGCACCTTTTAGGGGTGTATAAGGTACACTGGTTGCCCCAGTGTCAAACTGTTTTGCCGCATAAAGCAGGGGTTCTCAACACTTAGGACTGCTAGAAAGTTACAGACAGGTGTGTTTGATCAAGGTAGGAGCTAAACTCTGTAGGAATGTGATCATTGAGGGCCAAAGATGAGAACCCCTGCTGTAAAGATACAGTTTTGTGAGTTTTTTGAGTAGGAACTAAACTACAGCAGAAAAAGGAATGCTTCTTTTTTTACGGTGTGATGAACTCCAATGCACAAATTACAATGGCTGTTTTCTTGTGGATCAGTGTTTTCACCCTGTTGGTGTTTGTTGGGCTATTAAGTATGTTAAACCAGTGGTTGCCAATCCTGCTTGTGAAGTACCTCCAACAGTGCTAATTTTTTATGCCTCTCTTATCTGACAAACCCATTTGAGGTTTTGGAGTCTTCTTTATGCTAACAACCTGATGAATTTGCCTGATGAAACAGCAACACAAACATGAACAACAAAGAATGAAACAAAAAAAAAAAACGACTGTATTTTTATTAACTAACATTAACATGGATTAATAAATAGTGTAATAAGTGTATTGTTCCACTTTTGTCTTCTTGTTGTTGTGTTGGGTTTGTATACAGCGCACAAGGTTTATGTGCATGCTCCAAGTCTTCTTTTCAGTTTTTAGTGTATCTCTGTGGCAGAATTACAGTGCCACATATTGGTCTGTTGTGTGTATGCATATTTCATGAGACGATGCAGTGTTTGTGGATTTTTTTTTTTTTTTTAGAACAAGGGAAAGCTCTGGCTTTGTGTGGATGAGCCTTTAGATGTGCAGTGCTGAAGGTACTCCAGGACCAAACTTTCATAGCAATAAATGGGCTGCTTCCGAAATTGTGTAACTACTTTGTGACCACAAAAGTAAAGTGTCCATTGTATGCACATTTCAGAATCATGTCAGTTGTAGTTGGTCGTCTGGGTACTTTTTGTCTACTCTTTTATGACTACTGTGGATTTGGACACATTTTGTCACATACTATTTTTCACCTACCATATAGTAGCGAAGTATGTGATTTTGGATGAAGCCAATGTTTTTCTTTAGCTATGGCAGGGGTGTCCAATCCTGCACCTGATGGGCCACTATCCTGCAGAGTTTAGCTCCAATCCTAATTAAACGCACCGGAACAAGCTAATCAGTGTCTTCAGGATTAGCTACTAAAAACTTCTGGGCTAGTGTGTTATAAAAGGTTGGAGCTAAACTCTTCAGGACATTAGGTCTCCAGGAACAGGATAGGACAGCCCTGAGCTATGGGCACATTTGGAATATAAAATCTCCTAAAACACTAGTCTGTTTAATTTGTCCACTAACAATGTCCAACGGTATATGTAATAGAATTATTCTTTGCCCCTGAAAGTAATGGTTAATGTGAAAATAGTTTGTTTTTCACATTTTGTTTAAATTGTCATAGTACAGTAACTTGTATTTTTATGTTAGATTTTCATAGTTTCAATGTCCAGTACTGAGACAATTGTAAAAAAGCATATTTATGCAAAGCATTTAGTAAAGTAAAGAAAAGATAAATATAAGTAAACGTTAAATGATTCCATTTTCAAATGTAATGTGATCTTAATATTATAAAAAAATAAAGTTAAAGTTAAATAAAAATCACATAAAAAAAATACCCATATTGTATAATATCTCAAGACCTCTTATACCGTTTCCTCTGATATGATGCTATCAGTTTGATGCATAATGCTTTTTTCATAATCTGGTTGTTCTCTTTTGGTCTTAAAACTCTGAGCAGACCCTGCTTCTTTAGAACAGAAATAGTTCCGTCAGGGGTTAAGCTGTAGAGAGCTCTCCAAAGATCATTATTTGGGTCCTCATCGAGCACACCTGCTGGCATTAAACTAATCACTGGCGTAATGATAGGTTCAATTGAACCTCCAAACTCACCTCGAATATCTCAGGAAATAGACTCCATTCTGATGTTTTCTACCGCCAAACAAGGGAGACAAAAGCTGCTGCTCTTAATTTGCAGGTAAGCCTTTCACCTGTGTTGCTACAGCCTGCATTTAACTGACAGAGTGACTCAAGCTTTTGCCAGGGCTCATTTTTGGCTGTATAATGGTGTCTGAAGATCCCTCCGTGTCCATTGTGACGAACGGGGGTACATTATGATCATTTAGAGAGAGAAAAAAGGAAATGTCCCAGAGGGCTTTAATCTTTCTTCATTATTTCCCCATTATGGATAAATGCTCTCTGAGGGCCTCTTTCTGGTTATAAATGAAACACTTTGACTCCTTCTCCATCCCTCGTTCTCCCGCCTGCACACCTTTCACCCTTTGCTTTCATCTTTTACTTTGGGATAACTCAGAGAATGAGGCAGCCGTGTGTATTCCACTTGCAGATAGAAGGATAATTAAGTTGATAAACAGGGGTTGAATGGAGTTAAGTGTTAAGGGAGCGGGGAGAAGCTCTCTTCTCTATTACTGATGGTGTATTAGCACATATGCATTGAACCTGATATGCTGGTCAACGAATGTCATTTGATGATGGTACCTGTTAGAAAACAAGATCATATGGCTCAACAAATCAGCTGTTTGAAGGGGAGGCATTGAAATGACCTCAAGGGCATACACAAAACTGCCAGTGTTTCCTATCATGCCTATAACACAATAGTCTACTTTTACTTTGTGCTTGGTAAATATAATTATGATGAATAATTTTTTGAATAATATTAACTGATGTAAAGACCTTCGAGCTTTGTTCAGTAAAATTGATCAAATTCAAAAGTAACGTAGTGTGTGGCATTTAAGCTTAACTTGTTATAGCATGCCTTTGGTACCGTATAACTGTTTACATAATTTGATGTATTATTTATAGTTGTCATGCTTGCTTGAACTTTACAATTTTATTTAAAGGGATACTCCACCCCAAAATGAAAATTGTAATTAATCACTTACCCCCATGTCGTTCCAAACCTGTAAAAGCTCCGTTTATCTTCCGAACACAATTTAAGATATTTTGGATGAAAACCGGGAGGCTTGAGACTGTCCCATAGACTGGCAAGTAAATAGTAGTGTCAAGGTCCATAAAAGGTATGAAAGTCGTCATCAGAATACCCCATCTGTTATCAGACATGCAATCTGGGTTATATGAAGCAAAGAAAACAAAAATAACAACTTTATTCAATAATTCCTTTGTTAATGGTCTCCTCTGTGTCTCTCCATATCACCGTATGCTCTTTTGTGTCATCCGCGGCACAAGGATGCGCTGTTTTATCCATTATTTTATGTTATGTTTAATCCATAACCGATGAGGACATCAAGTTTCTTCGACAGGTTTTTTTTTTTTTTTTTTTTTTTTTTTTTTTTTTGTCATTAGGTATTTCCATTCAGTTTGATTCTTAAGAGTCAGGAATGGTTCCATAAGGAACTTTTAACATCTGAAGAACCTTTTCTGTTTCACAAAAGGTTCTTTGTTGAAAGAAGGTTCTTCAGATTATAAAAAGTTGAGAAAGAGATGGTTCTTTAAAGAACCTCTGACTTAATAGTTCTTCATGGAACTAAAAATGGTTCTTCTATGGCATCGCTGTGGAGGACCGTTTGAAGCACCTTAATTTTTAAGTGTGTAATTTGATAAATCCACAATGGAAGATGTTTAAATGGCTTCAAGAGCATTTGCGGTTATACCTGACCACATTTAATACACTGCTTTAATAGTTTCTCCCTTCCATGGCCATTAGGAAACTTCTTGGTTGTGTGCAAGTTGTACAACACTGGTTTAAAACAGTATAGTGTTCTACATATAATGGAAGAGCTTTTAAAAGGTTAGTTCACCCAAAAATTAAAATTTTGTCATTTAATTACTCACCGTCAAGTTGTTTCAAACCCGTAAGACCTTCGTTAATCTTCGGAACACAAATTAAGATATTTTTGATGGAATCTGAGAGGTGTCCCTGCATAGACAGCAACGCAACTGAAATGTTCCCAAGTCCAGAAACATAGCAAGAAGATCTGTAAAATAATCCATGTGACATCAGTGGTTCATCCGCAACTTTTTTTCTCGTTTAAAAAAAAATAATGACTTTATTCAACAATTTGTCTCCTCCACATCACCCTGGTGCCATTTTGGAGAATATCCGCTGGACGTATGTTGTTCTGTGTCAGCTGCATCACGTCGGATCTGTTTCCTACGTTGTTGTGATTTTGATCTAAACGGAAACAGCATATTGGTGTGATGCAGCTGACACAGAACAGCATACGTCCAGCGGATATTCTCCAAATGGCACTAGGGTGATGCAGAGGAGACAAATTGTTGAATAAAGTCGTTATTTTCTATTGATGATGTCACATGGATTATTTTACAGATCTCCATGCTATGTTTCTGGACTCGGAAACATTTCAGTTGCATTGCTGTCTATGCAGGGTCAAACACCTCTCAGATTCCATTGAAAATATCTTAATTTGTGTTCCGAAGATGAACAAAGGTCTTGCGGGTTTGAAACGACATGAGGGTGAGTAATTAATGACAGAATTTTCACTTTTGGGTGAACTGATCTTTTAAGTTGGTGGCAACAAGGGGATTGCAAAAAAATTGATAAACTATTCAAGTTTTACAAATGTTCATATTGTGCTTAAGATATTAATGAGTTGAGTGGTAATTTTAGATAGTGTCAACTTCATAAAATATTTTTCAGATAATATTTTTGCAATCGTGTTTACTGCAATCACAATAAAAAAGCCTAGTTGAATTGTTTTTATAATAGCATATGTATTTTTTATATTTTTCCCAAACCATCTTTTAGAAAGTTGGGATGCAAAGAAATCCTCATAATAGAGGTCCTTGGCATCAAAAAGGTTAAAAGCCCATGATCCATTGTGTTGGGAATGCATTGGGAAAAAATTATATTGCTGAACTATACTGCAGTTGTGAGACTGAAGTTGTGCTTTTAAAGATATGAATGAGTTGTAGTCAGAGTTCATACTCGAGGCCAACAGCCTCAATAGCGGAGTAATTTGTTGTAGTGCTTTAGTCGTTTTCAACTGTAACATCAACATGAGTCTAGAGATGCTATAGTTTAGTGTCTGGAGTGTTGTTATAGAGGTTCAGAATGTGTCTGGGAAATTTGTGTGGCTCAGCAATAGTATCTTGTTCATTTTAGCAACGGCAGATCTACTGTTGTGTATTTATCCGGCAAGACCACAGCTGTGCCAATCAATCCCAAGAAAAACCCAAAGAAATCCTCTCTTTTTTTTATCCTTGGAAAAACTGCATAATGAAGAACAAATCAAACCCGGCTTATCTGGAAAGAAAGAGAATCTGAATAACATTAGGAGATAAAAATAAAGCAAAGAAATTATTAAAACAGAATGACATGAAGTGAGTCTAGAATGTCAGAGAGAGCATCCGAGAGAAAAGGAATGAGGAAAAAACAAACAAAAAAACGTTCTTTGGATTAAGCATGCATTGGGGGAAAAAAAAGAGAAGAATCTAAATTCTCGGGTCCTAATCTCTTGCTCGAAGCGGCGCTCTGTTAAGCCCTGGTTTGGGATGACAGGTCCCCCACCTGGACAAGCTTGGACAATGTCTCTGCAATGTCTCGTTTCTGCAGGAACAGTGAGCCACAGACGGCTAATCACGTCCGGAACCAAAGGCACCTGCCCTATCTGCCTCTACATTTGGTGAGGAATCTTTAAAGAGGCTAAACCTCACTTTCATGCTTGTCTTTTATTCACGGTAAGTGCTTATCGAAACCGAGCTGTTGCCACTGCCCCGTGTTCCCTCCCACAAGCTCGGAGAATGCTTGACGTAAGTACAGCCAATCTGGGTAAATACGAATCTCTCCTTACTGTCACTGTTGGCATATTATGTCCCTGAGGGAACATTCTTTTCATAATATCATAAGCTGCTTAGTGGTGTGCTTCTATTTAAGGCATACATATTAATAGCTATAAGGAAATCATATTTGAACTGTTCCCTGCAATCAATGTCTCTAGGATTGCTGTTATACTTTGTATAAGAAGGTGCTAATAACTTGGAGGCTCTTAGACTGGGCGATCTAATCCCTTTGTATGATAAAGACTCGCCACGCCGAGAGTGGCTGCCAGATCGTGGACAAGGTGCTTCAGAGGGTTAGTTCTTAATGTCGTACTCCAGCTCCGTGCTTACCCTTGTTTTGTCTGCCATTTTTCCCTTTTCTACTTTCCAGAAACCTGGCTACATGCTGAAGAACCAGCATTAAATGTGCTCGGTTGCCCATTGAGTGCCTCGGACAGTGAATGATGATTTGCTAGTTAAACTATTTTTTTTTAAATGTGCGTTTTGGCTTTTGGGACAGGAAAGAGAATTGACAGAGCAAAGTAAAAGATGGAGACTGATGGGATCTTTCATTAATATTTCTTAGAAAAAAAAGTTTTAAAAATTTACCTCTTTAAACTTGTATTTTTTTTTTTTTTTACAACGTCATGTGGTGCAACCAACATGCAGGAAAAAAGGAAGTGATATAATAGAGAAGACCCCAGCAGACCCTCATGACTGTGTGTCAATGTCAGTAATTCTCATAAAATATCAGACAGTTTGGCTTATCAGGTTTATTTCAGGTTGTCATGTGGTGCAACTCCCCCCAGCACTTTGAATTATTCATTAATGATATTTGTAAAAAAAAAAAAAATTTAATAAATGAAAAAATTACCTTGGGAAAAATATTTCACTTTTTTTTTTTTTTTTTTTTTTGAAAATGATTGAAACGCATATTTGCGTGTATTCAAGCTGTAAGGAAAATATTATTCCTGTATACTTGAGTTTTTAGTCATTCAGTTTACATTTGTTGAAATTTTTTTCAAAAGCATATGAAACCAGCATGATATACAAAGAGCACAAAGGTTTTTTCCTTTACTTAATAATGGAAACTGTTATACATTACTGATCTGTGTAACCTTGCTTCATAGAAGCAGCATTTCACATTGAGAACCACTATAATGAGAAGACTCACTCTAGACTAAACTGTGTGTATTTGCCCTGATGACTCGAGACCTCTTTTTACCCAGCTTAATTATCTAAAAATGTCAGATATTGTTTACCAGTCATACTTAATACAAAGACACAGAAATATTTGGATGTGCCCTCATTTCTAATTACGATGGGCTAATTGCTACAGTAATGCGCTCATTAATTAATGCTCCAGTGTCAGGCCCTGATCGCAGATTTTACAACATCCAGTCCTTTGGCATACATATCAGTGTTATTTGCTGATATGATTTACATATTTTCTTTTTAGCACTAGAATGACTTAATACGAAGGTAAAATAACACGGTTGCTTCTCCAGCATCTGAATCAAGGACACAGACTTAGTCATGTTTTATCTCCACAGATTTTTTTTTTTTTTTTGTCAGTGTATAGAATTAATCTAAAATGCAGGGATATGAGATGAATAAATCTTAATTCCAGCATCATTATTTATATTTCAGATCTCCTAGCCCATGTGTCTTGTGCCTTTTTATTTGCATTGAACAGGCATGCGGTGTTTAGAATATGAACGTTTTATATTCGATGCAACAGATTTTTTCCATAGGCCTCCACGATCAGCCAGATTTGAGGTGTTGTGGGTGGCCATCGGAATGGATAGTGGGTAATACGGCTGTGTCACTGCACATGTCACCACCAGGAGGGGCTGGATCACAGTGTTAGGAGTCAGGACGCAGGCAGGAAGGAGAAGAAGCAGAGCAGGGGCATGGTTCTCTGAGCTTAGATGAGTGCCTCAATTGTGAGAGTATGTTCCTCTAAGCCTCTGGTTGACAGCAACACAGTACTCTTATTTAAAGCAATTTCAAACATGTCTTGTCTGACAAGTTTTAAATCCTACTTAACACCCCGTAACAGCCACGAGTTTACTGTCAGAATTAAAGAGGCGAATTCTCAGAGGGGGAGAAATTATCACTTTCATTTTGTTCTCCTCTGTTCTGCAGAAGGGACATGGCAGGGATGTTTACCTAGGGATGAATACATTACTCCCCATTTGCAACACAATGCCTTTCAGTACCATGAAAGGCTGCTGAAAAGTTTACCTTATATTTTAATTGCTGCCATTACGGATGAGGGAATGAAAGGGAGGTTCAGTCGCTGCGGATGACGGGATGTGGGGTGTTAGGGGGCAAAGCAGATGTCTCTGGAGATCAAGCTCAGAGGTCTACATGAGCTCTGTCGGTAATGGTTGTAAATGATGTGGAAGAATTGTATCCTTTTGTTCATTTGAAGGTGTTTCTTATATTTTTTTTTTCTACTGTATTAAAAAAAATAATCCTTGAATCAAATGCTAGGTATTTCCTACATTCTTTTCAGGAGTAAGAATTATATTTTAATACATTTTGAACATTTAGTAAAAAAAAGTGAAAAAGATTCACATTTAGGGGGTTAGTTTTTAAAGGCATAGTAAATAAAACAAAGATTATGTTTTGCAAGAAAATACTGATTAGTCTTTACTCTTTTACAATTTACACTCTATTCTTCAAAACTTAATTCCATGTGTTATTTGCAATTTCTTTGTGATTATTACTTTGCACATTTTTTTCCCCCCTAGTGTGGTCCATAGAAAAAAGTAAGTAAGTTAGAGTTTTGGAAATGTAAACAGTTATATACATTTTGGTTGAACTGGCCCTTTAAGTTTTTATTTTCTTGTGTTTGTAGCATCTGTACATTCAGAGCTGGACACGCGTTCTACCAGGATTCCATAGAGTTATGCGCATTTTTATCTGCTTCGGGAAGTAAAAACAAATCACCAAATGTAACAATCTCCTCCCTGTCCTGGTTGCACTGGCATGTGAGGAGGTGCAGAGATAAGCGCCCCGGTACGTGTCGGTGCTGTGTGAAAGACACTCGTTATCTGTTCCTAACGTGGACTCCTGCTTAGTCTAGGCAGCCACAGAAATATGTTGGGGAAATCTGATATGAGAAATCAGCCCATCTGAGCATCAGTGCGAGCGCATGCCTTGCAGGCCGATGTTTACTTTGCCCTGGCCCTGTGTTCTTGAAGGAAATATGTCAATAGCCAACGCTCCGACTGGATCTGGCACACTGGCGGGAGCTTCCTTAGTGACCTCATAAGGATGAGACGACTCATAGATGTGCTGAAAGGGCATTTAATGGAATGTGAGCTGTTCAGTGATAAAAGGCAAACAAACTCTGTCCTATTCAATCTAAACGCTGATAAAAATGTTTTTGTTTTGTTCATTCAGTAGTTGCAATAGTACAGTGATTAGTGTAGTAGTTGAATACAGTGAATTACTCTTAACGATGTAGCTATATCAGGTTTGCAACAAGTAAACATCTTTTTAAAATCAGTGATCTTAAGGTAAATTTCAAGATTGATGTTTTATACAAGAAGTTTGTTAGAACTCATCCATTTGGAACACCAATTGAGGTCACTTGTAAGACTGGGATAAAGCAACATTAAACCTGCATCATAAGGTTATCATTTTAATAGCTTTGAAGAACAGACAAAATGTGTTATTGTCCAGATTGTACCTCTTAAATATCTAACTTACACACACAAAAATCTTATTTATGGTTAAAAATGGACCAGTGTGATTTGAAGTATGGTGATAGTGCTTTTTTGATTAGAGTGATAGTGTTAGTGAATGTGGTTTTGGGTTATTGCACATTTTGAATAGATCATCTCATCTGAATTACTTAAATCTGACATCTACCTTATACTGATAATCTTTACTATATATACGGTAATAATAAAAGTGCTATAGAAGGTTCCATGATGACTTATGGGGATACATCCAAAAATGAATGTTATTTACTCACTTGTAATTTGTGGAACACAAAAGACGATATTTTAAATAATATTGGTAACAGTTCTTGACTTTGATTTCTAATGTATGGACAAATACAATGAGACATTTTTCAAAATAATCTATGTTATAAAGAAGAAATGGCCTGGACTGGAACAACATGAGGTTGAGTTTTTGGGTGAACCTTCTCTTTAAAGTTAATCAAAACTAGCTTTTCAATCAATTACAGCTAATAAACAGGTGTAGACTATAGTGTTTCTACATCACCACCACAGTGAAAAAAACCAAACACAGACACATAAATGATTTTTTGAATTTACAGTCAAACCAAAAAATTTTCAGACACCAGATATAATTTTTGATATTTTTTTTACTAGTGAGTGCAGGACACTATAGTTCACTTATGTAATTGAGGATAGCAAAATAAAGTAAACTTTGATATATTATACCCAAAAAATCTTCATACAGTAGACTACCAGTAAAATTGATAACAATTGGGGACCAAAAATTATTCAGACACTTTGACCTGACCACGTTTTGCTTAAAGGGATAGTTCACCACAAAATGAACGTCCTGTCATTAATTACTCGCCCTCATTTCGTCCCAAACCCATAAGACCTTCGTTCATCTTCAGAACACAAATTAAGATATTTTTGATGAATTCCGAGAGCACTCTGACCTTGCATAGACTGCAAGGATCCTTACACGATCAAGGCTCAGAAACATAGCAAGGACATCTTTAAAATAATCCATGTGATATCAGTGGTTCAGTGGTAATTTTACCAAGCTACAAGGATACCTTTTAACACCACAGACTGAACAAAATTAAGCTGACAGCTATTCAACTTAATTCATTACATAGCTTTCCATCAAAGTTATTTGACATTATCAATTTTTTTTGTTCTGACACAGTTTAACTCTTGAGTTCTTGTCATACCATTTTCTGAACCATAGCAAATAAACTGATAATGTGAGAAATGTAAAAGGTGTCTGAATAAATTTTGGTTTGAGTGTATGTCAAGGTAAATCAAATTTTTCAGAATTGATAGTAAAGTAGGTTCACTAATAAATCATTACTCGTCAATATTTTATTTATTTTGCTATAGCACTTTTACATTTAAAAAAAAATTACTACAATTTTAGTGTAAAATTTAAAATGAAAACACATGAGCAAGTTTTTACCTTCTAGTGACATACACTTACAGTTTTACAGCAACTGAAAGAGAATTTTATCTACCCAAAATAACACAGAAGGCCTTAAAGGAATAGTTCAGCCAAAAATGAAAACTTTCATGATTTACTCACCCTCACATATTATGACCCTGGTTCTTCTGTGGAATACAAAATAAGCTATTTTGAAGAATTATAATAATTTCAGTGCAAACAAAGCTGGCAAACAGAAAAGATTTTTCTAAGAGACAATGAACCGCAAAGAATCTGGAACCTATACTCTCTCGTCTCTGTACTCTGTATATGGTGTTATTTTCTTTCCTCTCAGTGACAAACAGATGACAGAAACCTAAAGTTACGTAGTACTTTTACTCCTGAAATAACCATATAACTGCTTTTTTAAAAGTGCTACCCGATGTCAGAGAGTGAATCTGCATTTTCATTCATTTTTTTTCATGTCTCTTTTTGTGGATCAAGCAAACCTGCGTAACAATCACCTCTGGTCTCCGCTACAGTCAGTTTGTTACCGGTCAAAACCAACCATATCTCATGTGTGCCTTTTACACTTTTGTGCCAGAGATGTGTGCTGTTTATTCTACATCTGAGGGAGCCAGAGAGAGAGATACAGCAGTTTTGATTACTGCATTGCTACTTTTATGGAGGTCCGAAAGGCCATGTCCTCACAGTGGGAAATCAGTAGCTCTGTAATTAGCCCTGTGGGGGAGCTCTGCTTTCTGCAGGCACCTCACAGAGAGAGCGTTAGCCTTGCCGTTTTGCCCTGTTCCTACTCATCTCCAACACTCTCTCATTACATGCAGAACTGCAGCGAGTCCTTACATGGGGTCAAACACACAGTACAGCCATAGAGCACACTGCCGCAAAGATCAACGTGGATTTTGCCCAAAAGAATGGACTCCAAAGCTGAATGCCGCGATAGACGTGTGATTTGTAGGTGAAGTGTGGTTTTGCTTGAAGTTAACCCCGATCCTGTTCTTTTATATTGCTTTGAGACTCTAAAATGGGCTATTCACAGTGAGAATGACTTCAATTTGAAATAGAACATGTCAGTGAATAGTGCAAATACTTGACTAACTTGACTCGTGCCCTGGGCTTTTGAGCTGTGAACAGGCCAATAGAAAATGTCCTGTTTATATTGGATCCTACTGGGATTTTCAAGGTTGTTCTCAGTGGAGCCAAGTTGGAATTATTGGGATGTTAAAGCGTCAGATGTATTAACTACTGAAAATGACAGTTTGATGACATGGGTGTTTTCAGACCTGCTATTTGAGCAGTTGAAACTGGTACAGTTCTCTTGACATAATTTGTCTTTGCAAAATTAGTTAAACAAAATAATATTTGAACAGGTATTTTAATTACAAGAGAGAGAGAGAGAATATTATAACATTTCTGGATGATTAAAGAACACAGACCTGCATGTCCTTGACGAGATATAAAACTAAAATTTCATCTGCACAAAAAGCTGTATGCATTTTATTTTTTTGTACAAAAGCTTAATAAGTCACCCTGCATTTTATTCTTGGCCTTTTTACTTTTTATTCTGAGAGAAGAAGTGACAGAGAAAGAAAACAGACCTGAACCCATGCTGCTCGTATACACATCATAGCTCGATGTATGCATCTGCTATAAGGGTCAAAAACAAATAATATTCAAGATTATAAAATAAAATAAAGTAATAAAGTAAAACAATAAAATAAAATGGCAAGATATAGCTATTTGAAAATCTGGAATCTGAGGGTACTAATCAAAAACGAAGTTTTGATATATTTAAGTAGGAAATTTACAAAATATCTTCATGGAACATGATATTTATTAATATCCTAATGATTTTTGGCATAAAAGAAAAATAAATAATTTTGACCCATATAATGTATTTTTTTTTTACTATTGCTACAAATATACCCCAGCGACTTAAGACTGGTTTTGTGGTCCAGGGTCACATATTAGGTCAGGTGTACCACCCAGACATTTTTTACTTTACACCCTCAAAATTATGTGTGTATATATATATATATATATATATATATATATATATATATATATATATATATATATATATATATATATATATATATATTTACTTTACACCCTCAAAATTATGTGTGATCATAGAGGTGGTTCAAGTTGATATACATTTTTATGTATTTTTTTTTTGTGTTGTAGAAGACAGAAAAAAAAAAAAAAGAGCATGATGTCACTGACCAGCTAACTGTAGGCCACGACTCTAACCAATACATCCCCCACTTTAATAGAGAATTTAAACCAAGTTGTTTATGTGTCACGGTTTTGCCTAAATTGTCTGTACATTATATGAAAAATGTGTCACCCAATATTAACCAAATAATCAAAGGAATTGCTAAAAGCAACGGGGGCTTTTGGATTAATAGCATTATTTACAAAGCTATAGCTGGATATTGCAAATGTGTCTAAGTTAGCAGCTACACATTTGTTCCTAGCGCAGTAATTGCCTTTTGAAGTGTGGTGCTTTCACCCATGTTGCCTGAAACAGAAAACTGATCAGAGAACAAATAATAGAGCTAAATGAAATGTGTCTTGTTGCCGTAAGTCTACCCTGAATGTCTGAGCCTTTCCAGTCAGCTTTGATGAGCTCTAATCTCGTCCTTTCTCTAATCCGTATTGGTATGCCTTGTGTAATGTCTGTGCATTTCAGTGTCAAAAGAAGAAAACCGGTATGTGTTTCCTTGCTGTTTTTTCTTCACATGAGGGAAGAAGACGCCTTCATACATTGTTGCTGTTTTCTGTTCTATAGTTTCCTTTCAAGCACTGTTTGTAAAGCGTTGGACCACCTCTGTCCAAATTTACATTTGTTAAGCATTAAATTGGTGAAAATAATGCTGCATTTTTTAGAACTACTTCATGGTTTAAATCCTAATGTAAAAAGTATCAAACCCTCACTGTGGAATCAAATTTTCTCTGTTGGAACTCCATGTGGAAAAAACATTGCTTCAAACTTAAAATCACGATGATATTTTTGTAGAATTTGTTCTTTGTTTATTTTGTATTTATAATATTTGTTAAAAGAAAAAACTAATAAAGCAAACTAGAGCAGAACTGATTTTATTAGGAATTTATTAGGAATTGTTTTTTTTATCATTATATTTTTATCATATATATTATATATATATATATATATATATATATATATATATATATATTATATATATATCTATATATATATATATAAAATATACTTTTATTTTATTTATACTTGTCGTTGACAAGTATAGTAAAAAGTAAATTCAGAATGATATTCATGTTTCGGTAAAATTTAATTTCTTTCAAAATACTGTACATTAGCACAGTGTTACTTGAAAGTTACCTGGTTCACAAAATGCCAGTTGTTTGTTTAATTTTCTTGCTTTCTCGGCTCTGGGAGGTCTTGCTCCAGACCCAACAAAGGCAGACATTTGTTACCATCCATTTTCCACATCAACAGCAACTTTGTCTGGTTTGTCATCCAAACACAGCTGTGCAATGTGTGGATGAGGGTATTTGGAGGCGAAATAAAGCTGATGGCATCCTGGGTAAATGAGGGAAGATTCACACGGAATAATGAAGGCCGGAGCTGTTTCTCTGTGGCTGATGTATATCTAAAAGGCTCAGTAAATACAGTTTCTGAACTGAAAGTCTTATCAGGAGATATACATATCCACTGCAACCGCTGGCCCCAGATGAGGGCTGTCTATCTCCTCCATCATTTTTAGTCTTTACAAGTCTTCTTTTTACCATTCTTAAGCAGGGCTGAAACATGTTCCGCCTCATCTGATGCTTTACCCTTTTCCCCATCAGAGCCAGTTTTTTTTTTTGTAAGATTCCATTTAGGAATGTTTTATTTATTTATTTATTTATTTTTTATTTTTTTGGAAAACAATAAAGGTTAACTAATTGGGATTTATTTATTTGTTTATTTGTTCTGGATAAGAATAAAAGTGTATTTATTTATTTGTTTATTTTAGTTATTGGCGATTATTATTATTGATTTTTTTGTGTACGTAATGTGTGTCTATTGTGTATATTTATTATGTAAATATTAATTCACACATCCATGTATATATTTAAGAAAAATGTTTATATATTAAATGTAATTAAATAATTTATATACAATATAAATTATATACATGCAAATACTTTCAAATTATATACTGTATGTGTGTGTCTTTATATATGCATAATTAATATTCACAGCACACACACACACACACACACACACATATATATTATTAAACTTTTTATTTAGGATGAGATTAATATCACTACTAATCACTGCCCAGCACTAATTCATTCATTCAAGAAAAATAATACTTTTTTAGGTGGCCTTAACTACTATGTAGGCTATTTGCATTTAAACTAATAATTTAATACAGTGCACTTACTGTGTACATATATTTTTTTACATAGTACTTATTATAGAAAAATAATAATTTTTTTGTTGTTACATCTGTAATTAATTTATGTAATTACATTCATAATTACACCGTTGACCCTTCGCTTACACCTTACCACCCTTAAACCTACCCATATATCACCCTGTGCATTACCTTACCCGTATTCCACCTCAATAACAGCAAGTGTTTTGCAATACAATATGAACACAATAAGTACATTGTACTTATTTTTAGTGTAAGTACATAGTAGTCAATTATAAAGTGGGGTCACTAATTATTAACTAATTTGATTTAATTTATATATCTGTCTATCCTGTAATAGAATAAAAGACAAAAGAGTAGTTGAAACTAAACCCCTGGCCTTGCAATGCAACCCGCTTGTAATGTGTTCACATTGCTTGCTTATCTTTAGGTTTCCATGATAGTTTGGACTTTGGACTCCATCTGATAGTTCATGTTCCTATAGGTAAAGCATGTGTAGACTCGTCCTCGGGCCAGCTTATTAAATGATAAACTGTGTTTCTGTTTTTGCCCTGCTGGTGATATATACTGGTAACACAGGAGCGGAGCGGTGGGGCTGTCTTAGTGTTTAATACGCTGACTGTACAGCCCACTGGCCAGTTTTACCCTGCTGCCACGGAGCTAAAGCCAGAGTAAAGATGACAAGGTCAAAGCCCCAGTGAGATGTTGACCTCACAAAGCCATGACCTTGACTCTGTTTGGCATACTTCCTGTGCTGAATCTGTGCCCCTTTGGCCTGCATTAGGTGTTTGCAAAGAAAAGAGCTCTGTGGGAAAGGAAAAATATCATTTGTTAGCATCATAGCAGAATCTGTCAGCTGCTGGCTTGTTGCCACGGTAACTGAGTTTTTCTTTTTCATTGTAGGCCTTGGCTTTCAAGTTGAATCTGTCACACACAGTGTCTCTTACTAGATGACTGAGTGCATAGCATGTAGTGTATGATCTGTAAAATCTTTTTTGTTAAATCTTTTTTTGTTTTCCAGTTGAGGGAAATTCAATGGCTGGTGTAAAATTCTATTTTGTCTACATACATTAAAGACTTAATTATTTTTTTTTAAGACTATGACATTTGTTTTAACTACTGTTTCTCTGTAGGTGAATTAAGAATATCACAACATATGAAAAATGATTTAATTTTGACATTTGCTTACATTTACATTTAAGATTACATTGGACAATGTTATAAAATTATTAGTGTTTTTAAAGATTAAGTGAATGTTAGATGTTGGCAAATATAATCTATATCTAAGTGTCTTCAAATATGTTTTTAAAACAGATCTTTAAAAAAATGTATACGCAATAAACATTTTTTTAAAGCACCCATTAATGAAACACTGCTGTATTGCATGCCTAAAGCAAATAAAGTGAATAAACTAGTCAATGAACTACTTAATTAAAACTTTACATAAATAGTGACAAACCATAAAAACTTTATTTTTGTCCCTTTATTTAGAAGGATAGTTCAAAATGAAAATTCTGTCATTAATTACTCGCCCTCATGTCGTTACAAACCTGTAAGACCTTCGTTCTTCTTCAGAACACGAATGATTATGTTTGTTGATTAAGATATTTTTTGTTTATGTCCCTGCATAGACAGCAACACAACTGACATGTTCAAGGCCCAGAAAGGTACAGTAGTAAGGACATCAGTAAATAGTCCATGTGACATTAGCGGTTTAACTGTAATGTTAAGAAGCTACAAGAAAATATTTTGTGTGCAAAAAAAAAAAAAAAAAAGCACTTTATTCAACAATTTTTTTCTTTCCCGTGTCAGTCTTTGCTGCGTATTCATGAAAGTAGCTACCACAACACGTGTGGTGCTTCAAACGCGGGAGCTGGCATTTTGACGTGTTGATGGCTTGAGGGTGAATAAATAAACAGCTAATTTTCATTTTTGGGTGAACTATCCCTTTAAGTCATCCAGGTTCTCATAGTACACAACGTCTTGTTCAGTTCATCACTTTGAGCAGATTATTTGCACTACATGCATGAAGTATGTAAAATATGATACATGTAGGCTACTGTTTTAACACTTTTTACCTCAAATTCACAGATGTAACTTGATCATATATTTATATACGACAAATGCCCATTTTTATTGTTCTTCATGAATCAAGTCCAAAAAGTAATCCCATATAGAGTAATATTTCAATATTTCCTAAGAAAATATGTAATAAAGGACTTAAGAATCACTTTTTTGCTTATTTAATCTGCATGTTTATAGTGATGATACATGTAACTTTTTATATTAGCGTCAGAGAGTTTTGGGAGCACAGGATTTATGTCCCACCCAAGCAATCTGTCCTTTTTCCACTGTCAAAGCAATTGAAGAACAGTTGGGGAGAAGAAGAAAAAAGAGGAAGGAGAAGGAAAAAGCAGACGAAAGGTCAACAGGATGTGAGGCTTCTATTATCAGCAATCTTCTCCTGGCTTCCACAGGCAGCTTGTTTCTAAACTGCCACCTAGCCAAGCATGAAGGGAGTATAATTTTAGCCAATCTCCCAGTAGCTTGGGTGTACAGAAAGCCATTGTAGGCCAGCAAAATGGTCACAATAGAGGCACTGGCCACTGATAAAGATCTGCATAGGTAATGCCAGGGCAGCAATAAGTGAAATTTTTGCGTCCCTGCATTCAAACAGCACTCCCTTACAGCTCTGACCACTATTTGTCCCTTTGGCTTTTGAAAGTGATGGATAGCATTTTTGTGGGGTATAATTGCAAGGGCCAGGGCATGTGTGGAAATTGATTAATTCCCTGAGCGAATAATGCATTACCCTGGATACTTCTTTACTGTTTATCAGGCCATGCAGCCAAAGGCTTTGTTTGCTCTCTTCAACTTTCCCCAGCTACCCCTAACAGGGCCTTTTCAAGGGATCTCTGCTTTGAAAGGCTTCTAGTCATTTCGGTAGTATTTGTTGTGCTACATCTTTGGTATCAAAGGTAACAGCGAGGGCAGAAAGCAGAGACAAACACGGAAGCCATTATACCTGAATGCATCACTCTTCAAATCGCATTTTACTCTGCATTTTGCAAGAAACGTGTTAAAGGGACAGTTTGCCCAATAATTAAAATTGCTGATTTTCTCACCCTTCTGTTTTTAGTGACAATTTCCTTCTCTGCACATTTAAACCTGGACTCCCAAGATATTTTAATGTGTAATAAATGTTTTTTTTTTTTTTTTTTTAAGCGTCTCATGTCCGTTTGTGGTGCACAAGGTTTAAATGTCCACAGATATATTAAAAAACCATGACTAAGGAGGATAACAACATTTTAAATTTCACAATTTCTCTCTCTCTCTCTCTCTCTGTGTGTGTGTGTATGTATATGTGTGTGTATATATATATATATATATATATATATATATATATATATATATATATATATATATATATATATATATATAAACCCCGATTCCAAAAAAGTTGGGACACTGTACAAATTGTGATTAAAAACAGAATGCAATGATGTGGAAGTTTCAGATTTCAATATTTTATTCAGAATACAGATGTGGAAGTTTCAGATTTCAGATACATAGATGACATATCAAAAAAATAAGTTGATTTTAAATTTCATGGCATCAACACATCTCAAAAAAGTTGGGACAAGGCCCTGTTTACCACTGTGTGGCATCCCCTCTTCTTTTTATAACAGTCTGCAAACGTCTGGGGACTGAGGAGACAAGTTGCTCAAGTTTAGGAATAGGAATGTTGTCCCATTCTTGTCTCATACAGGCTTCTAGTTGCTCAACTGTCTTAGGTCTTCTTTGTCGCATCTTCCTCTTTATGATGCACCAAATGTTTTCGATGGGTGAAAGATCTGGACTGCAGGCTGGCCATTTCACTACCCGGATACTTCTTCTACGCAGCCATGATGTAGTAATTGATGCAGTATGTGGTCTGCCATTGTCATGTTGGAAAATGCAAGGTCTTCCCTGAAAGAGACAATGTCTGGATGGGAGCATATGTTGTTCTAGACCTTGGATATAACTTTCAGCATTGATTGTGCCTTTCCAGATGTGTAAGCTGCCCATGCCACACGCACTCATGCAACCCCATACCATTTAGCAGACAACGGCAAATGGCACGGTGGATTGTATTCACGACAATGTTTTCTGGAAGTATTCCTGAGCCTATGTTGTGATTTCCATTACAGTAGCATTCCTGTATGTGATGCAGTGCTGTCTAAGGGCCCGAAGATCACTGGCATCCAGTATGGTTTTCCGGCCTTGACCCTTACGCACAGAGATTGTTCCAGATTCTCTGAATCTTTGGATGATATTATGCACTGTAGATGATGATAACTTCAAATTTTTTGCAATTTTTCTCTGAGAACCTCCTTTCTGATATTGCTCCACTATTTTTCGCCGCAGCATTGGGGGAATTGGTGATCCTCTGCCCATCTTGACTTCTGAGAGACACTGCCACTCTTAGAGGCTCTTTTTATACCCAATCATGTTGCCAATTGATCTAATAAGTTGCAAAATCGGTCCTCCAGCTGTTCCTTTATATGTACATTTAACTTTTCCGGCCTCTTACTGCTACCTGTCCCAACTTTTTTGGAATGTGTAGCTCTCATTAAATCCAAAATGAGCCAATATTTGGCATGACGTTTCAAAATGTCTCACTTTCAACATTTGATCTATATTCTATTGTGAATAAAATATAAGTTTGAGATTTGTAAATTATTCCATTCCTTTTTTACACACAATTTGTATAGTGTCCCAACTTTTTTGGAATCGGTTTTGTATATGTGTATATGTATATACGTGTATGTATATTTATGTGTATATACAGTCAAACCAAAAATTATTCAGACACCAGATAGATCTTTTGATATTTTTAATTAGATAATTATTTAGATATTTTTTAATAGTGGATGTAGGACAATATAGTTAATTTATGTAAGTGAGGATAGCAAAATAAAGTAAACTGTGACATTATACCCAAAAATGATTTACTTCCAGTAAAATTGATAAAAATTTGGAACTAAAAATTTGGGAAGTCCAACTCATGACATTTTCCTGCAGATATTGTTTATATTTTACTTTTCATGAATGAAGAATTTATATATTCTTTATACGAAGTCTGATTCCTTTGCTGCAACAATTGTTGTTGTTGTTATTATTATTATTATTATTATTATTATTATTACTATTTGTTTTGTTTTTGTTTTTGGTTAATGTTTACTTATTTACTCCACTTCAGGTCTTTAAGGTGATAACAGATGTCAGTCAGACCCACTCTAGTGAATTCCCATATTCAAAAGAAAAGAAAAGAAAAGGAAAAAAAAAATCTGAAAGCAGTAGCATTGTCTACAATGCAATCTCTGTATTGTCTAATCTGAGAAACAGTGCTTTTGGGGTCTCTGAATGTAGCCACAATACACATTCCCATCTCTTGTCTAATCTTCCTCTGAACAGATGCCTCAACTTGAAGTGGTGGAGTTGATGAGGGACACGAGTAAAGATCAAAACAAGTTGGCTGAACAGGAAAAAAATGTGTTATAATTTTCACAAGAGAAAAATGCAACCATCAGAGACAAACATCTGATGTCCTCATCACGAGCCATTTGTCAGAGGTCTGATAACCGGCTGTGGGAGTGACCAACTTGTTTCACCTTATGACTCAGGAGCTGGTTCTCTGGAATCTTTAGTGACTAAATGGAATGCTGTTGTATATACAGTTGTAGATGTAATTGAAACTTATTTGTAAATATATAAAATATGTTAAAAGTAATTATATACACACACACATACTGATCCTGTACATATAGGCAGATTCTGTTTACACAAAAGCTGTTCAGTGGATGATTGGTTTTCTGCAACATTTTCAGTGGTGCAGCTTAATACATTTATGAAAACATAAGGTTTTTTTCATTTATACAAATGGTGCCCTTGTGTGGTTGTTTAACTGAGCACGCTAATTTTTTTGCAGGAATGCTCTCCCTCCAGGTTGTCTCAGATGGAAGAATTCCAAGAAACTTTAGTCGGCACTTAATTAACCTCTTGAACCACCTCTTGCTCACGACCGTTTTACTGACGACTTCTCTTAATAGTTTTACGACCTTGCTGTGAATAAGACTGCGATGGACTGAATCGAGATATGATTTAATTAAAGAAGTGCACATGTTTAAGAAATATAACCACGCTGGTATGAAAACCGAGGGGTGTGGTGAGAACAGAAGTGTGACCTTGCTATGAAATATTAAACATGAAAGAGTTGAAGGCAAAAGTAACCAAATCAAACGGAAGTTGCGCTCTAGTTTATGTTCAAGATGAATTTGAGCGCTACAGTTTCTTAAACTCTTGAAATACAAATAAATAAATAAAAATAAAGAACATTGCCATTTGCGGCATTAGACTCTCCAGCAATTATCCTTTAAATCTTGGCTTTATGTTTTCATGGTCTATTGCTATAATTTAAATAAGTGTTCCTTCCTTACAAAGTCAAGATAACTGAAGTTTACTGAACAAAAGTTGGTTTATTCAGGTTGAGTTTGAAGTCAGTTTTGTGAGATGAAGCACTCGAGTGCTTGCACTTGCCCTTAAGAGAGTTTATGGGTTTTATACCTTCCCCATTTATATAGTAAATGTCAGTATATAACATGAATCACCAGTGAAGTGTGTTCATTGAAGAATCACTTCAGTTCATCCTTATTGTCAGTCAGGCCATCTTTCTTTGATTTCTTTCTTTCTTTCCTTCTTTCTCTTTTCTTTTATTAAAATGCTTTTACATACATGCTCTGATAACGATTCATCAACATCTTTAGCAGAGTAATGAACACTGTTCTTTTTCACTAAAATCCCAAAGCGTACATACTGGTCGAGTTTCTTTTTCTTCCACCGTGGTGTGCTGTAGCTCGCTCCAGGGACGTGGCACTCTTAATGTGAATGAGGAATACGTTTCTGCACTGTTGGATTTCATTTTCCTCAGATCAAATATTTAAGATCAAGAGTGAGAGAGTGTGCAGCTTAAGTATATTGAACTGCTGGAATAGAGACTGTGCTGCTCAGACAATGGCGGATCAGGAGCGCAGTCACCCATGATGGCCTCGGTGACTGCCAGGGACCCCTGCCATTCTCAGACAGCAGTCCTGAGGAGAATGAAATAACTTTATAATGGTAGGGGTGTTCCTGGGTTTATACACTGATATAATAATCCGTTTTTCACACAATGGAGATAATGATCGTTATTATTGCTGGCGAGTGATGGGGGGGGGGGGGGGGGGCGAGGAAATAGTTCGGAATGGAGACTTTCCTTTCTAATCCTCCTGCTATGAAAGGTTAAAGACGGATTTGAATATTATGATCCATCCTCCTCCTTTACAAAGAAATAATTGTGGTTGAACTTAATACTCTGTTTGAAAAGCCTGTACTTCCGATGTAAGGGTACAATACTGTGTTTGCTTACTGCATTATGTTCTGGTACAGGAATGTCATGCACCTATTTGTAGCAGAACTGGCACACTAGGACCAAATATAATATCATTATAATTGGAGGGTTTTTGGAGGATTTGACTGCCTTGTGAAAGTATTCATACCCCTTCATTTTTTTTCACGGTTTTATGTTGCTGCTTTATGTTAAACTGCTTAAAAATGCTTTTTAAAATCTACACTCCATACACCATAATGGCAATGCCAATAACAGGTTTTTAACATCTTTCCAAATTTATTAAAAATAAAAATCTTAAAGGATTCCATTGCATATTTATTCATACCTTTATCTAGGACAGTTGAAATTAAGCTCAGGAGCATTCATAGTGCTTGTAGATGTTACTACACTTCAAGTGAAGTTAACCTGTGGCAAATTCAGTTGAATGGGTATGATTTGGAAAGGCACACGTCTTAAAAACAGGTCTAACAGCTGAAAATGCATATCTGAAGGACACTCAAACTGTGAGGAACAAGATTCTTTTGTCTGATGAAGCTCAATTCCAAGCATCATTTTTCAAGAAAAACAGGCACTGCTCATCACCTGCAGAGTACCATCCCAAAAGTGAAGTAGGCTGGTAGCAGCCTCATGCTGTGACTGTTTTTCTTTAGAAAAAAAGCTCAATGCACCAAAATATTGAGAGACTTCAGAGCATTCAGAACCTCAGACTGGGAGGTTGGTTTACCTTCCAACAGGACAACGAACCTAAACACACAGCAAAAGTGGCTTATAGACAACTCTGTGAAAGTTCTTGAGTGGCCCGGCCAGAGCCTGAGCTTGAACCCAATCAAATATTTCTGGAGAAACCTGAAAATGTTCGTCTGCCCCCATCCAACCTGACAGAGCTTGAGAGGCGAAGAGGTGAGGAGAAGAATGGCAGATAATTGAAAAATGCTGATGACCAAAGCTTGTCACATCATACCCTAAAAGACTTGAGGCTGTAAAGGTGCTTCTGCTAAGTACTGAGTTAAGGGTATGAATACTTATGCAATGTACTTATTTCAGTTTTTTATTTTTAATAAATTGAAGTTGTGACAATTCTGTTTTTGCTTAGTCATTATTGTGTATTGAGTGTAGATTGATATACAAGCTCTGAATTTGATGAAATTCCAGTTATTCATATGAGTAACCGGATAATTCAATAACAATGTCAATTATTTTTATGTAATATATATTGTATAACATATAATGTTTTATATATGAAGGACTTTGAATTGCATATTTTCTTTGTTAGCTGAGGTTTCAAGTTATACAGGGAACCTTCTTAAACTTGGTATGCTACAAAATGATAAAATACAAAAATGCAGTTCAATTTCCATTTATTTAACACAGCCTTTTTATTTCATAACACACAAATCAGACTGCACATTCAATTTGGGTAAAAATTTGGAAAATCCAGAGAATGAAGATCAGTATTTTTACTCAGCATTAATTAAGAAAATAATTAACCTTGCTTCTACATTGGTAGCAGATATTTTGAGGATACAAGGATTCCATCTTGACCACAGCTAGCACCCAAACAAAATCACAAACATTTGGTTTTTGCAAAGTGAATGGAACAGGTGGAGACCGCTATGATAACGTAATCTGCAGTATGGGACAAGATGTTTTTATTAGTAGACGCTTTTGAGAAGTTGTGTGTTGGATTACCAACATGAACAGCACTTAATAACTTAAATGGATGCTCAGTGGTGTCGAGCCACGTGTTCAGAGGGACACAGCTGCTAGGATTGCATTTGACCTGATTTTTTTGTCCTTTGTTCTTCACCCACAAAGATGACACCGTTGATATCAGTCCGAACTGGTGCAACATGGGACCAGGTGCCCTTTCCTCTCCTTCATCCTGTAGGAACAGTACCACGTCCCTGGCAGACAGAGGTGCATTAATGGCTTTATATGGTCGCTTAATACCCTAATCCTGTCGAATAGAGTTTGGATGGATTTGTAGGAGATGTCAGGCCAATCCGCTGGTTCATAAACACTCTTGTAATAGTGGCTCTGTTGGTGTAAGGAGAGCAGGAGAGATGGTACAATAAAATGGGCCTACCTGTGACAGTTCAAGTGAGCCATTCTGCGGCAGAGAGGGGTTTAAGTGGACTTAAGTGAGATTAAATCCTTGTATGATTCACACTTTGTGAACGCTGTGGCAAATTGGAAGCAAAGCTCAGTGACCCAGTTCCACTTACCTGTCCTACGTGAAACACTCCCTTCGGATAACCGCAAGAAGGAAACTCGTGGAGATGAGATTTCCATGACATGTAGGCCACGGCTCATTATCCTGATCATAAGCATTTTAAAAGCAGTTTAATTGGTCAGTGTACTTTGTCTTATGACGTGATTAAATAGATTCTAGCTTCATCTATGACTATGAATAGAGAATATTTTTGCTGTTACAACCAAAAAATATCTAGCTGTTTGTAAAGAGTGGATTATTGCTTTTAATTTTACAATGAACAAAGATTCTACTGCCTTTAAAGAAAAGTTCTGGGTTAAATAAAACTGTTAACCCTCTGGTCATCATTGGTCATTTTAGGCTGGAAAATGTGTTTTGAATTAATAACAATAATAATAATAATTATTATTATTATTTTACTTTATTGGAATGGTATGAAACTATGCAACATTTGTGGCACTTGCAATAATAACATAGATATAGATAGATAGATAGATAGTCCTTAAATTCACACTTGTGATCTTCTTGGTCAAATGACAGGCATAGGAAATGACTGAGAAATATGATAATTTTAATGGTAAAAATTAGAGATAAGCTACAAATCAGCTACAGTGAAGTAGTCTTTGATAATGTCTAAATATATATACATGTGGAAAACATAATTAAAAGTAAGAAAGTAATTATGTCTGAAAAACAAAAGAAATTATGACATGAGGGTGAATAACAGAAATATACCCTTAAAGGGATAGTTTACCCCCAAATTTTGTTATCATTCAAAGAAGTGAGTTCCAAAACTCAAAATGAATGTCTTTCAACTATTGATCATGGAGCATATTATTTTTTTTTCTCTCAATACTATGGAAGTCAATGGCTACTGTCAACCATTTGGTTACCAACATTCTTCAAAATATCTCCTTTTGTGAATGCCTGAAAGAAATTCATACAAATTTAGAACAGCCTGAGGGGGAATAAATGATGAATTAGCATTTGGGGGTGAACTATCCCTTTAATATCTTATAGTAGTTTTAGTTCTTAGTTAAATGTGTTTGTAAAAAAAAAAAAAAATCTTAGAAAACAAGACTATATTTCTAATTATTTAATTTCAGGGATTTATTTAGAGTACTAAAAGACTCTGCAGTGTTCAGGTCTGGGATGGTCATAACGTCATAACCCATCTGTCCAGTGCGCCTCTCAGAAGTATCGCCTTCACACAGGCAAGAGCTCCAGGGAGGTTGGCAGGACGAAGATGAAGGAGCGGTGCGTCTTTGCGGCTCTCCTCTCGTCACCTTGAGATTACTTTTTCGTTACACATGAGACCCATAGTGAAACAGCCTCCTGAAGCATTAAATAAAGTTTAGCTGTGTGACAGAGCTCGCTGCACCTGAACAGTCAGTCAGCTAATGATTCCTGAGAGGCAGCAAGAGTCTTCAGCTGGTCACAGTGAGAACTTCGATTACTCCCATACATGTCTATAAACAAACACACTACATATATGAACATACATACACACATATGCGCTGAGGCTTCTATTAGCATGCTAATGCCAGTGTCCACACATGTAGCAGACACACAGCTTCTTAAGTGTGTTGAATCATCACTGATATCTGGGGGAGATGAACTGCGTCAATTAAGAAAAAGATTAACAAAGATTAATAGTACAGTAAGCAATGCAGTCAGCTGGAGTGGTTTCTTAATGGTAGGATGTTAAGATATGTAATATTCAGTGACAGCTACATGCTCCACTGATTGATATGAAATGCGTAATTTCAAATGTGATTAAGAGGGTGACCATTTTCTTGTCTGAAAATGTATGTCGGATTCCCCAAATCTCTACCTCACACACGGCTGCCCATTCAAGACAAGATTATAACACTTATGCATATTAATAACAGATTTATGACTACAAATGCAGCCATGGAGTCCCTGCTAAAGGTTATAATTGTTGCAAATTATTTCACAAATTATTTATTTATTTTTTAGATTTTACTCTGCAATTTAATTTATGTAAAATAAATAGTATACAAGTCTAATGTACTATTTACTCTTTGTGTGTGTATTTGTGTGTGTGTGTGTGTGTGTGTGTGTGTATATATATATATATATATATATATATATATATATATATATATATATATATATAATTTGTATGGCATCTAAACTAACCTCAACTTGTCTATTAATAAATAAATAGTTCACACATTATATTAATACACATAAGTGTATGTGCATACACACACACACGATGTATAATATAACGTGTGACCTTACTATTAATTTATTAGTAGACACGCCAAGGTTAGTTCAGATTGTAAAATGTATTTACAAATTATTTGAAAAGTAGTATAAAAATCTTTCTAACACCTATGAAACCAACTATACAAATACTATATGTCCAAGAACTTATCACATGTGTTTTAAAATAGATTTTTAAAAAGATGTTTCTTTTTCTTTATCATGGAGACTCTCATAATTCTTATTTAGTGTATGTATAATCATAAGTTGAATGAAACAGCAGCCTTGACTCATAAGTTCAATTCAAACTCTGTATAACCACATTTTGCACCACTCTCCGGATATACAAGCCATATTTCAGATTCACTGCTGCTGTTCTGAGCTCATGAATGCCTTGAACTAAATTGCAGTGATAGCACAGGTTCATTGTTTGGAATGCAGGCAAAGAGGAGGTTTAGTCCTCAGACACTTCGATTTCCATGATCTTACACAACAGAAGAATTAGTACTAGAGTGCCTCATGTTCACCAGCTCTCCTTGAGTCCACTAGTATATCCACCTCCTTTTGTTTGCTTTTGTCCCTCTTTTTGACAGATGGTAGTGAGAGGGATGGTGAAGAGAGAAAAGAGAAGGAAGGAAACAAACTCAGTGTACAGAATGTGTCAAGGCCCACAACTCTCTTCTCTCTTCAAATCACAACTTAACAGGCATGATGAGATTTAGATTCCTTTTTCTCTTGTAAGGAACAGGCCTGCAGCAGTTTTTTTTTTTTCCCGACAGATCCAACTCTGTATGGAGAGCGCTGGTATGTGTGCGAGTGTGAGATGTAAAGAGCAAGAAAGAGAGAAGGAACTAAGAAATGAAAGAGTTAGTTAAGGGGGGCAGTTAGCGCCAGCTTTCGGTGGCCTTTTTATAACATGATTTACAATTTCTCAATGTAATGTATTAAAACGTTGACAGAGCAAAAGGGATTCACAAGATGCTGCATTAGAAACTCAATTTCTATGATGAATTGCCTGGGGCTACTGAATCGCAAACTGTTCTCCCCCCCTCCACCCTATCCACTCCTCCTTCCATTGCACTGAAGGTTTTTTTTTTTTTTTGTCCAAATCTTCTTAAACCTTCCTCTTAATCTGATCAGTTGAATGTAAAGAGGTGAAAGGATTTCTGGACTAAAAAAGCTTTCATGTTTTTTGCCGTCTTGTATTCGGTATTTCCAAATGCTGGGTCAGTAATATTCAAAAATTGCTTAGTCCCTGTGCTTCCAGTTGGCTCACTCCAATCCTTTCTCATCCACGCTTGTATTAACTGAGGGGTTCAAGGCTTCTTTTAAATACTCATTGTGACAAGAATGGGTGCAATATTAAACTGTTTAAATGTATTCGTATTAACACTGCTTAAATGTGTTCAGTTCAGTGCATTGTTACATTTTTTCCCCCAACCTAATTATACCCTAATGCTATGAAATTTCCTTTCAAAATGGAGAATGATTCGAAAATTTTTGTTCGCTGAATAACTAAGGAGGGCAAAAAGGTAAGTGTCACCATTTCCCTTAAAGCAGTACAGAAAATAATGACCTCAAATTGGTTATTGGTGTGTAAAGGGATTTAACAAGAATGGCTGTGTTGTAATATCACAGCGGGAATTTGGGAGCTCGGACAAAACGGATGCTTTCAGTGTAAAAAGCTTGCTTGGGCAGCATCAGCTACTTTAGCTTAGTTGTGTATGACTAGGAATTGGAGAAATGCGTTCTATATCTTGCATAGATAGATTTTTAAAAGGTTCATTATGACGGGAAGCTGGATTTTCCAGGCTCTGTTAAAGTAAAAGAGTCAGATATAGACATACTCACAGCTTATGAATCTTAAAACACCTTCCACAGTCCACCGAGACCATTTACTGATTATTGTATGTTGCAACCTGTTTGATAATCTTATGTAATCTGTAACATTTGCATGCATAATGTGAGACCATTTACACATATGTGTGTGGAATACATATTTGTACTTTTTGAAAACCTGAAGTCCCATATCTATAACAAACCAACAAAACAAAAACTGGAAGAAAAAAAAACATATGAAGGAAAAAATATTAAACATAAAAATTTATTAATATTACAAAGAACTATATTTGCCCAACAATACACACATTTTAATTTACTTGTTTGGTGCAATGTATGCTAAATTGTGATGGTTAATATAATTTGCTGCACACAACACATTGTGCTTGCCATGAATATTCTTTTTTCAAGTGAACATCTACACTCATCTTAGTGAAGTTAGTGAATTTACAGTAAAATATTGTGGAGTTAGGTTGGATGTATGGCATTTGACCCATGTTTGGGTTGCAACCCAGTAGTTAAGAACCACTGCTGTATAATAAGTTTTAATGCTGGTCAAGCTTAAAGTTGGTTTAGTGATGGTATTGCTAGGGGTTGTAAACATAGCATCATAACTTCTGTTATTCAACAGAATTTTCATTTTGGAGTGAAATATCCCTTGGTGGAGACACCAGAATCCCATTCAGCAGGGCCCTCAATGAAGCCTCATTCAGAGAACCCAAACAAAAAAGTACTCCATTCAAATCCCAGGCAAAAAAAAAAAAAAAAAAAAAGACATATAAATAGAGATTCCAACACTGCGATTAAAAACAATAAATAAGAGCAGAACATTACATTTATGGAGAGTTTGGTTGTGTTTCTAGATCTTGTGGTCTATTCGACATGGATGATGGTGCAGTACTGTGTGATTGTTCCTCATCGTCTATTGTTCTGTGTGATTTACAACATGTGCACAATACCATGATATTACTTGCGGTTTACACTGGCTGAATGTGGTGTGAACATGACGTGAATGCGCTTAAAGAAGCTCAGCTCACCCTTTTGTTTGAGGTCTTGATGGGAATAGTAGAGCCTTGAAGCTGACAGCCCAATAAAGAGGCCATTCCAGCCCTGCCTCGACACTGCTGTTTCCTTCCCACAAAAAGCCCCTGCATTAAAGAAAATCCAAATATTTGAGCATTACCAGAGGATGATAATGTAAAATCAACTTAAAATTGCCACAATACGATGTGTGACAGTTTTGCCATAATGCGCCTCTGTGGGATTAGTCATTCATTAAACAGGTTTGCCATGCAAAGCTACTGTCAGATATTTGTCTGGAATTAGAGGGGGGGAAACAACCAAAAAGATCCCCTGAACAATTAACATCACCCGCCTCATTATAACGACCAACTTAATCTTTAAGCATGTGAGTTCCCTGGTTTGGATTTCAAGGCGAGATTTCCAGTTCTCTTTGTCAGAACGAAACAAAAGAATGGCTAAAACAAAAGCTCATGTAAACAAATGTTCAGATTTGTCTAAAAAGAAATCAGCTCTGTATATATCAGACATGATATTGTCTCAAAAATGCGTACTAGACAATAACACAATGAATATTCATTTCTGTAGTGCTTTATGCTGGTATAGTGAAGCTGTATCTCAACAGTATCTTACAATTCAGTGGTTGAGAGAAGTAGGAAACTGTTTTTTTACAGAACTATTTAATCTATTTCTTGCAGTGTGCTTTAGTCTGCTTTACTTTAAAAGTACGTACATTTAAAGGTGGTATTTGAGCTTTATTCTTTGTGAGGAACAAACATAACAATATAGGGAATGATGTGGCATAAATGGATAAAAGCATCTCAAAAGATGTATGAAAATGATTATCAATGATACTGTTACCAGGCACTTTAACGGCAGGTTTATCTTTCCCTCACATCTCAAGCCAAAGTTGGTTGCCTTGTGTAAATGTCACATTTGTTGAAAAGCTGTGAAAGTGTTCTTGTTGGAACCTTTACCAGATGGTATTTGAATTCAAGATCCCTTGAATGACCAATCACATACTTGGTTCATGATCGCAGTTCTTTCAATCTTGAATCAATTTCAGATCAAATGCTTATATGTGTGAAAGGAGGACCTATAGAGCTCCCTCTATAGGAACTTTACAGAAATTGCATAGAATATATATGCTCCCTCTATGGGAACTTTTCAGAAATATATATATATATATATATATATATAATGCATAGAATATATATTTTTTAAAAATTCTATTTATTTTATAAATCTGCAAAGAAAATACAATTCAATAATAATAATAAATATTTTATAAATTTTGTAACTTATGAGTCAGACTTGCAACCCGATGGTCAAGGGTTCGAGTCTCAGTACCGGAAGGAACTGTAGGTGTGGTGAGTGAATGTACAGTACTCTCTTCCATCCTCAATACCCACAACTGAGGTGCCCTTGAGCAAGGCACCAAACCCCCAATTGCTCCCCAGGTGCTGCAGCAAATGACCGTCCCACTGCTCTGGTGTTTGTTTTGTTTTGTGTGCTGTGTGTGTGTGTGTGTGTGTGTGTGCACTTGGATAAGTTAAATGTAAATGTGTGTGTGTGTATGTATATATATATATATATATATATATGTGTATATATATATATATATATATATATATATATATATAAAACATTTAGTGGTATCCACAAAAAGCAAAAATGGTTTTCAACACTGATGATAATCAGAAATGTTTTTTGATCACCAAATCAGCATATTAAAATGATTTTTAAGGATCATGTGACACAGTAGACCCAGACACATGTGAACAGTTTTTGTATAATAATATTTCACAATATTACTGTTTTACTGTATTTTTGATTTAATTAATTAACAGACTTCTTTCAATAACATTAAAAAGTCATTTTTCCAAAATACTTGACCATTAGTTTATCATATTTATATAGAAAATTATGGCAACTATTATTTTTTTTTATTAATATTTAATTATTTATTTTATCTATGTATATGATATAAATATATTATAGCGTGTACTATGTAGCAGCCTCAGCATTACTGAAACATCTTATTTTTAAAGTTTAAAAGACTTTATATCCATAATAATATTGTGTAAAAATGGACAACCAATGCGTTGAACTGTTATAAGCTGCTTTTAACACAACTTGACAGTGGCTTTGATGATTAGATCTTTATGTAAATCTTATTGGACAGAACATCTTGTGTGTGTGTGTATACGCCACTGTCAGCTCCTCCATTCATTTTGCAGTCTGATTGAAAGGGGCACAGATGAAATTTATCTGTCACAATGGCTAATGAAAACCCCCGCCACATCTGACCAAGACCTTGGTGGCCTTAGCGATAATACAGCTTTGTCCAGGCCACCTCAGCCCTATAAATGTGAGAATTCCTTGCCTTTGGAAGTGTTTTATTTGTCATTCTTTCGGGAATGATAAAGAGATTGGTCTCCAGGGAGGGAAGGCCATGTCAGCGTTATTATTTTTTCTTGTGGCAATCTACACGTTTTCAGCCCACTTTAATCTGTTTGGCAGCTGGTCAGGTGGGATGTGGCCTTGCCCCTCTGTCACCTCTGCGAGGGTCCCAGTGGTAAATATGAAGCCGCGTCATGGCTTTTCCAACCAGAGGGAGGACCAAGCGCTGCCGCCGCATACAAATACCCTTTAGATATGCTTTAGACCTGAAGAGGATGAACTGACTCATTCACTCTACATAAAGGAACTTTTTTTTTCGTCTGCTTTAAAAAGGAAGCAGTGTAGATGTCAGGCCACTGACAATTATTTGTTTGCCCCTTTCGTTTACTTTTCTGATTTGAAGGCCTTGAATATTAGGTTTTCTGTTAAAGTCAGTCGGTTTAAAAGCATATTGTCGTGCATTTAGAAGTCATTCAACACAAAATATGAAAATAGAGCTTTCTTTTAGCGCGCTGTATTTGTTTTTCCTCACCCGTGAGCCATAGTATGAATAATAAGTCAGAGTATGCAGTGAGTGCTGTTGGCACATAAATGGCCTTAATATGAAATGTCCCCATGGGATGCTCAGGGTCATTAACTCTAATGCCATTTTCTGCTATGAAGGCCCTCCAATTACCCCTCTTTCCTTTCAGCGGTAACGAGTCGAACAAGCAGAAAGAGAAAAAGGCAGAAAAGAACGGTTTATAAAGGCCGCTTTGTCTCAGATTCAGTTTTGACCTTGGTAAAACTGTGGATATGAGGCCAAAACCTTGTCAGGAGGAGCGTGCCACTGATGACTTGAGTGGTTTTGAAGGGGGCCGAGCGTGTGCACAGCATAAGTAGGAGTCAAACGGCATCTGTAGACTAAGCAATGGTAGCGGTGATGAAGACAAGGGGTGGACAGGTCATATAGCCATGCTCTTTGTAAATGGTGCAGCTATTGATTTTTCGGTCTCCCTGAGGACAACGGACAAATGGTGGCAGCTTGGCAAAAGTTGTTTCTGTCAGTTGTCTGTGTGTTTAATAATGTGTGCGGATGGTTTAAGGACATATTCCATTGAATACTGTGAAAAAAGTACCTCAGAGTGTCGTTTGTGGCCTTAATTACATTTGAGCGAAAACAACCATCTTGTGGATTTGTTAATGGGCCCAGCGGGACATGATTCACTTACAGAGCTTTATTGCTGTGCTCGTCAAACACCTCCAGCGGGGTGGACATGTGGAGCTTATGTGTTTCTTTCCAAACTGGCCCGCTCCATAAAGACATTATGATGATGATTACTAAAAAACAAACAAATAAAACCACAGATGTACCTGCTGAGCTGAGGAGGGAAACTGTGTCAACAAATACTGTTTAGTTGTTTAAGGTTATTGATAACACTTTAGAATAGAGAACACTTATTCACTATTCATTAAGAGTTTTTTCTCAATAAACTCCTAATTTGCTTCTTATTAATAGTTAGTGAGGTAATTGTTACATTTAGATATGAGGTAGGATTAAGGGATCTAAAATATGGTCATGCAGAATAAGGCACTAATATGTGCTTTATAAATACTAATAAACAGACAGTTATATGTATGCTAATAAGCAGCAAGTTAGTGGTGAGGATTGGTCCTTAAAATAAAGTGTTACCAGGTTATCCTTGTGTAAGTTGCTGCTTGTAATTAACTACTTAGTAAAATAGCAATACTGTCATTATTTACTTACCTTCATGTCTTTCCAGACATGTATGACTGGTATCCTCCTATGAAACACAAAAATAACATTAATTAGAATAACAGGGTTTGCCAGATTAAATACTCATTTAAATATTAAAGTACTATAGAATCAGTGACATGACACTTTTAAAAAAAAAAAAAATCTGTAAATATTAATTTATCAAACAATTCATTCAAATTAAAATTCATACACAATAACTTAAACTCCTCTTTTATAATGAGCCTTTATTTAATTATTTTAAAACATTTAAATGAATTAAAAATATGCTCATTATAGAAGAGCATTTGAGAAGATGCATTATTTATAATTTATATTATTTATATAGATTTATTTATTTTCTGGTAAAAAAAAAATAAAAATCAGTGTGATACAACTGTCCTGATTTCATAAAGAAAAAGAAAAAAAATAAATTCAATGAAAGAACTTGTAGATAGTTTAAGATGGTTTAATCTTTATTATTATTATTATTATTATTATTATTATTATTATTATTATTATTATTATTATTATTATTATTATTATTATTATTATTATTATTAACTTTTGTGCACCAAATTTAAGTGATGCAATCAACATGTACAACATGTCATATGCAGTAATAAAACAAAACAAAACAACAAAACACAAAAACTGTAAAATGTCCAAAGAGACTTACAATTGAGGACTATAAAATAAATCAAATAATCAAATATTTTTTAAATAAATAATTTACCTTAGATTGTATGTAAATTGCATTTACTTTTTATATTTAATTAAATAAGTATTTATTCAAGGTATGTATTCGGTATAAAGAAAGTCTTATCTTTTGCTTTGATGTTACAGTCATAAAGATTTTCTCGAAAATGATATAACCAGCATGAATAAAAAGACTTTAGCACATTAGTTCAGTGTTTTGAACTGGATTTAAATACATTTTTATAAAATTGCCTTTTCTTCATCATAGACACTTACTTGTTACACTGACTGACAGCATTATTATTCACACATTATTCACCACTGAGCAGTACACTGGACATTTGCAATGGGTGGCATCGACAGAGATGTCATAATTTTGTTGTCTAATGGCCTAATGTTATATTGGTCTAAATTATTGACCGAATGTCTCTTCCAATGGGGACAATATACAACTGTGACACCACTGGGACAGTTCTGGGTCTTTGCTGTTCAATAATATGTTATGTGCACTGCTAATGATCAGTGTTGAGGTATTCTGTTCAGAACGACCCGCAATTGAGGTGGATCTTAGAATTTCAGAGCCTCTGGGCCCATTTTCCAGCACAGCGGCTTAAAGGCAGGACGGCTCAGAGTCAGACTAATACTAGAGCGTTTGTCCCTGTCAAATCTATCTTTCCACTCTTGCACACACTGTGACCATTTCACATTGACCCAGAGGTTATCTTATGGAAGGCTTACAGTGGAGCAGAAGCTCACCGTCCATTTGCTTTGCTCATGGGTGCACCAGAAAGATCTAGTAACTGGATACAAACAGGTTTGATTTTATCAGTTAAATCTAAAAAGCTGTATCTGTATTAAAGGGGTTTTATCTTTTGATAATCACTATTTTGCAGCATTTTGGACATAATTAGTCATTTTCAGTTCCATAAGATGAATCTTAGTTTCCATATCCATTATGTTTTGGACATCAGCTTCCTCATTGAACAGGTTTAGGCTGTTGTTTTTCACACGTATGGCCAAAATCTTATAGAAAAGGATGATTTTTTTTCCCCCTTTTAAAATGAATGGTGGCATTGCTTGAATATTAAGATAGCAGAAGCAATCTGTGCTCCTTTTTCAGACCTAAAATCACAAAGTATGCTATTGTGGGCAAGGCTATTATGCTTTCAGCCTTCTAGTGGGTTAGTCGTGAATGTTTTTCATATTACCGTCTCTCCACTTGACTATTGTGTCATAAAGAGATTTTCATCTAGTACATTGACTCACAAAAATGCCCACATGCATGCAAATAAAAAGGGACTTGACAAACAAAAGCTCTCCTATGAAAACCGCAATTGTGTGCGGAAGTATACAACATGGCTATAAAGCATTTAAAGGGAAAAAAATTAACATTTGAAATGGACTCAGCTGTTGTCTGCTAATTAGTTGTCCTTGGGAGAGAAAGAATGGAACGGTCCCTTTCAGTGTCATTCTGTGCCCTTGCTATTTAGGCCTTATTCCTCCAGACTGTTCAAGGTAACCGGCAAACCTCCTTATTTGGACTATAGGATATGTGTGCCTTTATCATTCCCTTTTCTCGTTGTTAACCCTATACAGCTGCCTAATATGACATAAAAATACAATACATTTTTTGTAGGTTGATTGTGCAGTTTCTTTGACAATTTTTCTGCAAAACTTACTCTGTATTGTTAGGATCTATCTTTAATTAACTGTTTGCATGAGATGTAGATGCACAATATATAAGTACCATATCAGTTACCAGGTGATGGTAGAGATTTTTTTTTCCATATCAGTCAATATTTATTTGTGTATATATATATATATATATATATTATTATATATATATATATATATATATATATATATATATATATATATATATATTTTTTTTTTCTCTATTTAGATCACCTGTTTCCATTTAACACGTACTTAACTATTTAAAGCTAATAACTTTAACACTGTTAGTTAGAGATCTTTAGCAAATCATATACATTCTTTTTTTTTTCATAATGATGTGTTGCCTAAATTTACTTTTAGCGCATTTTACTTATAGCATTCATAACAATTTATTTCAGTTGTTTGTGTTTATGCAAAACACATGGTTTTAATATTTCTCAACCAGTTATTAGCCATAACATAAAATAATTATGGGTTTATTAGAGTTTTAATATCCTTTCTTTTTCTTTGAGTAAAAATATTTATTATTATTATTATTATGCCCACTTTATATTATTAAAAATAAATACAATGTACAATGTACTGCTATTGAGGTGGGATATGGGTAAGGTTAGGGACTGGTTTGGTGGTATGGGTTTAGGGATGCGTTAAGGTGTAAGGAATAGATCAACAATGTAAATATGATAGAATGTAATTAAGACAGAAATTAATTACAGATGTAATTACATGCAGGTATTTTAAAATGTAAGTACAATGTAAAAACATGTATGTACACAATAAGTGCATTGTATTGAATTATTAATTTAAATGTAAGTACATGGTATTTAAAACCACAATATAAAGTGGGACCAAAAAAAAAAAAAAAGATAAATATGTTCTTATGTGAAAGATAGGATTTTGTCAGTGTTTAATGAAGACTCTATTTTAGATGAAGCAATATCAATACTATTCATGTCTTGATCACTGTTAGATGCATGACCATTATCTACATCTGTGATCTATAGAGATGTATTATACTGTTTTTAATGCCAGGTCCAAAATACCTTTTAATATTTGTTTAGCTTTCAGGTATTCATTAGACTGCTGTTCAGAGCTCAGTGCTAAGAACAGGTGAATTTGGTCATTGCCAGTGCTTTTAAATCTTCCAAAATATTTTGCATGTTAATTAATTGGGTTGCAGTATTATAACAGACTTTTTATCTGGCCTTGTGGCAGTTTAACATGGGACACAGAAATGAAGGAAGTTAGGAAAAAAAGATATGAAATAGATAATGACCATCTTTTTTAGTGTACACTTTAGCAAAAAAGTACCAATTCAGACAGAAAATTTCAACAATTTTTATTCGTTCACACAAATTAAGATTACAGGGGAAGGTTATCAATTAATAAAGACTTATTTACATGTGATTCCATGCACAATACTATGTTATGATCTGAGTATTTTTTACAATAGTGCATGATTTGTAAACTAATACATCTGGAAATTTAATTTCTGAACTGCCGCAATACATACAACAACCAACAAAGTAAAATATTACCAGAACGGACACACTTGCTGGATGTTTCACTTTGAAAGTGTTAAACTTGTAAGAAGAAATATCATTTTGCAGACACCCCCACTCCCCCACAATGATCCTGGATTTGTGTCTGTTTAGTTACAACTTAATTTCTCACTCTGTGATCTTATTAAAATTTGTTTATTTTGGTTTTGAAAAAGTTCAGTGTGATGGCGGGATAGAAAACACTTTCCATCGAGGTACATTGACGAATCATGTGAATTATGCACCTGTATAGCACACACCACATTAAGCTCCCTCAATCACAAAGTCAATTACGTTTTTAGAGCAGTAATCATAGAGGTCCTTGATCCATACCTAGAAAATCAATAGGACAATCCTCAATGAACATTAATTTCCACAAATTTCCATGTCATTTATTTAGTTTATGAAACAGGGAGCTGAATAGGCTGGCAGCCAGGCAGACTTACCTTTTCTTTAGACTTGAACCATTTAAGTACGAATCATTTTGATATGACTCTTTTTGGTGTGAACGATTTGTGTGAGTTTGGCAGGAGTGGGAGAATGCGATGTGGCCTTGGCAATGAGAGCTTTGTGTGCTTGCGCCATTTAGACCTATTGATATCTGAAGAAGTCAAACTGATGCTCCAGTGTCTTCCTTTTCAAACTCCTTCCCAATTTCTCACTCATCGTGGCCTATTCTACCTTGAGCTTAAGGAGTGGGTCATTCATTTATTGTGTCCTGACTTGATTCGGATTTTAATCAAATTTAATGTTTTAAATTAAATTTTCATCAGCTGAAAGGTTCAATATATACAAATTTAATCTCTGTGCCAGGTCAGGCACAATAAGTTCTTTGCAGATGTATGATCTGTGGGTTAAATGTTAAGCATGAAGTGACCCAACATGTTTAGTAAAAGATTATTAGGATGTCACTTTTAAACATTTCCTCTAATTCCTATTGAAGAAAACAATAGCGGTACTTGTTTTTAAAAAATGTACTTTATATTTGACAGATTTAAGAACATTGATCATTGCTTCATACGCTGCTAGTCTTTTCCTACAAGCAGGCGATGTTTATTCGGCTTAATTTATGGATCTATTGGATGAAACGGTCCATGCAATGGTAAACACTTTTTATCAGCCCGCATATAAGAAAATGCTGCTTAAAAGAAGA
This sequence comes from Cyprinus carpio, assembly GCF_018340385.1. Taxonomy (NCBI): domain Eukaryota; kingdom Metazoa; phylum Chordata; class Actinopteri; order Cypriniformes; family Cyprinidae; genus Cyprinus; species Cyprinus carpio. The sequence continues at coordinate 14,894,759 of NC_056602.1, read as the reverse complement.
CGAATATATAAAAAAAAAAAGAGTTGATCAGCAAGTTCTGTCAGATAGAGGATGTCAGAGGGGGTCTGACTGCCACCCCTCTATTATAACCCTACTTTTCTGTGGGTCCATGCAGAGGACCTATCTCTGTTCCTCGTACACACATATTTATGCTGGAAAACAGCAGCCTAAGCACAAATTGGAATTTAAAAAGGCTTTAAGGCTGTAGATTCCCTCCCTTCCTCTTACTCTCTTGAATTTCCATGCTATAGCAAAAGCGGGGAGGGAAAAGAAGTCACATGTTTATCTTGCTTGTGCAAATACTAGCTTTATTTCTCTGTTTATTTGAAATCTTATCATCCTTTTGGACACTGCTCGACCATTTTAAATAACCTCTTATTTGGTTCACCTCACATCCTAACTGAATTTCTCCAGTGCTCTATCCCACCACTCATTTCATCTGAACGAAATATCTTCCATTTCTTAATCTAGTCCCACACCTGCTTAGAAGTCAAACTATTCAACTGGGGTAGAAAATGCTATTTTAATTCCATGATGTAAAATTGTGAACCTTTTCTTTATGTGCAGTTTTCATCTGGAGTGGAGCAGGAGTGTGTGAGTCCCTATGTGGGCTCTATTGAGCTTGTATTTGGGGGAAAAAATATTGTCTGCACATTGAAGTATAATTAAATTGCAGCACATTTCCAAAACCTGTTTTACATTTACATGCTAAATAAACCTGCATTTAGAGTGATAATATTCTGCTCATTGAAGATTAGCTTTTGGCTTTTATATTTAATCGGATGTTTGCTGAGGTATAATGGTCAATGATGAGTGTCCATTAGAAATTCTTTCTTTTTTAAATTTACTTTTTATTATATATATATATATATATTTGAAAATATTGTTTCATAAGTATTTTTTGGAAGTTGCACCACATGACATTTTACAATCTAAAAATCTAAATATTTGTCATAAAAATGGTCAAAAATATATGTAATAAGAATCTGAAACACAGTTATGAGTGTCTGCAGGGGTATTCATATCATTTATTTTTTTGGTTGGACCACATGACTTTGTTAATCACACCACATGGCTTTGATTTTGTAGGAAAAAATTCTTAAAAGATTATTCTAAACTACTAATAATTTTCTTTTCTAAAATGTCATTGTTTTAATGAGGCTTTTGACTTTATTTCCCTCCCCCAAAATATTGAAATTAACATTAATACAGATACTGGAACCATGTTCATCATGGAAGACGTGTCATTGTATTTTTAATGTATGTTTGAATAAATTATACAGATAAGACAAAAAATAGTTCACCCATAACACTGTTCACTGTTTATTTGTTCACATATATTTTCAGCTATTCATTTACAGGGATTTTGCTACAGCCAATTGATTTATTAACTTTATCCTTAATAGAATCCCGATGTGTTGACATGGGGGCACAGAAGCGAGAACGCTAGAGTTTAATTTTTGAAATCGAAATGGTGACTTCATTATTACATAATTGTTCGAAGCTCAGACAGCGACGATATTAAAACAGATAAAGCATTGTGAACATGAAGGTGATTTATGGCATATGGTCAGCGGCTTGTGTTTGTAATTATATCTTAATTGAATTTTGCGTTCTGCGGGGAACACTTTATTTGTTTAAGCGTGGCCGCGGTGTGGCGAGAAGCTTGACACAGCAGTTTCCTCTCATGTGAGCCGGTCTGTGCCGAGAGCAGGTTAACACACTTGCGAGCCCCTGAGAGATGAAAAAGCATAAATTAAAGCACTCCCTCAAGGAGAAGAGGGGGGGGGGGGGGGGGGGGCGGGTAACGAAGGTATTATCAGTGGTAGGCGAGAGGCAAAGAGAGCTCAGTTTCATCCTGCTTTTCTTTGTTAACACAAAGCGGGTCACCTCCATAGGAAGGTGAGTGAAGTAAATGGGAGGCCCTCAGACAATGGCGGTCAGGCGATAAACTCTCCCCCTTCGTCCTGCCCCTCTATTCATTACTTTCAGCTTGTTTTGCCATTCAGACAAGAGGCAAATAACGGCTCCAGCCGTGCCAGTTGTTTCAGGAGAAAAAGATACGAGTGCATGCTTACGGAGGTGCTTTGGCGGTGGGAGGAGAGGAGCACAAACACACGCACACGTAGTCACTTGAGAAATGTTTTAATTATGTACAAAAGAACGTTCTTAATAAAAGAGGGAATTACGGCAAACGCTTTGAACAATCACGGGAATTTGGCCAAAAGGAAATGAGTTGATTGCCACATACTCCTTTACTCGGTTTGTCTGCCTCTCTCGCTGTTGCTCTCCTCCATTAAAAAAAAGGCCTGCAACTTCAAGCAGTTTTTTAATCAGCTAAAAAACATATGTGGCTTTGCTGCTAAGACAGCTTGGCCAGGCACTGATAAATGCCTATCACTAATTTGCATACGGTAAAAGCTACCCTTTAATCAGAACCTCTAATCCCTGTCGGTATTAATGATTTTTTTTCCTCGTATAGTATCATGTTTGCTAATTCCAAAGTGATCAGCTTCTTGTATGCGTCTCCTTTTTTGTGCTGGCATAATGGTCGAGTTGAGAACTTCTGTTATCCTACTTTGGCACATAATTAGGACTACAAAGGAGGACAAATCACTGTGAATGGGTCTCACAAAGAGGAGGCCCTTTTTTCTTCGCCTTCCTTTTTGCGCAGTCCTCGTTAACGGCCGTGTCACTTTTGAGAAAAGAAACGGTGGAAAAAAATTGGATGCTCTGCAAATGCGGGGCCCGCGACAGTAGCTGCATTTTTAGAGAGGCTGAAAAATATAAAAAATTTGCCATGTAATTAAAACGTCTATCATTGAGCTCATGGTTTAGAGCCTGCATATGTCTACTCCAAATGGCACTCCAGGCTATAAGACACTCCATTTAATTTGACTGCTAAGCACCTTGCAGAGTACATCAATCCAAAGTTCTTTTCAGTTTATATAATATAAATGCCACTTTCCTTCTCTAGTTAGTAAAAACTTTGCTGAGTGCGTGTGTGAGGGGAAGAGATCAGCATTGGAGGCAAAAAAGAGGCTGCCACTTCAGCGCTGATTACACAGCATTGCGAGATTTTTTTGAAAGACTTTTTTTTTTTTTTTTGGAAAGTCCTTGATTTGAAAGAATCAAAGGAAAAAGAAAAGAATGTTGTGTCGTTAATGTTCTGGAGGGCAGTGGTATGTGTAAGCACAATGAAGAATAAATGGCTGTAGAAAAAAAAAAAAACTAATGTCAGCTAGGTATACACGCGGGCTGATTTATACAATTCATTTAGGCCATTACTTTTCATTAAAGATCAAATGAAATGGGTACTTACTTACTAAGAGGCCTTTGGGGAGCTGAATTGCAGAGAAGAAAGAAGATTAAACTTTACATTCAGCCCCAAATTTAATTCAGAAGTAATCAATCGCATAATGGGCCTGCAACTGTAGCCTGGGTGATTGAAATGAAATTACCATATTTTTAATCTTAATTTTCCACACTGTTTATCTGACACTGTCAATATAAAATACAAACAGATAATGAAATAGCATTATATTGACACTACAATCATCTCTCGAGCAGCCCTCTGTGATTAAACCGCTGGAATGTTTGATTACATTTTGTTGGCTGACATTACAAATGACACGGATGCTTCGCCGAGACTTGCTGCCGGCTGGAAAATGAGCCTATCCATCAAGGACTCCTGGCAGCTTCCCCCTTCCAGTCGATCGCTACTGCCAACGGTCTGGGCACCCTTCTGTCAAGCCGTTTAGCACCGCTATGACTTTTTTTAAAAAGAGTGACTTTTTTGAGAGAGAGAGAGAGGGCAGGGCTGAAGAAAGGAGTGATTCACGACTCCTTTGCTTTACTAATGATTCAAAGCAAAACAGAGAGAAGGGGAGAGGAGGGGAGCACAGGAAGATCTTGAGTAGTCTCTCCACTCTTTCCTATGCTCACCTGCTAGGAATAGAAAGGTTAGGGGAAAAAAATCATCTCTTGCATTTGGAGTTGGTTTTCTTCATTTTTGGACGACAATATTTTGTATGCGAAAAAAACAAAAATAACGACTTTATATAACAATTTGTCTCTCCTGTGTCTCTCCGCATCACCGAAGCGTCACTTGGAGAATATTAGCTGAACACAGGCAGCTTACGTACTTCTGTGTCAGCCCTGTTGCACAGATTCACTGTTTTCGTTCAAATCAAAACATAAATACACCTAGAAAATGTATCCTTGAGTCGCAGCTGACAAAGAATAGCGTATGCAGTTTGCGTTCAGCGGATATTCTCCAAAATGGCGCTACGGTGATGTAGAGAGACACAGAGGAGACAAATTGAGTAAAGTTGTTATTGTTTTCTTCGTGTACAAAAAGTATTCTCGTCGCTTCATAATGTTACGGTTGAACCACTGATGGCAGATGGACTATTTTGACTATGTATTTACTACTTTTCTGGACCTTGATAGTGTAAGTTACTTGGCAGTCAATGGGACATTCACAAGCCTCCCGGTTTTCATCCAAAATATCTTAAATTGTGTTCCGAAGACGAATGAAGCTTTTATGGGTTTGAAACGACATGGGATTATATGATTAATGTCAAAATTTTAATTTTGAGGTGGAGTAACTATGTAAGGTCTTTGCACATGGCGTCTGAAATTTTCGTATGGGTTTTTTTCGGATTCGTCATCCTTTCCTATTAAAATGCTCGTGAAGGATGCGAAAACACAGAAAATTTTACCTGATCCATTTTTTATTTTTTATTTTTTTATATTTTGGAGGCAGTGTTTAAACACAATTGAGACAATGTGATGTCATATTAATTTTCGGATGAGAATTTCGTTTTTTAGTGTGCACAGAGCTTTAGTCCTAATTAGATTAAAGCCCTGTTCACACCAATAATGATAACTATAAAGATAAAGATATTAGCATCCACACCAGAGAACAATATCGTCTGTTTATTCTAAGCACATGCTCGTCTGCCACTGTAAATTCTCAAGCTTGTTATAACAGGAATGATTCTGACTTGGTGTCACTGTGAGTATCATTCTCCAGCTGGAAACAAAATGGTTCTGAAAGTGATTCCAACAATATCGTTTTTCAATTTATCGCTATAGCTGTGGTGTGGACTCTGCTTTTCTTTAATATTGAGAACGATTTTTAGAACTATATCTTCTTTATCTTTATAGTTATCGTCCATGGTGTGAACGGGCCTTAAGACTAGGAACTGGAATTAGGTAACTGAGAATCAAATCAGTTTAAAGGTGGAAACATTTTTTTTTTCTTTTATGTTGTTTGGGCCAATATGGCAGTTACAAATGCAGTGGTTTCTGTTTACGGATTCCATTACAGAAATGCATCATAATTTATTCTGAAAAAAGAAGTGTTAACAGTAATAGTTGTATTACTGAGATAAAGTGATTCCAAGATGGCCAGCCCCATGAGGGGACCCACTCCACCTAAAATAAAAGAGCTTTTTATAATGGTGTTGACTCATATACTTCATTGGTTTAAAATGTACAGCAGTTAAAATATATCTACAAAATGTAAGATTCGTTTTGATTCGCTTGTGTTTTTTAAGGAAAAATACTGCACCTTTCAAGTAACACATAGTGAAAGCTGGTAAAGACTGAAACAAAGTTGAGCTGCAGTTTTAGATATGATGCTAATGTCATATTGAATCTCTGTGATGGCTCTTGGGCATATTTCTGTTTAATTAACTCAGTTGCACTCTGATCTGTTAGGGAAAAGCACATCAATTTATGCATTGGTGCACAAATAAAACAGATGCTTCAGCTGTGATCCTCACGTCTTTCTGAGATCTGAAAAAAAAAAAAAAAAAAAGCTGATATGAGTCCTGCATTTAATCTGAGCTTGCACTTCATTACTCTGAATGATGTAGGATATAATGCATGTTTACTTGAACTGGAAAAGTAAATAGCCTTTTAATTAAACATTATATTATATATAAATGATACAATAATTTAAGAAATGTATATTGTCACATATTGTTGATTAAAAATGGATAGTTCTGATCAGGGTTAATGATAATAGGCTACAGTATAATTGTGTGTGTGTGTGCGTGCGTGCGTGCAGTTGCATCTCATACATCAATGTTTCGATATATCACAGGTAGGGATTATATACCTGGTGTTCTCTGATTTGGGAAATTAACCACTATATTTTTTACAAGATGTGGTACTTAAGGCAGGATATTGTTGTATGTAGAATGCAGCAGTGAAGAGCTCAGGTTCTGTTGAGAACTAAACCAAAGGGGCTGTAAGGATTCGAAGGCATCAGCAGGTCTGAAGGTCCTCCTGATAAGACACAAGCTGAGGTTCAGGCTGTCCAACCCCAAGAGCTCTTTTGTAATGTGACCTTGCTGCCCTGAAGGTCAGGATTGGGATGGGGCCTGCTGTTCACAGTTGATGTAAATCGGCAGGACAGTTTCTCCTGACATTTTGGTGATCGCTTTTACATTTAATAGAATAGTGCAAGTCTTTGAAGGCAGTATGACAGCAAGATAGGATTTGCAGAACTGTTCAGGCTCTCAGTTCTGCATAAGTCTGCAAAAAAGAAAAATCAGTTGATACCATTTTCAGAGAAAGATCTGATTCCCCTGCTGTGTTAATTGAAATCTGACGAGATTCTAAATGAATTTGGGCGCATTATACTAATGTTGTTTTCTTGATAAAAGCATATAAAAGAAATTTCAGGTGTTGCAGTGTTTAAAAATATATCTCGCTGGAACTGTGTCTGACTTTAACCAATGTAGAGCAGTTAGAACTTTATGGTTAACCTGGTTGTGAGTTGCATTATTTGTGGTTGAGATTAGTATGGCTAATGGTCAATATAAAGCTGATATATATGATTTTATGCATGAATTTAAAAATAGTAAAAACACATGCATAACAACAGCTAAAATCAAATTTATATTTATTTTACATAATATTTACTAGAGTATGGCAGGCATATGGGCCTACAAAATACACTACGCATTATGCAAAGATAAAAATGGATGGGAAGAAGTACTAGTTGCCCTAATGCCCTAAAGCGAAAATGTAGGAAAGTAGTGATGAAAAGGGTGAGAAATTACATTACAGATTGGGTATTTAAATATCAAAATAAATGAAATATTAGTGATTATTCCAGTAACAGGCAGGGAAAGAGCAGATAGTAATGGGATGGAGTCAGGAGGATCCTACCATGTAATTTTTATGCCCTCTCAATCATGTAAAGAATTAGGTTTGTCTGGATAGTGTCTATAAGACTGGTTAAAATTGCATCTCTGTAATGATAAAGTTATTCTGTTTATGTTTTCAGAGGCTTGTTGGTGTGCAGCTGCTTCGATATGTTTGCTGCTTTATTATTTTTACTTCCCCTTGGAATATAATGGCTTCTTTAAAACTGGTAGGACAGTTGTTTTTAAGTCTGAAATTTTAGTAATGGAAAAAGACTCTGATTCATGTCATTTGTTTGAATGTGACGAGACAAAAAACCTTAACAGAGCCATTTTCGGGCATATTAGACAAGATTAGAGTGAATGTGTCAAATAATTCAAATGCATTACAATAAATTCTCAATCATTTACTATTTTTCTTTATTCTCTAAATTCCCTTTTAAATCCTGGGCCTTTGGCACTTTGCGGTCATACTCTTTGCACAGCCCTTATGAATGGTTCTGATTACTACTTTGCAATTTAAGCTTTACTAATTTTTACTAATTCGTCTCTTGAAAGAACAAAAACCGCCCCTGGAAGTGAAAAAAAAAGAATTAATCTAACAGGGTATACTGTATGTAGCATATACAATGTCATTCTACACCAACCATAAATGACAGGTGTTTGTTCTCTATATTGCTATCTGTCTATCTATAATTGTTTTTCAGAATGTCACATATCAAGCACATATGCAAAATGAGTGGACCGATCAGTGTGCCTATTTCTATTCAGTCTGCACAATTGAGTCAGTAATGAGAAAGGGGAAAAAGGTCCCTCGAGCATATGGAATACAGTGCACGGCCCTGTGTTCATGCCTAGATTTCTTTCCAGGTTTCTCCGAGTTATGAATTCAGCTTGCGCTCACTAGCTCTCTCATGTCTGCCACGAGGCTCAGTGTGTGCGGTGCAGGACCCAGCCTGACCCACACCTTTTTGATCTGCTGGACAAAAAGCAGACAAACCCACAAAACCTTCCCTCTCTTGGTGGGGGTAAATATTAAGAACCACAAGAGGCCCAGGGTCTTAAAGGGTAAAATAAATGAAAAATAAGACGCAAAGTCAGAGCGTCTGGGAGGCTTTTCTTCCAGAGCCTGGCTGCACAATAGGAGAGCCTGATAGGACGATAAGAGCTGCCGCAGCCTAGTAAAAATCCAATTCCTGAAAAGCGGGGAGCCCGGTGGAGACAGAGAGCCATCTTCCCTCCCAGTTTGTGGGTGGAAGATCCTATCATAATCACTGCGCTATTCTGTCGAACCTGAAAACAGATCACAAATGACAAATATTGACCCTAAACTACAGGAACCAGTACTGCCCGGGAAAGTTTTCTGGTCTAACTATGAATTGGCAGAACTGTAGGTCAGCCATGGTAACCTTTGCTTCCTGTGTTGGCTAGATCACAAGTTCCAGTCTAATATCTGTTGATGGTTTGTTTTTGTTGAAAATCCTGTGATTCATTCATGTTTGATTAAAACTAGATCAGTTCTGAAACAAGATACAACCAATGTCAAGATGTCCTCTCATATTTGGCCAGTGTATTTTCTTGGCAATTCCATTTTAATGGCTTTGCGTGTTTGCTAGAACATCCTGTCTCTTTTGGAAAAAGTGGTGGACTACAGTTGATGACAAACTAAAATTACCTATTATCTTTTCTATGGTTTCATCTTAAAGATTAACTATATCAAAACCTCTTTTTCCTAAAAACAAGATGTAATGAACCCTTTGACATTGATTTTGATTTCTTTCTTTCTTTCTTTCTTTCTTTCTTTCTTTCTTTCTTTCTTTCTTTCTTTCTTTCTTTCTCAATGTTTCAAAGTCTATTTTCTTTGGTTTTCTTTCTTTCTTTCTTTCTTTGTTTCAAAGACTCTTATTTTCACCAAGGCTGCATTTATGCGATCAAAAGTAATCAGTAAAAACAGTAATATTATGAAATAATATTGACAATTTCAACTTACTTTTTTCTATTAAAATATATTTAAAAATATAATTTATTCCTGCAATTCATTTTCAGCAGCCATTATTCCAGTCTTCAGTATCACATTCATTCAGTTATACTTTAGAAACCATTCTAATATGTTGATTTGTTGCTCAAGAAACATTTCTTCATCCGCTTCTTCTTCTTCTTCTTCTTTCAATAGGATTCTTTCAATAGAAAGTGCAAAATAAAAGCATTTATTTTAATCAATTAAATGTGTCCTTGCTGAATAAAAGTAATTTCTTTCAAAAACTTCTTACTGACCCTAATGGTAGTGTATTGTGTTTCTTTCTTTCGTCTCTCTCTCTCTCTGTCTTTTTCTTCCCCAAGATGCAAATGCAAGCTACCACAAGCATTTTGTCTTCATTATATCTGCAGAGTTGTATCAACCTAATGTAAAAAAAAAAAAAAAACTGGAAAAAAGCATGCTTATAAAAGAGGTTTCATTGTGCCTAAGGTTTTTTAGATAAATGAATAGGTAGAACAAAAATGATTGTCAAGATAAAATCCGTCCCTCAAAAGATCTTGACCTTCAACAGGACTCTCTGAATCTATAGGAAAAGTTAGAGAATGTGAGGTAGTTATCCCTGTTTAACTTCCGTGTAGCATTGTGCCACACGCATAACCTTATTTTTCCCCTCTGCTTCAGAATACACAGTCATTCATTACAATTGAGTTGTTGTTGTGTTGGTGAGGCTGCCATAGCCATTGGCTTTCAGCACGGGCATGCAGGGTTATCAAACAGTGAAGGAGAAATTGCCTGGGCTCTGCCATGGCCCTGATTGTGCTATCAGAGCCGTCAGGGAGGCCTTCCATAAAGGCAGGGGGCACTGCTGGAGTGTGAGGCGGTGTCTGGTGCGGCCCTCCTGATAAATCAGCCTGCCTTCCGCTTGGCAGCAGCCTGCCTGCGCCACATTGCCACGCTCCTGGCACACTCTGCAGCCCCCCAAACACATCGCGTGACCCCCCAGACCTCCCCGCTCCTTCCTCCGCTGCCCTCGCCGAGGTTTGTTTTGTTTACCCCTTGGTTGCTCCTCTCTCCCCCTCCCCCCTCAATCATTCACTTTCTAGCTCGCTGCCACGCCACATTGTTTTCCTCACCCCTGCCAAAATAATTACTCTACCCTCCTCTTTTATTCGGCAGATTTTTCCAAACTTGATGTATTAAATTGGGCATCTGTTGTGTCCGCTGCATAAATTTAGCCGTTTTATGTATTATGCAGACTTTTTGTGGCTTTGATAACAATATTTTTGTTGTTGTTGGCGTATGCGGTTTTGGCAAATGGCTGACTGGTAATATTGTCATATAATTTAGGATTCTCAGCATTTGATTTGAAAAAAATAAGAAAAGCCTAAAAATGCTGAAGTGCTGGAACTTTAGTGGCTTTATTGCAAATACACAATAAACAGTCCGATTTCTGAAACTTTTAATTATAAACAGTTATTAGATCAATCAATGTACTTATTTTTATTGATATGTGACATATAAACGTCTTAACTATGCTATTTGTAGTGGCAACATGACGTGCACAAAAAATGTGCAGTGTGTTTATAGTAATTTTACAATGACTTCAATTGTGACTCAGTCAGAAATATGTGTTTAAATGAGTTTTACATTTAAATGGATGAATGTATTCATTTATTTACCATTTATGTTTATCTAGGACATTACCAATTTTAAATATTCAATTCTATATTCTAATTCAATTACTTTAAGGTCTTAACATTTAACCTGCGGAAGGAGGAAATTATGCCCCTATTTAAATTCCCTATAAATTTGAGAACGCTTCATCTTCAGTTGGATGCCTGAGTTTATTACCAGCAGTAAAATGCTGATTTGTAGGCATCTCAAGGGTTGGTTTGATAAGGTTGGAACAGAATCATCACCATGCACTGAGTGACAAACCTCACGCTCCCTGCCTTTCTTTCTCACTGCCTTTTGTTTTTACTCTTAACACAACATTTTTAGGTGTATATATGTTTATGGATACATTTATGATATAAAAAAATCTGAATTAAACTAAAATAAAATCACTTTGTAGTTATTCTGGCCCTGTATTACTTCAGGTGCACTGGGTAACAGCAGATGCTCTGAAAGCAGATGTAAGGGCTGCTGTAAATGTTCTTTAGCAAAGATTTTAAAGACACAGGGGCCGCAGCTTCACCCTCGTAAAGTTCCAATCCTGATTAATTTCTGATTAACATATACTTTTGCTTTATCTGTGTAATTCCTCTTGCCAGGTAAGACCCCTGTCAGGAACTTAATATTTCTAATTAGACTGAAATGAATACCTTTGTATGTATCATTAGCAGACCATTCTTAAATATGTTGCATTGAGACAATTTCATTTAAATTAAATCTCCCGTTTAATTTCCAGAGATTTTCTAGAGGTCCAGGCCACACTGATTCACTAAATCATAGTTCTTAGTTAAAATCCATATTAATACAGACATTTTACAGAATTTAAGGATTGATACTGTTTCAATATTTTTTTTTTTTACTGCTAATATCACAAACAGTATAAAATATTTTACAAATATTATAGTAAAAACTATTATTCTAAAATATTACAATTTTAAACAACTGTTTTCTATTTTATTATATTTTAAAATGTAATTCTAATATGTGACCCTGGACCACAAAACCAGTCATAAATAGCACAAGTATATTTGTAGCAATCGCCAAAAATACATTGTATGGGTCAAAATTATAGATTTTTCTTTTATGTATAAAATCATTAGGATATTAAGTAAAGATCATGTTCCATAAAGATATTTTGTCAATTTCCTACCATAAATATATAAAAACTTCATTTTTGATTAATAGTTTGTATTGCTAAGAACTTTATTTGGACAGTTTAAAGGCAATTTTCTCAATATTTCGATTTTTTTTTTTTTTTTTTTTTTTGCACCCTCAGATTTCAGATTTTCAAATAGTTGTATCTCGGCCAAATATTGTCTTATCCTAACAAACCATACACCAGTGGAAAGATTATTTATTCAGATCTCAATAACTTAAAAACATTGACCCTTATGATTGTTTTTTTGTGGTCCAGGGTCACACATGATGATTTGGTGCTCAAGCAACATCACTTATTATTATCAATGTTGAAAAGAATTGTGCTGCTTAATATTTTAGTGGAAACTGTGATACGTTTGTTTAAGATGCTTCGGTGCATAGAAAGTTCAAAAGAACATTATTTAAAGCAACGTCTTTGCTCTCATTTGTATTCAAATGAATAAAATTAACAAAAATAAATGAAACATTTTTGAACAGTAATCTTGTCTCATTATTTTAGTTTTAGAATAAATGGTAATAATTTGTATGTATCAGGTTGCAACAGCGATGACAGCCAAATAAAAGTTTGCCTATGAGTCAAAAGATGGACAAACAGGAAAAAAAGAAGTGGAAGGCTTTTTTTATACTAATACTAAAGTTCCAGGACAGCAATTTCATTGGAAAACACTGAAAAGGAGCAAAGATTAAAGAGATTGTAAACAATGTGTGAATGGAAGTGTGCTCTGTGCTCGCTTCTGCTGCAGTGGGTTTGTCTATAATGATGGCTGATGTAATTCAGCTGGGAGATTGCTCTGAGGCTTCTGACTGGCATAAACGTCAGACCCCCACATTTATCAAAGAGGCTACATTTCTGTTTTATGTTCGAACCGCGAAGAGGGTTTTGTTATAATGGTGTATGACTAACGTATCATGAAGCTAGGAATGTCATAGCTGCTCCCCTTAAATGGGATAATCTAAGTGTGTGATAATCGTTGTTGACAACTGTTAACAGAAATGCACAGCAGACTGGGGTCTGTGTGGCTCACTTATCTTATTAAGGCCCATATCGAAATTTTACACAGATACACACATACATTCATGCACAAGCTTGCAGAATCACACTCACAAATACCTTTTTGTAATATTTCTGACACGGTATCTGTGTCTCTAAGGGGCTGTAATGATAAATGAGCCTTCATGTGCAAACAGGCCTGTTTTCAGAGGAGTCAGTGGCACATATGTGAGGTTTCTTTCATTTCATCGAATCTAACATTTAATTTTCTGTGTTTTTCTATACTTTCGAGCAACCGCTAATTTTGAGATGTTGAAAAGTGACCCCAGCCTTGAAGATTCATCAGATATTCATCAGTTTCAAATGTTTAAAGTGATGGTTCACCTGTAAAGGAGTTTTCTATCATTATTTGCTGACCCTCATGCTGTTTAAAACCTGTATGTATTTATTTCTTCAGTTTATTTCAAAGGGATAGTTTACCTAAAAATGAAAATTATGTCATTTACTCCCCCTCATGTCGTTCCAAATACATTATGACTGAATTAAATTTGCACAAGCGATATTTGGAAGAATGCTATTGTAGTAATCAATGCTGTTTATAATGACTCAATTTTAAGGGACATTTCTCAGAATATCTTATTTTATGTCCCACAGAAGAATGAACGTCAAACAGGTTTGGAATGACAAAAGGGGAAGTAAAAGATGTGTGAACTATTCCTTAAAAACTCAAAAGGAGAAATAGTTTATAATGTACTGGTTGCCCTTTTCCAACAAATGACAATGAAAAAGGACAATAAAAGTATCATAAAAATTTCATAACTTCTAAAGATTTGTAATATAGTGTACATTTGTATTTCAGGATTAAAAAAAATATTATTATTATTATTATTATTATTATTATTATTATTATTATTTATTTTATTTTTTTATTATTAATTTAATTTCATTATATAAAAAAAAAGAAAAGAAAAAAAAAAGGCCAGGATATTCTTTAAAAAAATTGAGCTTTTTTGTTTTATGTTAGAAATAAGATCATACAGATTTAGAACGATATAAGGGTTAGTAAATTATAACAGAATTGAACTATGGGTGAACAAGAGATGCACTATGTATTATTAATAGTATGTATAGTACAATAGCCTATTAGATATTAGATATATATATATATATATATATATATATATACAATATACAATAAATATAACTTATTGTAATTACATATTTAATTGTTCATGCTCATTTCCCATTTTTATAATTATTGTTCATTACTTATGCGTTTAACACTCACTTAATATGTAAAAATACTAATAATTTAGTAAAACTTCTAAATGTAATTTTTACTAATTATCACACTGAATATCAATTTATCATACTGTACATTATAATGATGTGTTGCTTAAATTCACTTTACCACTAATTTTTGTTTTTAGCTTTTTTCTCATAAATTGAATTATCTGGCATTTAATTTTTTTTTTTTTTTATGGGAATGTTTACTATGAAAATGCTTATTCCTTTAATTACTTTTTAAGCAATTGACCAGTAAACCAGTATGTCCTAACACATCGACCATCATATGACATACAGGCCACACGGTCCACTCTTGTGATAACGATCTTTACCGATCGTTCCCACCCACCAGACGTGCAACCCGTGTCCCGGAACTCAAATAATGCAACAAGTGAAGCTCACTGACCTGAACCCTCCTCCATGACCTTTCCTCAAGCACATTAGAAACACACCAGTGGTCATGACCCCCACACTCGGGTGCCGGGGAGAGGCGTGTGGAGCCCACGCGTCTGTGTGTGCGCTCTTTTGTCTGAGCAATGGTGCTGCGACCACAGGTGCCATTCCCTTGAGACACTGTGGAGGTTAATGATCTGCACGGCCAAGCAGGAATAAATAAATCACTTCCAGTCCAGAATGGGCATAAATCTTCACTCACGCGCCCATTTGCAGCAGCTAGCACCACCAGTTGCTAATGATTGCATTTTTTTCTTATGTGCTTTGGCTGGGCTTTGGCGTTGATTGCTGAAGGGGGAGGAAGGGGGGGTTAGTTTCTCTCTCTCTAGCTCTCCCTCTCTTTGTCTCTTTCACCGTAATTGATTTTGAGTCCTTATGGAGACATTCCAGTTGATTGGGGTTTATATGTTTGCCTAAAGGGTTCATTCTAAGTGACAGTTATGTCTCTTCAGATGGGCTGACTGTGGATACACTAAGTAGACCAGTGGACAGGACAGGGGCATCATTTTTTGTGAAGTCACCAATGGCAGCCTGGTCTTGGTGACCTAGACAAAATCATTAAGAAATAAATATCTATGCATCTTATCAAAAAGAATATTTATCTATTTTTGTGTCTTTTTTTATTTCTATCTATCTATCTATCTATCTATCTATCTATCTATCTATCTATCTATCTATCTATCTATCTATCTATCATCTAATAGCGGTACAATTGAAAGTACATGCGAAGATACACACCTTTATATAGCAACTAACTTGTTCATATTGTCCATATTACACAATGTTGAGTTATAATTATTTATCATAATACATTAATATGAATGTAAACTGTTAATGTATTCTTGCATAGAATTTAATGTTAAGCTAGACTTAACAACACTTTTACTGTATTTATTATATTTAGGTCATGATGCCTAATGCAAATTAATTTTTTAAAGTTTGAACTTTATTGAAAAGTGCTCCCATTTTTTTTTCTTCAAGTGCATTAGTCATTTAAAATGGATTCATTATTTGGTTTCTATACAGTTTGAAGAAGTCTGATAATTTTATTTTATTTTTTCTGGTATTTTGTATTACCATCCTAATGTAGATTTCAGTTTAGAGCAAATTATCTGCAGAAACGGCATCTCAGTTTGACTGACCAACCAATATATACTTGAATGCCACAGTGTTTTAGACAAACACCTTTTTTATACCCACAATATTAACAAATTAATTACAATTTTTAATTGTGGTGGGCACAGGTTTAGTCTGATACTGCATATCAGAGCAAGACTTACAGTATAAAACGTCATAGCATATAAAACCAAGTCCTAATTACCTTATAAAATGATGTGTAAAAGTGTTTTTATGTCAGTCTAAATCTTTAAAAACTGTTAAGTACAGTTTCCTTTTAATATATTAAAGAAACAGAGTCTGATAACCTAAATTACTGGTAGTTTTCTAAAAAGTTCAACATGATTTTTTTATCTGTGTTGGTTTTTCTGTATATTTATGTGTTTTGTGGTAAATTACAACAGAAGTGTTTCACACTGTTCTTGATGTGACACTTGTCTTTCTAACAAGACTCTGTATTTTCCCTGCATTAAATTCTGTGTGTGCTAAGCAGATGCTGGCATCTAAGTTGCGACATTAAACTTAATAAATGACCCAATATGTCACAGACCTGTTAAGGGGTGGTGAATGTTTCAAAATGGCTAGCAATTAGCAGGCTTTAACTGTAATTAGTGTGTCCGATTGATTAGTATCAATGATCAATACTCTCACTCAAGAGCAATTAGCAGGAGGACTTCATAGAAAAAGGAGCTTGCTACTGAACACATGCAAAAAAAAAAAAAAAAAAAAAAAAAAAAAAAAAATGAAATCAGCATATAAAAAGACAAACAACTTATTACATGTCGACCCAAAAGGCCTGATCTGGTAAGTTTTAGCTTGTTCTTATTCATATGGTGTCATGATCTCTTATCATGCCTTGTTTATTTTTATTCACCTTTTGAAGCATGGAATATGAACAGATATAACAGCTTTAACAATAAATGTTGTTACTATCTGATAAGTAGACTGAATTTAAACAAGCATTTGTCACACATCTAATACATCACAATGATTTATGTTTTTAAATGTGTATAGACGTGTAGATTTTTCCCTTTATTTAATAAAAAATATTTTTAAACATTATGCTGTGGATTGAGCTCTACTTTTACTGAACCCGGAATATTATTTTAAGGACGAGGCGTTTGTGAATCTCACATTTCAAGGTAAAGTAGACACCAACAATCTTTAATCCAATCTGGACAATACTGGGATGTCTGCGGACTGCACGATGGGATGGTGGAGAAAACAATGCAAATGAATAAAGTCATTAACAAGGCTTAGAACAGTGGCACCAGTATGTTCTCTTTTATCCCCTGGTGACACAAAAGAGAGAGGGAGAGAGAGACAGAAAGGAAGAATAACAAAAAGAGAGAAAGAAATGCACAGAGGCTTTTCTTCTCTTTAAAATGCTGCATTAGGTCTTTTCCACCAGTCAGTTTTGATAGTTCAAAGCCGGCAGTTCAATAAATAGCTGGAACCGGCACATCTCTGTTCTTGCAAAAAGAAATCAATGTTAATCCTATTACCGGCAGTTATCACCTAGCCCAGAAACGGTGGCAAGTAAGGAAAAAAAACTGAGATGTCAAAGAGGAAAGGGGGGAGAGAGAGAGAGAGAGAGGGAGAGCAAGTCACCCTTCATTCACTTTCAAACACAGTTTTGATAATTTACTTCTGTAGAGGAAGCGGGAGGAGGGTACAGATGGTGGTGGGGGGGTATGTTGAGGTGTGTGTGCGTCTGTCTTTCTGTGTAAAGAGGGGGTCCGGAGTGACTGATGTATTTACACGTAATGCCAAGATCAGACCTTGCTGCTGTAAGCAGGATGTTTGAGGCACAAAACGTTGCTTTTCTTCGGCCACATTAAAGGTGCTTGACAATCCCTTCACCATCGGAGGCCTGATGCGTGACCTTTCACCCCCTCTCTCTGTCCTGATGATAGTGCAGTGAGGATTTCTGGTGATTTTGTAGTTTGAGGAGTAGATAGATTTTTGTTACCATTACTTTTGAAGGGCAATGTCTGTATGATCAGTTCCAGTAATGCACTCAGAATTTCTGTGGACCATTTGGAACTGAGCAACATCAAATGCATCTTTTCAACTGATTCAATCAAATATTGGTTCATTCTGAATGCATAAAAAAGGGACAATATACAAAAATGAGCGCATAAAAGAAAAAGAAAAGCAAACAAAACAGACGCAGTTGTGTTCAGAAGTGCATTTCTCTTGTGAACAGAGCAGCAGTCTAGATTAGAGCTAATCATTGTCAGCAGGATGCAGAAGTGGGCCTTCTCACTGACGGATTAGCCCTGCCGCTGTTGTTGTTCCTATTGTTATTGTCAGAAAAATATAATTACTGCCGAATCTCATCAAAGCAAGAACAGCCTTCTCAGAGTTGCTGCCCTATTTAATCCGAAATAAAAAAAAATGCGGGAGAGTAAGAGAAGTAAAGTAACCTGAATTTACTTTCGTGGAAACAACCGATTATAGCACAAAAAAGATTTTGCTATGAAAACAGACCCAATATAATTTCTTTTCTTTGCTATTGTTTTCATGTTTTTTTAGTTTTAAGACCCCCTCTTTGAAAAAAGCTGACATCAAGTTTTCACCTTGACTTGACTGACTGTATATATATATTTATTTCCTGTGTCATGAAAACGCGGGTGACCCCATTCCAGTCCAGCCCGTTTGATATTCCTGCAATAAATTAGATGGCAACAGAGGTGCTTTAACATGTAAAATAGCAGTGACATACTAAATAATGAGCCATGCTAGTATTACAGAGCGCCAGCTAGGGGACCCAGGGGTAATTCCGAGCCTCGGAGCAGCCCTTTTTTCCTCCAAAGCGGGCGAGGGGGGCCGGGAGTATACGGAGGTAGGGCGCTGAATATGGAAATGGCATTAATAGACCCCACGCCCAAAGCTAGATTACAGTGCGTCAACCCCAGTGGCCTGAATGCTCGCTGTTTAGGTCCACCAACAACACAGAGCGAAATATTTATTGAGGAAATTGCTCTGTTTTTTTATTGGTCCCCAGTGAATGTCCATGAGTAGTATTCTTCCGTTTTGATTCCATTTATTCTCCACCAGATAAACTGCCCATCAAAATAATGGGGGGAGGGGGGTTGGGTGTGTTGCAGGCCTTATTTTGAAAGACCAGAGGCACCAGTGTCGCAGCTTGAATTTGTCCCCCATCAACAATCGTGATCTGCTCTCTTCAATGGCTGATTTATCGCCATGACTAGATGTTCAGAGGGTCTGATTTTAGATGGTCGTAACCCGGTTAACCACAGGATCGAGCAGCCGTTGTCCTTCAAGTGACACAGCGTTGTCCTATTTCAATCAAGTGATACTGTTTAAACACTAAATAAGCATTTGATTTGTCAGAAACTTCATGAGGTCAAAAGACATTGTGCTTTTAGGTTGTGAATCACCACCTGATGATAACTCACAGCTGTAGAATATTATAAAACTGAATAATCACACTTTTAATGGCCATATTGCAGTTGGTCGAAGCATTGGGATGTTTTTGTGTTGTGTAGTAGAGACTTTCAAAACTATGAGATTGACGGATGAGACATGGCCAGTGGATTTGTTCTTTCAATCTCGTTGTGTAAAGGATAAAGAATCTCTCTCATTTCCCCTCCTTTTTGCCATTTTTTTGCCTTCGACTTTCATGCTGTCCGCTGACTGCTGTAGTATAATAGCCGGAATGTTTTATGTACGTGCAGCAGCAGGATTAAATTTTTAATGGCTCCATTGGTAGTTGTCCCGGGTCATAGAAAAGTGCTGCAATAACGCAAGAAAAGGTTATTGGAAACGCATATGTGTTCTTCCTCTTAGAGAAAACCGTCAAACGTTTAGTCTGAGACTGTTTCGTGACTGTACGTGCCCTACGAGTTTAATCTTCTGCGAAAAGGAAGGTTTTTTAAGAGCAACTAAAATGACGCATAAAGTGAAATAAATATATTTATAAATGAGCAGCCACGTGGAAGCGGCATCTGTTGAAGAGCGGCGTGAGAAACGGTGGTTGATTGTTAGCTAACATTATGCACACTGTTTGAGTCTAAATAACCCTGTGAGCGCATCGTAAACTGTTCCTCTCGCGTGGCAGTAGCGTGAAACGGAGGCGCCCCCCTCGTAAACAACTCTGTCATTTTAAGTAAGCGTGGGCCTGCTTACCCGGCACCTTTCGCTCGGCAAGCCGCACCTAATTTGCCAGCCTTTAAATCTTTTGCCGTCGTTGTCGTGAGAAACGCCTGGTTGCAAATGTCTTTTATTGAATGCTGACTCTGTGGTATTACAAGGCTTGCAGATATGCCTGCTGTAATATGTCCCCAGCTTTATCTTGTAATGGTAAAAGTGTATTAATTTTAGTGGACTTTCAGAGAGTGTGCGAGAGAGAGACCGCGAAGGGACGGGTTTGACACCGTTTGGGATTGGGGCCGCTTGACACACTCTTCAAGCACATTTTTCATGCGGGGAGCCGGCGAGGTGCGAGACAGCTGAAGACCCTCATGCATTTCTTAGATACCCTAAGCACAGATTTATCAAAATCTATCTGGAGAAAAGGTGTATCTCGGTAATAACTACTTTCCGAAAAGTGCACCAAAAGTGAAGCTTTGTCAAATGACTCTTTGCTGTTGGTTGGCTGCACAAGAGAGGATTATGTGCAAGAATACTTGTATCAGGAGTTTCTAAATACAGGAATACAGAATTTATTATTACCTCCCTCTTCAAGTAAAGCTTAAAAACACACTTTAAAAGCATTTTCTGAAATATTTTTCCAGTTGAGGTTAAATGCTTCTTTTCAAGATTGTATATGTTCTTCACTTTTCACACTTCCTCCATCTTTGGCTTCATGATGCAAGCATTGTATGAGTGTCCACGGTAAATAAAAGTGTTTTAAAAATCCAGTTTAATATACATGTGCCAAGTTCTTGGACATCCATTTTGCATTCATGTTGGTTTCATATAGGTTTGAAAAACTTTCATACTATTTTCAAGAAAAGTTTTGATGTAATAGAAAATGTAATGTTTTAACCATCAAGGTGTAGTCATCAAATACAAACATACATATTGTACACCTTAACAATTAATAATAATAATAAAAAAAATATTTTAAATGTACTTTCATGGTAAATGGTTTATAAAAAAAAAAATCATTAAATATTAATTAATAAATATAATTGTTTTGGGGCAGTCGCACCAAGTGACATTTCACCTTTTTGTGATAAAAAGATTAAATTATCAGATATTTTAAGAGTCACACATCCTTTTTTTGGGTTGTTTTTATCCGTCCGTCCATCCGTCTGTAGAGTTCCTTGAATACACATTGAGTACATGAACAAGGTTTTAATTTTATTAGATTATTATAAATTTTTTTTTTAATGGAAGGAATAAAGTCAAAAATAGCAAGGTGATACATTTGTCCTGATCTTTAAATCTTTAAAAGAAAAACCTAAAGTATTTATTTATTCATTTATAAATGACTGAATGAAGTGTTAAACGTTAACTTTGACATTACTATTATTATCTAATCGGGGCCAAAGACACACATTAAACTATACTTTGTATTTTTAAGAAGGCAGTGAATAGAACCCCTGAGGGCCACTACATTTACCCATACACCTAAGAATCATTTTTTTAATGTTCTTGGTTCATCCCTTTGCATACTATTTTGATAGTACGTATAATAGGTAGTGTGTATTTGATGTTTGTTGAAGCTCCTCTGCTCTGGCTGTGGCCCCTACACAAGTACTCCAGCCACACAATCTACTTAAACGGGTTTAATAAGGTGCACAGCGACAAATGCGTGCGAGGACAAGCGTACTCTGATAGATACGGCGGAGTCCTGCAGAAACTCTGCAGCATTTCCTCTGGGGAACTGTGGCATGTCGGTATGCCGCACGTAACGACTGCACTTCGAGAGGACAGAACCGCGGGTGTTTTTATCAAGCCGAGGGCCTAGACCACCGGAGGCTCCTGTGATGGAGGAAAATCAGTGGTCACAAACAGTCACAATGCCTCCCCGCTCTCATCTCTCTCTCTCTCTGTCACTCCCCTCTTTCTGACTTCCACTCTCCTGTCCCTATGTTTATCAGGTTTTGGGGGCACTGTATTTTGATGTCAATAAGCAATTTTTCTTGCCTGGTCTCCAGCCTGACCCCTTTAATCCATCAATATATTATTAGAGATAAAGTTTTGTGGACGCCTGCTGCAGTCACAAGATAAATGACATCTCTGAAGTCACGCATTAAAGACTAGATTAAGGCCCTGTGACTGTGTCTTCAGCGCTCATCTGTGCGCCTCTGTCCAACCTATCACACTAAGTGACAAGAAAGAAAAATAATGATGTGAGGTGGGGAAGGAAAAGAGATGTTTTTTTTATTAAATAAGGCTCTCACTCACGCACGCACACACACACACACACACACACACATATACACAGTGCGTACGTCTGTCTTCAACTGGGATTAGGGTGCATTAGAGGAGAGCTGAAGAAGAGGGGATAGATGGAGGGAGAGAAAAAGAAAGCAAGAGAGTGACTGAAAGGGGTCCTCCTTCTGTTTGGGTTTTTTTTTTTCTATGGCACGGTCATGAAGAGAGGTTGGGCAACGCTTTATTTATTCCTCTGTCAAGCAGCGAAATGAATCGCAGATTTTTAAAATGAAAAGAAAAGATTAAATTAGATTCTTTTTGAGGTTTATAGCTTGATCTTTCATCATATCTTTAGAATAAATTTGTTTGTAAAGACATCCAACAGATAGTGGGTGACAGCTCTGGCAGTGAGCTACACCATTTTATAAACGTTACATTGGTTTTAAAGGAAGCCGTTCAAAAGACTTTTGAGCTCGATAATCTTCAGAGGTAATGATACTGAGAAAAATGAACTGCCTTGCATCATTGATATGCAATTTATGCTGCTTTAGTGTTCTGTAAACCTAAATATATGACACATAATCTCGGAACAATTTCTGAATTGTATTGCTTTTTAATAGAGGGGAAAAAACGGCTGTGTTCTAAATGGAGGATTTTGTCAACCATATGAGGAAAATATGAGTCCATCCTTCATTATCATAACCCAGCTAATGTATTTGGCTGAAGATCCCTGACTGTGCTCTTTTACACTTGTAGCCTTGCAACTATCCCCCTTACATATCATATTAATAGCTAGGATTACGAAAATGAAATGACAGTATTATGGGACGGACACCAGACTCGCAGTGAGAATATTAGGGAAGTCTATCTGGTCACACTTGGTGTTAAGTGGGACTGAGCGCTCATTAGGTTTGCTGGAGCCGTAAGTTCATGTCCGCTTGAGCTTTGGCTGATACGCCCTGCACTTCAGGTCACTGCAAATCCACATCAGAGGATTTTTAAAAAAAAAATTTGCCCATGTCCAGGACTCTGTTATCGGATCCTGACTGTAATACCAGGGCTGAGGTGACACCGTTGTGGCTGCGTACGCAAAAGATGGATGCTATTTGAATTTTTCCATTAAGCCCCAGTTGGCTGCACGTGTTCTCGTGTGGAACCGCCACTCAGCCAGTGGAGGAGGATGTTGAGACGTACCTGACTCTCCGTGTGTTAGCCCGGGTGTCATGGCTGCTTTGTGCTGGCGTCACTTGTGTGTCAACTTCTGTTCCGCAGGCCGCCTCCACAAGACGCACCTCGGTGCCCGCAACCTTTTACAAGCTGTGCTGTTAAGTAAACAGGACAAAGTCAAGATAAATGTGGAAGTCAAGATGGTCCAGGTTTGGAGGTTAACAAAACCTGTTTTTGGAGTTAATTTAAAGTCATTTGCCCTTACTCTTTTGGTGTGTTGGATTCCAGAGGCCCTAAAATAATACTAGTAATTTCAAAGTTAGCATTTAACATTCGCATTCTGCAATATTCAATACATGCATAAATACATACATATTACATTACTTATATTTAGAGCCTATGAGACTTTTCATACACTGATTTTGTTTTGTTCGTTTTCGTTTCAAAAGGTAGCCACACACTTTTCATAAATGATAATGGTATAAATTATAATGTTTTCATTTTGACCCTTGACAAACTAAAATCATAATAAAAATAGTGAAGAAAACATCTCTGAAAATCCATTTTATTGATTGGTTGGTTGATTTATTGAATAATTGATTAAAATACTCAGAGAAGGAACAAACAACAGGTTTTAGATGCACAATGTGATTTTGTTGTTAGAAAAAGGGAAAATTAATAAATAAGTAAACAAACAAACATAAAACAAAACCACAATATAAGAGGGATAATAATATTAAAAAGCATATTTTTACAAATATACACACATACAAACACAAAATAAAAAGAACAATGACCAAAAGGGGTTTGTTTGTTTATTGATTGATTGATTTAAAATGCAGTTTATAAAAAGTTCTCATGATTGGGAAAAGTAACTTGACGCTTCAATGTTATTTCTTTTTTTCAAGCTATTGAAATTAACTTTGTGTTTCTGAGACTCGTTTTTAGAACATGTGAGTCACTTACATTTACCAAGCTGAGTAGTTGGTAGAGAAAGTCAGAGACTGATAGGAAGAAGAAAGAGAGCTCAAAGCAAAGAACTTTATAGCTTCGGGCAAGACAAAAGACCTGAGGTCTGATGTGAAGTGTGATTACGGTGTGAATTTATAGATCTCTGTTTTTTTTTCCCCCCATGCTGGGTTTTAGATGCCGGGGGCACCTTTAGATTTCTCACAGTCTCTCTCCGGAGTCATGAGTTCAGTCTGGCTTGAAAAATTAAAGGACAATTATGAAACTCTGAGCTAATTCTTTGCAGACATCATCTGCCAATTAATTTAAGTGGGTCTACGGTTGGAGGTTGATCTTTTCTCTTTTGAATTTAGCGGAAGTTCCTCCTTTGTTCTGCATGAGAGAAATTAATTTTTTGAATCATGAACCCACAATTGAATTCACTGATCTTGTTAAAATCATTTCTTAGTTTCTTTTATACAAGGCTGTATGAATGTTTTAGTCATGATACTTAGTTTAACTTAGTCATATTAGTATGAAATGCAAACTCATTTTAAATATGTTTACTCTGTATGTCTGTATTTAAGTAGATCAATAGTATCCAGCCTGAAAAAGCTAGAAAATATAAGAAGTGCTTTTTTCCATCCCACACATTGTTAGTTTTTTGGTGGGGGAAATGTGTGTCATTTTGCAGGATTCTCTTCTGAATTCTTCTCAGGTTTTAGAAAATATTTGACAGTGCACAGATAAATCAAAATGAATATTAAAGATGATAACATCATAGTCAAAATAATACAGAAATCACTTGTTTGAAGGTAACATTGTCCCAGCAGCAACACTGAATAAGGTTTTAGAGGAAGGCCTTGTCTCTCTTGCCTCCCTTGAACTGATTGAAGTGTCAATGAGATCCTAAAGTGTAGTGTGAACATGAGCAGTGCTAACAACGAGATACTGTACATTAATTAATAATGATTAATTTTGTTTACATGTGTTTGTGTATATTTGTTATGTGTATATAAATACAAACACATGCATGTATACATTTAAGAAATATGTTTACGTATTAAATATATTTATATATAATATAAAATATAAGAATATGAATATATAAATGTATATACATGTAAATATTTTCAAAATATATACTGTATGAGTGTATTTATATGTACATAATAAATATACACTGTACACATACATATATTATGTAAACCAAATTTTTTATTTTGGATTTTTAATGGTGATTAATTGTTTGACAGCACTAAAAGTAACATAATATTATTTGCTTATTCACAGTTTAAGGAAAATACAGTTCCAAATCTACAAAAACTGCACAAAGGGGACTTTGTAGCTGAAGGCATTATCAAAAAATATTTAATAAACACAAAGGGAATTTTATATCATGAAGAGCTCCACATAGTGTGCTAACTGACTTTGAATACACTAATACATTTTCCTCTGCTGTGAGTATTTACAACAATTTAATAGGTTTATTGTATTGTATTTTTAAGAGGTTTTCTCTCCTTTCCCTTTCCCCTTGTTAGCATTTCCAATAATAGCTTTATCAGTCTGTATATTTTTACACACCTGTCCAGTCCACAAAGTGACCTTTTACACTGGCCTTTTAAATGAATCTCCAAAAATGTCCCTGGCTATTTGGACTTTATATCCATTTACTCTCTGTGAGCTCTTTAGCATTTAATAAGATCCTCCGCAGGCAACCACTCTTAATCAAATAATGTTTTGTGCATTTTCAGCTCTTTTTGCTTTTTATAAATGAAAGTGATGGCATTTTAATAGGTGGGTGTGTGCAGACACGAGGAGACAATCGCCTCTCATTGAGTGCAGGGGGACAGGCTGGAGACAACGTGAGTTATTACTCCTCCCCACCCTCTGCAAAAACACTCCCTTAAATTCACGGGTCGGTGCGGCAGGCCCTCCGCTCCGCTCTGCTAGCACACACTTCCTGTTGCCACATGATGGATATGCAATGATCACTTAAAACCACAGTGATGATAAACTAATGAATCAAGATCTGCATTAATCAACGAGTGGCCATTACAGAGAGATGAATGGAAAAGCAAAAAGTTCCCTCTCTAATGATGAAGTGCTAACTGTTTAAAAGCGGACAAGGCGAGTGAAGGAAATTACACACAAGGGATTCATGCATCATTTTAGAAGATATTAATATTTCACCCCCTCTCTTTCCTGACCTCCCCCCATCTCCCGACTTTACACTCTGCTGGCGTTAACAGGCGTAATCAAAATTCATTACCAGCCAAACCGGCCTGATTAAACATAACAGACTCAGTTCACAGGCAGACACTGCACTCAGACTCCCCTCACCCCCAGCCGCAATCTATGCAGACCCTCAGAAACCAGAGTGGACAAGACCTCTTTGAGAAATGGGCTATTATCGCCATTTAGCAAACATATTAAATGCTCATCAGATTTTAGTGGAGCCACAGAGATACCGAAGTGCAAAAGGATACATATCAACAGATTTATCATTGTCAGGGGTGGGAGATAATGTGTACTCGTGCATTAATATAAATTAATTAATTTGTTTGTTTTGACCCAGGAGCTTTTATAATTCTTGGAGAGAACTATATATTAGCATTTCTGTTCATCTTAATGGTGGTTGCTCGGCTGGTGAAATCTGCAATATCTAAGATGTAAATGTCATGTGACTAATCACTGTTGAGCCGGGTTATTAAAGTTAACGAAAAGTAGAACTGGATTTAAAATTAAAACCATTATAAAATAAATGATGACTGAAATAAAATATAAAATATGTTTTATAATTTAGCTAGTTGCCAAGGCAACATTTATCATTTTAATTTAGTTACCCAAGTTAAATATTGCCTTGATATACTAAAAATAACTAAACTTGGAACAAAAATGAATAAAAACTCTATAGACATGACGGCAACACAAGAACACACAGATGAGTCCTCACTAGACAACTATCATGAGCTATGATGTGAAATTCAGTTGGCAAGGAAAATGCTAAAGTCCTGCAAAAAAAGAATCGGTCACTCTTAATATAACTACTGTAGTATAATGATTCTCCCCCGCCATAATAAATCACTGCAAAATTTAAAAAAAAAAAAACATTGTCAATACTATATATATATATATATATATATATATATATATATATATATATATATATATATATATATATATATATATATATAAAAGCTTTTGTTTACATAATATATTTATGTGTACTGTGTGTGTGTGTGTATATATATATATATATATATATATATATATATATATATATATATATATATATATATATATATACACACACACACACATACAGTATATATTTTGAAATTATTAACATGTATATACATCTACAAAATAAAAGTTTTTGTTTACTCAGTATATGTGTGTGTACCTTGTATATTTATTACGTAGACTATATATAAAGACACACACAGAGTACATATTTTGAAAATATTTACATGTATTTACATGTATATATTTATATTCATATAATTTATATTATATATAAATATATTTAATATATAAACATTACAGATTTTTCTTAAAATATATGCATGTTTTTATTTATATATACATAATAAATATACACAGTACACACATATATATTGTGAAAAAAATTATTTTTGATGCGATTAGTCGTGATTAATCGTTTGACAGCACTAATATTTAATATATAAACAACATTTTTCTTGCATGTGTTTGTATTTATATATACATAATAATTGCACACAGTATGCACATTATGTAAACAAAAACTTTTATTTTGGATGCAATTAATCACGATTAATCATTTGACATTAATCATTAATGTTGTTAGCATAATAATACTAATAATATCAAAAAGATGTTTGCACTATTTTAAATGCCAGTGAATAGAAAAAAAAAAGTTTTTTGTCTTCAGAAGGTGTAATTATGACATCTACCAGCAGGGGCTGATTGGGCCATGATAACTAGTCCAGCCTCAATTTCTTTCTTTCTTTCTTTCTTTAATTGTTATTCTACCTTTGTTATTTAAAACATTTATTTTGCACTTAGTGGGACAATAGACAAAATAATTAGGGCCAAAGAGTTTTATAGATATTTTGGCAAAATACATTGTTTGCCAAAAAAAAAAAAAAAAAAAAAAAAAAGAAAGAAAAGAAAAGATTTTACACTATTTTTGATTGCTAGTCAATAGAGATAAATGTGTTCAGAAAGTGCAATTGTGACATCTTCCAGCAGGGGCCATGCTAATTGGCTAATTGGGCCATGCTAACTAGCTGAGTCTTAAATTATTTATTTGTTAATTTGTTTGTTTGTTTGCATTTTCAATTAAAATGTAGGCACATAGCATTTCCTGCACAACAGATATCTGCTGTATAACAGTGTTGTGAAAAGCATCACACAGTAAGTTTTATTGTCATCCTTGTATATTGCAGCGTTGCCGGTTTTACACTAGGCAGGGAGCTGGCAGGCCTGCAGGAAGTAGAATTGTGACCATTTAAAAGCAGGTACGGAGCGGGGTAACAGGAGAGGGATGCTGTGACCTCTCTAGAAGCCAGTCCAATCGCTTTCTCATCATATCAGCATTTCAAAACACTGTTGCCTGCCCCGGCTGCTCTTTTCTTCGGCTCGTGCTCCATCTCTGTTTACTCTTCTCTCCTTCGTTCTCTATCTCTCCTTCCCTTTTTCGCCTATGTGTGTGCACATACGTGTAGCCTTCTGTGAGAGGATGTGAGGAGAACTGAAAGGATATTATATTTTATTGTATCTGTCATTTTCCTTCTATCTACCATATGACTTCTTAATCCATCTGAATGCATAGAAGATAATGTTTTGGGCGAAATAACATAAGAGGGAAGATAGACTCCCAAGGACCAATATCTTTATTGCTTGGAGGATAAACGGATTATGTCAGCCGTTTTCTACCGCTGACAGCTTTTCTTATTAACCGATTTTATTTTTAATCTGCCGAGGAAGAAATGCGGTTTTATGTCACAATAAAACGCTGGTCACATCTAATGCTGCCCTCAAACAAACAGATTTCTCAAAGCCTTGCTGGAAAATTTGAAATAACTTTAAAGAGGGGTTTTTGGTGGAGAAAGCGGGCAGAAATTCTTTATCCGCAAGCTTGTTCAACTGAGAAGTCAAAGATTTGTGAAGTTAATGTTGTGCTTTTTTTTTTTAGTTAGCAATGTAATACAGTGTAACCGTTTGTTCGTTTTGTTGATCGTGTGGCTCCAGAATATCTCCATCATAGCCAAACGAATGTGTGGTTAATCATAATAAAATAAAATTATCGGAATCAAATTTAATTCCTTATTTCTAAACTTATCGTCCTTCAACGTGTGTTTAGTGTACAGTAGATGGCTATGAGTGCATATGCTATGTCATATGAGATTATGTGCATGTGTGTGCGCTCAGGAGATGCCAGGGATCATCTCAAATGAAACCATTTGGACCCAAATTTATATGAAATGGTGTTGGATATATGCGCAGGGAGAGCTATCATTAACCCCAGGGCTTTCCCCTTCTGCTCTCCTCTCTCATTTCATGCTCCTGATCTGAGGGTGTGAATTAGCCATCACCTCCGGCAAGCCAACTCAGTTACCGGCTGGACAACATGAAAGAAATACACAGAGCTGCATAAAGAATCCTCTCAAAGCCTCCTCCCTTCCTCCACCTCCCTCTTCTCCCCCTCTCTCCTCGGTAACATAGAGGGGGAGACCTGTGTCGGGCCCGCAGAGTCTACGCAGGCTCACCTTGGCCTGGGCCAGCTGCAGCTGTGTTCTGAACAGTGTGATTTACATGGATCTTTTAGAGCCGAGGATTCAGCAGACACTATTGTCCTTCAGCGCTCGGAAAGTAGGGAAAGAAAAATGAACTTTGTGACATCTCATATTTGAATGTGACACATAAATGCTGGCTATAACCATGAGCATCTAACTTGAGGCTGGTGCATCAGTGCATAAATCTTATGTTGCTAACTCTTTATTTTAGATGGTCAACTGACACATCGAATATTAAATGTTTCCTATGGAATTTCTGGCTTTATAGTACCTTGTAATTTACATCATCCAAGGTTTGTGCATGAAAGCAATTTTTCTTTTTCTTTGAATGTACTGTAGTTGTACATTCTCCTACTATTATCCTGCATCCTCATTGCATTGGAATCTGATTTGAAGAATTTGTGGCACACTTATTGGTATGAGTCTGAATAGTCCCTTAACCCATTTGGGGGTCTCCAGTCAAACTTTCATGCGTCACCCTGAGCTCAAATTTTTACCATTATTCTGTTTACTCCTCATTGAGTCTAATTTTTACCATTCAAAATCGTAAAATATATTGTTAAATCTTAAAAATCTTGTCAGATTTTTAATCAAATGTGACATATGTTCAGAACATTTCTATAATTTAATAATCTTTAGATATTTGCGATTATTATTAATAATTTAGGCCACCCATTTTTATTGCGAAAAAGTGCTGATAGAACTTTTAATGGGTACTGTATTAAGTGCCTGATCAAAATTCCTATAAAATCGTTTTGATGTTTGTGTTGTCTGTGTTATTATGTTTTTGTATAACTATGTATAACTATGTCATCTGATGGTTGAGAACCACGATGCATGTGTGTGCATTCCTCTGCTTGCAAACAAGTCGCAGCGCATCCAGGTTCTTCATCAGGCTGTGCAGCAGTGGGTGATGGACACTTGCATCCCTCCTAATGTTATTATGGTCAGTAGAGTTAAACTATCACCTTTACTAAGTCTTACAGTCCAGATTTTACTCTATATTACTCACAGCTCACGGTGCAAAGGAATGTTTCAGGAAGTAGCCATTACTTTTTTTTTTTTTTTTTTTTTACTTCACATTGATGTTGATGTAAACAGCTCAGTCAGTAGTTATAGATATTTTTTTTTTTTTTTTACATCATTGATTTTAGGACCCCGAAATGCATTACATTTGCTTTTGACTGAAGCATGGAAATAAGACTATTCCCATATGTTTCCATAATGCATGTTATTTTCAATATTTCATCATTTTATTCATACAGGAGGTTATAATATAGATGCCAAACAGGGTGTGTATATGCATTGATGTTGATACGCAGAGAGTGTAGTGAGATGTCTCTGTCAGGATTACTGGGGAGTGTACAGCTTTTGCTCTATCTAAGTCTGCCATCCCTGTATCATAACCCAACTTTCAGCTGTTTGCATCTAATTTGTGTTTTTAATTGCAGAAGTTTGATTAAACCCAGCCCCAAGTGTTAAATGGCATTAGGCACAGCCATATGTTTTGGTGGCAAATATGCAGATATCCATGTTCATTTTCTTTTTCTCGTTCTAGGCTTCCTTTTGTGTGTGAAGTGGCTACGATTGCATCTGCCCTAACCTTACTTAATGTTTCCTGAGTTGTGCTCGCTCTCTCTCTGTGACCTTTAATCTAAGACGTACAGAGCGCTCTCAACTATCATGGTTGTCAGTTTGGAAATTGTAATCTCCTCTGAAAAGTCTTTGCGAGTGGAGCTGGATTACTCCGAGATAATTAATCATATTCAGTCGCATGAAAACAAATTTTGTTTACATGTTTAGGATTACGCGCAATGAGGGGAAATGAGTAAAATTCTGCAAGGAGCTCTGTAAGCAAGGTAAAGCGTTTAGCCGCAAAGGATGATCGCACAGGCAGAAATGTTGAAGGAAAATAAAATTCTAAATGGCTCATTGAAGCCGCCTCAGGGTTCGAGATGCACTTTCTTCCGAAAACCTGGGCAGTGAACCAGGTGAGCTGCCTTTGACTGAAATGAAAAATATGAAGAATCTTTTTATTCTTTTCACATTCATGCCGGACTTCTCCATGGGCCCTCTTTTAATTTAGCAAAATCCAGTTCTGGTTCTGTTTTCTTTCTCATTGAAAAGAACATATTCTTCTGAAAAAGAAGAGGGAAAATCAGTTCCTTTTTCAATTACCCCCATCTACTTCACCTTCTCCCTCCTCCCCAGATCTGCCTCCCTCGGAGAAAGAAACCAGCCGGAGATGGGGGGGGGGTTTCTCTTTTCATTGGCATTGCGGCCCCCCTCCCTCTCTAATTCGTCCAGGCCTCCACTTTTATGCATGAAACACAGAAGTAGATTGAATGCATTCAGTGGGCATTCAGAAACTGAAGAAAAGAGATCCTCTGAGCTTTATTAGATATGAAGATCTACAATAAAAATCAATTTCTGGCCTCTTTATGCAGTTTAAATGACAAAGCTTCCACCCATTCAGCCGGCATTGTGTGGCAGAAAGTAATTCTGCAGCAGTGGGCGAGACAAGAGCCCTGTATACTTTCTGACCCGATTGCAGATTCTAATATGATACAGACCTACTGAGATAATGGCAGGCACTTAATATCATCTGTGGAAAGGAAGAAAAAGTTATCTGATATCTTTTGGGGGGTTAAACACTTTCATGGTCAGAATATTAAGCAGACGAAGACGGACAAGGATTTCTCTGAACGTGGTCCACCTGCATCCCAGAAAACATCTGAAAATAAAAATCTGCTGTAAAGTGAGAACTCGTGACAGAGTGCTCAGGCTACTATCTTTTGCTTTCCTTCATGTGTGTGGCGCTGCAGTCAATGCTGAGAAGAAATTGCACATATGTGCTTGTCTCTGGCTATTTATTCATTTGATGACATGAATATGACATTTGATTTTCCATCATCTAAATAGTCTGTAATCTTTATAATCCATCAAATTAAACAAATAATTCCCTCTAAAGAAATGCATTTTGAATGCTTTTAGAACTATTTGGTGGGTGGCAAGTCAAGTAGGCTACACCATTTAGCTAGTGATTTTCTTAAAAATGTGTTACATTCCAATAGTGCCCTGCGAATTGGACTTGACAGAATATTTGGCCACTTTAAGTGAGATTCCAAATCATATGGAGTGTATACCCTGTCCGAAGGGACATTTACACACAGATAAAATACAGCAGTTGAGTGTTGAATGTTTTTATTCAGTTCAGTTTACTTTACTTACAGCTGCAATTTTCTGGTCTGGTTTATAATGGCAGTTTATATAAAAATTATGAGATGCTGTGACCCTTAAAATGACATCATCATGGGTCACAATGGCAATTTGGATACAAAGGTTATAAAGTAACCAAATCATATTTATTTTCATATTAAATAATTGCAACACTGGAAAAAAATGCCTTAAAAGAAGTCAGTACATCAAATAAATAAATAAATAAATAAATAAATAAATAAATAAATAAATAAATAAATAAATACTACTCTTTACATTGAGCAAGTTTTAAGACCTGTTCACACAAAGTACAATAACTAAAAAGATAACAACCACCTGATACAGCTGTTGATTTTAGGATGTAAAAAAAAAAAAAAAAAACTTTCACTCTAAAAGAATAGTAGACTCCACACCACAGCTATAACAACAACCTCACAGAGGAACAATATTGTTGGAATTACTTTTAGAGCAGCCAATCAGAATTCGTCTTACTTTAAAGCACATACTGCAGTTACAGTATGTCCACAAAATGCAACTGAAGCATATGCAGTGAAAAAATAACCTTAACTTGGTCCCACTTGGGTGGCCTTAACTACTATGTACTTACATCAACAGATAAGTACAGTGTACTTATTGTGTTTATATTGTATTGCAAACACTTTTGCTGCTATTGAGGTGGGATATAGGGTTAGGGACAAGTTCAAGAGTCAACAGTGTAATTACAGAAATTAATTACAGAAATTAATTACAGATTTAATTGCATGTATTTTCCAAAATGTAAAAACATGTTTGTTCACAATGCATTGTATCAAATGATTAATTTAAATGTAAGTACATAGTTAAGGCCACCTAATATAAAGTGGGACCCATAACTTTAAATGTTGGCATTGGCGCCAGCATGGTTATCATTATATTTAATGTGAAAAGACCTTTTAGTTTAAGTGTAAGTTTACTTAAAATTGCCTAGTAAGGTTAAGGTTAGAATAAGTTGACATCTACTTGCAAAGTTACTTATAGTCAGTAGAATGTCTGGAAGACCATCACAATAAAGAGTTAGCAGATATTAAGCAGTTACCAAGAAATTAATAGGTAAATACTCAAATATGCATTATATTTATATTATATATATATATTTATCTATATATATATATATATATATATATAGATATATATATATATTATATATATATATTTATACACACATATTTATAAGCAGCTGGTGTTTTAAAGTGTTTTGCTAAACTTGCTTTTTGCATACTTTCAAAATACTTTAGATTAGTACCTGACTCTTGTTGGCAGAGCACCTTGTGATAACCACAAACTCATTGGGCCGTACAGGTTGTAAGCTCAGTCTGACGTAGGGCTTTGACAGAGACCATGTGGTTGCAGGAGGAAAAAAACTCTTCCTGAACAAGCCTAGCAGTGCTTATCTGTTTTAAGAGCCCAGCTGTGCTAATAGCATAATTCAATAGAGGAGGAGCAGTCTACTTCACAGTGCCACAAAGGTAATCTGATTGAGTTTAACAGGAAATTAAAGGCAAGACTGGGCTCATGTTAGTTTTAGGCACATCCAGAATAGGGTTTCAGCCGCCTGATAGATAAGCACTTAAGACACGCTGTAAAAGTATATGATGCCTTTTCTCTCGCAATAAAAGTATCTGGGAGTACTAAACATTTTCTTCCTTTTCAGCCTTTTCATTACTCAAATGCCGATAGGCCCAAAAGCCGGGCCTAAAGCCATTATTCAATGTTTCTATGACGTGTCCTTTCACACTGGCTGCTTTTTTTTTACCGGGAACTACAAGTTAATTGTTGCTCTACAGCAACAGATTAACCGAAGCGTTTGTCACGTTATTTTTTCCCAGTGTCAAGATAAACGATCAGAGGTGTTCTAATGAAAAAAGACTTTGGTGGCCTGTGTGTCCGTCTGCGACGCAGACATGCCGATGAATTGGCATTGCGAATTCCATCTCCAAGGGCAGAGGAATAAATATCAGTTCCAGACTTCTTTCCTTTATGTCACCGCAGCTGCTACAGTCAAGCGATTGTTTTATTTTAAAGTCTTGACTGCAAGACAAGCTCCTATTTTGAATTAAACTTTCAAGGTCTCTGAGTCATTTATTTTTGTCAAAAGAGAGCCAGAATGAAATTCTGGGTAACAATAATAAATCCTCGGCGGACATAAATAAGTGACAATAACTTCTCTCGGTGTCCTACCACGACGCTCGCTGTTTGTTTGTTCGTGCGGCAGCATGAGGAAAATCCAAGACATCCAGATTCCTTTTCAAAGACTTAAGATGTGGAACAAATTCCGCTTGAAAGGGTTTGTGTCTAAGTTCCTTTGTCTAGGAATCTGCCATCCTCAGGTAGGTGTGACTTAGATACATGTCCTCAGGGAAATGGCTTCTCTTCTGGCAGCTGCTGACCGCTCGGCTGTGACCGCTGGGGCTTGATTGAAAGATAAATAAACCAAGAGAAAACTGTGGAATACTGGCTTTGCCAAAGACGTCTTGCAATGCCCTGGAGAACACAGCACTGCATTGACTGAAAACAAAGATGCTATTAGCTAGCTTAGGCACTATCTTCTCTCCACACTACACCTCCCATGACACCGCACACTCCAGTCAGGCCTGCATTTTTACGCTTCTATATATTTATTTATTTTTGTTGCGTTCCCTTTTTCTGTTTTTTCTAAGAAAAACACATCCTTAAAGGGATTATGTTGTTCTGTAGAAGTTAAATAATTATCAATGCTTATTCCCTTCTGATTAGCCGTGCACTCTCTTTTGCTCAAATGTAAACCGTATTATTAAACTGCTTTTTTGGAAATAGAAAGGCTTGTTGGATTTCATCCAGCAGATAATGCTTTTTCAAACAGGATAATAAAAAGGTGACTGTTCATCTCAGGGTTCACTTACCTAACTGAGTTAAAGGGATACCTCACAAAGAAATGTTTTCTCGTCATGTCTTTCCAAACTCATACAACTTCTAAAATAATGAATGAGAACTGGGACTGACAAGCTCCAAAATGTCAAAATGGCACCACTAAAGTATCATACAAGTAGTAGATATGACTTGTGCGTTGTATTTCAAGTCTTCTGAGCTTTATAGTGTGAGGAACAGGCTGATATCTACAGAAATCTAAGATAAGGTTCTGGCAGAAAATTACCAGTATGTTTTCCTTTAAGTTTACAGACATTTTTTTCAATCCTAAATACAATACAATGCAAAGCATAATTAAAAATATGGGTAAAACACCTGTGGAAAAAATTGTATGAAAAACCCTTCATATTAGTCTGTAAAAAAAAAAAAAACATTCTGAGTGAAAATAGTTTCAAAGAAATGACATACTGTTTAACACATTAAATCAAATATTTTCTCTGATAATCTTTATTTAAAATTATGAAAAACACTTTTACAGTGTACATAGTGTCATGTTTTTATAACTTTTTCTTAGAGTGTAAGTTATTCACTGATAATCTTGACATCTGCCCATGTGTTCATGTGAGAAGTAGCGATGTCTGATATGAGGATGAATTATTCTTTTCAGTTCTATCTTTTCAAAGAATTGCTTGATTCAGTTTATACAACAGGTCTGAATGATTTGTTTACAAATCAGATCACTAGTCTAGCTTACTGACGCATTGGTCCAGTCACAACAGTTAACAGCCCATTGAAGGAGAAGATTAAGAGTGAAGAATTATTTTGAAGACTGGAATATATTGAAGATATGAACTTTTATATATTATATACTTTTACGATGCTTTGGTGACATTTTTGAAGCTTGAAAGTCAATCAGTCTCTATTCAACATGATTGCAAGGAGAACAGTGTAATTCACAACCTCTCTTTTAGTGTTTCAGGGAAAGTCAGACAGGTTTGGAACGACATGAGGGTGAGTAAATGATGACAAAATTTTCATTTTTGGGTGAACTAATCCTTTTTTATCATTGTAGGCACAGAGAGAATTAAATCAAATGGTGAGATGCAAGAAAAACATGCATAAAATAAAGTGATGACTGACAATAAGGGTATTATCATGATGAACAAAATACAGTTACTGTCATATTTGGCTGCAGTAATCACACACAATTGTCAAAATAAAGCAAATCCCACTCGTAGTGTGTTGGACAAAGCTGACAGTATTGCTCTAAGGTGCCATATTCTCTTCCTTTCAGTCCTGTGAACAAAAAAGTGGGTAGCACAGCAAATGCATTTTAAGGATTGCCAAAGCATGATCGACACTTGCATAGTCTACAGGCATCTTGACACCAATCATTTACATAAACATTGTGCTGCACACAACATTATTTTGCATCCTAGTTTAAGTATGTCTATTTATTGAATTATGCAAATTGATTCTAAAATATTCATCTTTTGTCTCTCGTCACACATGACAAATGACAAGGAACAACAATGATCGTCAAAATGCAAACATCTGAGTCATTTATGAAACATGATAATGAGCGAATCTAGAGGGAAAACATATTTTCCGAAAGGATGTGACAATGGAAACTGTGGTGTGCGGGTGACACAGGGACACCGTTTACCAACATGTTACCTTGACATCATCATCATCAGTTTTCACAAGCATCTGTCCAGTAATAAATATTGACAAGATCACAATACTCGGTTAGTGAAGTATCAGGTAAAAAAAAAAATGGCACCATTTCATCTTGACCAGAAGATGAGAGTATTAGTGATTATGATCAGACTTTTGATTTTGCCCTTCCTCCCTTAAAAGTAACAGTTGTGTGTTTGATTTAAAGAAAATGACACATCATTTCAGATCACGTTTTTTAATGTCCTTCATATTTGAGGAAATTCAACCTAGTTTGCTATCAACTAAGACTAATGGTACGTCCATCCGGGAACTTTTCACCTACTGTTTTTCAAATACCATGAATTCGGACATACTACTTTTTTGTGTACTGTTTTTCGCATACTATAGGGAAGTATTTGATTTTGAGTGCCGTAAAATACAGTAAAAGCAGTACTACTGTGAAATAGAATTACAATTTAAAATTATTTTCTATTTTGATATATTTGTAATTTGGTATAAAATGTAATTTATACATGTGATGGCAAAGCTGAATTTTATGTCACACAATTCTTCAGAAATTATTTTAATATGTTCATTAAGTGCTCAAGAAACATGTCTTATTGTTAGTACAGTTAAAAATGGTTGTGCTGCTTAATATTTTGTAGAAACCATGAAACATTTTTTTATTTATTATTATTATTATTTAAATTATTTGATAAATAGAAGGTTCAAAACGTAAATTTTTTTAATCAGTTTAATGGATTCTTGCTCAACAGAAATATTAATTTCTGACATCTAAAGTCATTTTTTTTGTCATCTGTCATAATTATGTAATGCCTACGAATTATGTTTATTTGGGGGTTTTAATAGTAAATATTGCTATGTGCCATTAAATGTAATTATCTAAAATAATGAATGGGTATATCATGTAGTTAATTTGATTGAAATTTTGAATCAATCAGCAGGCCTAGTTTTTGTTTTAACTCAGGTTTGTGTGTATGATGGCATTGTGAATAGCTGTGGTTTCAACCCCAAATCCTCCTCAGTGTGTGGACACAGAAGTTTGAATCTTTTCATTGCGCTTAAAGTTTGAGTGCGTACGCAGTGCCAGTTCTCTACGGTTACCACTTCGCTCCCTCGCCCCTCTCTTTTTCAAAAATAAATCAAAGGGGGTATTAGGCAGCAGGGTTATCCCCGCCACTTTGCTGGAGGCTGCTGCTAATCTGTGCGTTTTGGAGAAACGAGGTTAGTTAAGCATTTTAATGGCCCTAGTCCTGTGGTAATTAGGCCTGGCCTAGAGGGAGCTCTGCTTGAGCCACTTGGGCCCTGAAATCAAGCCAGGGAACTAATGCCCTCGCGAAACACACAATGATCCTGAACTAATTCCCTGAGTAAACATTTTCTTTCCCTTCTCCTCATGGTGGCTTTCTCTTTAAAGTCCTCAAAGGGCCAATTCCTCTTTCTCTCTTCCCTTCTTCTCGTCTTGCTCTCTCATCTTTCTCTGCCATCCGTCCCTCCCTCTGCTAATATTTTTAGAGGACAGTTTTTCTTCTCTAGGTCTGCTTTTTTTCTTTCTTTCTTTCTTTCTTTCTTTCTTTCTTTCTTTCTTTCTTTCTTGCACATATCATTTGCATATAAAGGAGAAGGTTTATAGTTATAGGTACTGTTTTTATGATACATCTTTTGGTTGATAAATTTATTTATGAGCTGCTCATTTAATGTTTGGAATTAAATATATTTTTTCTTATTACTGACTAATGATGTAATGCATTTAAATGCCCGCTTCATCAAGCGTGCTTTTTGTTCCCTGGGTGGTAAAGTATTGCTGTACTTTACTGTTTTACTCGGTGAAAAAATGCTCGAAACTATTCATTCAGTGAATCAGTTGTCCAAATGATACAGACTGAATCATTAACTGATTCAGACAGTTTTGCCAAATGATTCACTGAAAAGACATTTCAGGTCTAATTTCTAAACAGTCTGCCGAACACACGGTATGCATAACTTGTCTGCCGAAACATTGCAATAAAATTGCTTTATTACTGCAAATCTATGTGATTTATAAAAGTTGTGATTCTGCCACCTGTGAAATGTAGTTAAACTGTAACACTTTACAGTAAAGTTTAATTCTTGAACTAAAACTACTAAACCGTTAAAAAGTTTGGAGGCAGTAAGAATTATTATTATTATTATTATTATTATTATTATTATTATTATTATTATTTTATATATATATATTTTTTATTTTTATTATTATTATTATTTTATATATATATATTTATTTTTATGTTTAACATAGTAAAAATAGTAATATTGTGAAATATCATTCTAATTTTAAATAACTGTGTTCTGTTTTCATGTGTTTTAAAATGTATTCCTGTAATGGCAAAACTGAATTTTCAGTCATCATTACTGATCATACTTTGGTACTCAAATAACATTTCTTTTTATTATCGGTGTTAAAAATTGTGCTGCTTAATATTTTTCTGGAAACTTTTTTTTTCCCAGGATTTTTTTAAATGAACAAAGAAAGAACAGCATTTATTTGAAATAGACTTTTATTTTATAACAAATGTAAAAGCCTTTGCTGTCACTTTAGAACAGTTTAAAGCATCCTTGTTAAAAACAAAAGAATGATTAATAAACAATTGACAGTAGTGTTTATTATAAATGATCATTAACAGAAATGCTGTAAAAAGAGTTGTGTAAAGTTAGCTCAGTTCTAATGCTTTAACCAACTATTGTAAAACTAATAGCACTGCTATACTATTCAAAGTATACTGTTATTTACCAAGTAAGAACAACCACTGTAAAACATGATAAAATATATTAAGCACTATAAAAGGATAATGTTAAATGTTAAAATGTATATGTATACTAAATATGTTTTTTAAACCTCTATGCTTTCAAGCACTCTTTCCATCTCACCTCTCTCTTTTCTTTGAGCATCTAAAGGGCCCCTGGGCCCGGTCTGCCATTGTGTCCAAACACAAAAGCAACACATCGTATCTGAAGTGCTGCATATCTTCCTGGACTCATATTAGTCATACTCGGTTGATAAAAAAAAAGAAATGACTTGCTTAATTAAACCGCTAACAACAACGAAAAAGATAAACAGGCCTCAGTGTTAAACATTCAAGAAGCTTCTACGCACTGCTCCATGCTCTGTTTCACTTGCTTGTTCGGTGTGGAGCGAAAAAAAAAAGAAAAATAGCAGTACACATGTCTGAATGTCAGATTAGACTGTAATAGACAGGGTCAGAGAGATCAAGGTATTAAACTCTATTGTTCTACAAATATCAGGTTTGGAGTGCGAATGCTCAGGTAGTGCTGTGTTTTAGACAGGATCAGGGTGTCTGTGACAGTAGTGAAGTGACATGAGGACCCCGAGGTGTAAGAGACACTGAAACGGGTTCAGCTTTTCCAG
Source organism: Cyprinus carpio (assembly GCF_018340385.1). Classification (NCBI taxonomy): domain Eukaryota; kingdom Metazoa; phylum Chordata; class Actinopteri; order Cypriniformes; family Cyprinidae; genus Cyprinus; species Cyprinus carpio. The sequence goes on along the minus strand of NC_056602.1, from coordinate 14,853,499 downwards.
GAATAGGGCTTGTTTGGCTCACAGTCAGTGGCTTTGTCAGAGTCATCTTCATCTCTCCTCTCCGCCTGCTAAACGCTGCCCCGGGCCACTGTGTCAGGAGGTATTTATCTCCTCTGTGCACATATATCTGACTGACGGCATATAAGTGTGTGCGTACAGGTCTCAGAGGACGATTCTTTTAGGGGACGTCGAATTTCTATGATTACCTTTAAGGCCTCAGTACTTTCTGATTAATGCCACTTGCACTGTGACTCGCTATATAAATAAAATCTGCAAATAATGCTCCTTTGAATGTATGATGTCTATGTTATCGCATGGGCACAGTACATCATTTAGGAATCCCGTTCATTATTTCTTTAATGTGTGTGCTGCAGTCTAATTTTTCACTACATTATAATTAGGAGATATTAATGGCCAAGAGTCAGTTTAGTTAACTTCCATAAATTTAGCTTAAGCTGTGCATGTCAGTGGAGCAGCAGTTGTCAGTGGTAGTTTAGGTTGATTCATCAAAGTATTTTAGGAGAAAGAACAAAACAAACATGGTGTTATAAATGTCTGTATGTTAAAAAGCCAAGTACTTATCTCGGTGTGTTAATAACTTATCCTTCATTCCGTACAATTTAAGCGCAAGCAACAGCATTTGTGGCATAAAAAAACCTAAAACTAAAATAAATAAATAATAAAAAGAAGAGGCTTGTTCCTCCTTTTTATATTTTTATATCAAAAACAAAGAGTAAAGCACTTACAATGTAAGTAAATAGGGTACATCTGTAAACATTAAAATACCTCGTCCAATTTTTCTTTATTTCGTTGACAACATGGCCACACTTTATTTTAAGGTCCAATACTTACTATTAACAAACTATTAACTACAACTTTTGCCTCAATAAACTGCTAATTTGCTGCTTATTAATAGTTAGTAAGGTTGTTGTTAATTTTAAGTATTGGGTAAGATTAGGGATATAGAACAGGATCAAGCAGAATATGTGCTTTAAATGTACTAAAAAACAGCCAATATGTTAATAATTGGTATGCTAATAACCAAGTAGTTAATAATGAGAATTGGTCCCTATACTAAAGTGTTACTGTCAACATAATGTCTAAAACCCTAAAACGACCCTAACAATGACATGAACAAACTTTACAGCTCAAATAGTACACATTTTTAGTAATAAGTATAACAGTAATAACAATTAATGGAAGTTCTTTTATAAATGAACTATAATCATGAACTTGTAAAACTTGAGGTCAAAGGAAATGTGTGTGTGTGTGTGTGTGTGTGTGTGTGTGTGTGTGTGTGTGTGTGTGTGTGTGTGTGTGTGTGTGCGTGTGTGTGTGTGAATTATTTCAAAACGGAGAAACCTGTTTTGATATTTGAGAGAATGTGTCATTGCTATTCTTTGCTAATAGCCATTAACTTGTGTCAGTGGATGATATGAAATATCTGGTTTGTCTAAACTGTGTGAGTGTGTGGGACTGTGTTTCATTCTGGTAAGAGAGGGTCAGTGGTAGGACTGATGGTCGGGGAGATGTGTGTGTGTGTGTGTGTGTGTGTGTGTGTGTGGGGGTTGACTGAGGCTGGGAGGCTGAGGTGGAATTGATGGATAAGGTTAGCCGAGCTATCAGACAGAAACATCACAATCAAGCCGTCAGCTCAATGCCTCCCTCTCCTTGCTCTCTTCCTCTCTTTGATAAACACAGGAATAGGATTACAATTTGGACAGGTCCTGGGGCAACAGGGAAGGACTGCCCAACCTTTCAGCCCACACCGAACACGCATCACACAGCAAAACAGCTCAAAGAAACACCTTCTCCTAACACTTACACACAACGGGTTCAGTGTGTGTGTGGGTCAGGTTTTGCCTGGAACAAGTGTCCCCACAAGGATACTAAAACCTGCAGTCACATACATTGCGAAGACTAGTGAACGCTCCCAATGAGGAAAATGGCTTATTTACTAAAAAAAAAAGTCTGTATAACAATCTACGGATGTAGAAAGGTTTTTGTGAGGGTTAAGTTTAAGATAAAGTAGTTTAGAGGATTAAAAATATCATTAATTTTGTATAAAAACAATGGCAGTCAAAGGAAAGTTTGTACCATGATATAAATACTCTAATAAATAAATAAATAAATAAATAAATAATTAAAACAGATATGTTTCACATAATTATAGCTTTCAATTATATAACTGTATAATTTGTTTGCAATTTAATAAAATTAATTTATATATATAATGTATATAGAAATCAGATTTATTTATTCATTAATTACTTTACACTGCTATTCAAAAGCTTGACCTCAGATTTTTTGTTAGATTTTTTTTAGATTCATTTTTTATTAAATATATTTTTTTAGATTAGATTTTTTTAGTTTGTTTTTAAGCAAGAATTCATTAAATTGGTCAAAGTAGAAGTAAAACCGTATGTAATGTATTACAGTACATAAGACTTCTAATTAATAAAAAATCCTGAAATCTCAGTTTCCACTAAAATATTAAGCAGTACAATTGTTTTGAACAATGCTTATAATAATAAATGTTTGAATGAGCACCAAATCATCATATTAGAATGAATTGTGAGGGATTATGTGACACTGAAGACCACTGCTGAAAATTCTGCTTTTATTTTAAAAATATATTAAAATAGATAACAAATATTTTACTTTTTATAATATTTTATAATATCACTGTTTTGCTGCGTGTTTGGTCAAATAAATAAGTCTTGGTGAGCATTATTTCATCTTTCAAAAACATTTTTGAATGATAGCATATTTATCTATGCTATCATGTGAGTGAATTCTGTATGAACAGGCTATTTTTAATAATTATTTAAATATTGGTTATTTGACCATGAATAATCAGATGTAATTAATTGACTCTGCATGCAAAAAAGAAAAAGACTGTGAACTTCATGCAACTTGTGTCAAATGAGAGATGATTAAAAAATGTTGTTGACTAATTTTGGGAGTTTACTTCTGCCCAAAAGTAGTGATGATTTATAATGTAATGTTAACAAAAAGCGCTTCCCTGACAAGCCCGCAGAGGATATTCTGTAAACTGTTCCAAACCAGGGAAGGAAAAGCAAAATAATGTTTGGAGACCAATGGGGGCAGCAGGCCAATTAATATGTATTAATTAAGGAGGAGGTGTGAGAGTTAATTTTTCCAATCTTGATGCTCTGTCATTTTTCCTTCTTTTATCTCATCATCTGCAATAAAGAGGAAACTCTCACTGTGACCTAGAGAGAGAGAAAGATTTCTTTATCCTCTCACTCTGTGAATCGGTATTCAAGTGAACGCTTGGGCGAACAGAAATTACCGATCTGCCTGCTCTCTCTGGCAGCTCTACCTGCTCTATATGAAACGGATGGACGGATGGCAGTGTGACCTGCTTTTCTTTTTTCTCTCATTTACATGTGCATATATTCCCTTTCTCTCTCTACAATTGCCCCGGGAAACTTCTATTATCCCCGTGCTGTTTCATCGACCCTGATTCTTACTTGCCCTTTCTATACTGCTCTTGGTTTTTCTTCACTCTCTTTCTCTCTGTTATTTCTTCTGTCCCTCTGTTACTCAAATAGCGTAGAGTCAAAAGGCAAAATGATGCTTTAACCTGAAATTTATAATCAGTGATAATGAAAGATATCTGGTTATATCACTTTCACAGACCAAAAAAAGTCCTACACACATAAAAGTGGTCCATGTAATAAGTTTACTGCAGTTTTCTGAAACCATTTAATAGAAATTATCAGAGCAATTAATATGGCAGGGCTGATCAAAGCTATTCATATATGGTTTCAGAAGACTTTGAATATGGTAAACCAGTCATGTAGACTGCTTTTATGGAGCTTGAAAAATTGGGTCACTTGAATTTGGTCATAAAGGTGAATAAATAATGATTTGGTTTGCAGTATTGCTTTAATTGATAAAATATTGTAATTTGACAAAAGGACATGAATGTGACAGTTATATACAGAATAAAATGAAAGATAAACTGAGGTCTAAACTGTCCTTGTATAGCCTTTAGTTTAGTAATTAAGGGTTAATAGAATATCTACTTAATTAAGTGCAGTGATCCTCTGTGTTTTCAATTAGGCTTTAATTATCACTATATTCCTCGCTTTAGGTAATCACTGCCATGTTGTGTCTTTGTTTCTGAGGAATTAAAGACTTGCTTGGCAAAGGGAAGTTGGAGCTTGCTTTGTGTCTTTCTCTGTCTCTCCTTCTCCATCATCTGCAAATGGGATCATAGCACTGCAATGAGGGAAAGCGATAGAGACTAGAATACTGTGTGGTAAGAGCATCTGTAAAAAAACATGGCAAAATCTGGGCCGTTTACCACTAACCTCTGAGCAGACTTGCTGAAACGGTTCCATGTTGTGTTCTTTTGTGAACTCAACTACTGCACTCCCTCCCCCCAGCCGCCATCCGCTCGCTGTCTACTGTGAGTCGTCCAACGCAGGGCCAGCCAGGGTTCTTGCCGCGAGACCGTGCGAGGAAAGAGGCATTGCCATCCCCTGCCAAAGTAGGCAAGCCAAAGAAATGCCTCCTACTGAAGGAGAGTCTGGCCCAATTGGACGACATCCCCTAGTATGTAATTCCCTGAGTGTGTTTGGCACTACCAGGCCTCGACTCAATCAGGTGTTTGAGGCCTGAAGGAGGCCCAGCTCATTATCATGCCAGAGTACAGAAGGAATTCCTCCACAGGGGATGAGAAAGAACAGGCTTTCTTTGATATGGCGGTTCCCACTTGGATGGTAGCACAGAAATAGATGGCATCAGATCAGTACAGTCATTCATCATGGCTACTCTACTAGACCGATCCTCCTTCACCTCTGCCACCGGTTAGGGATTCAAAGACAGACACTAGAGTTCCCGTTCACACTGCAACTTAACAGTGAAAGATAAGACCCACAAGAGCAAGTTGTCCATGTTAATGAAATGTTTTTGGACAAACACACCATTAGTTTGAGCTATTTCTTATGTCAGCCCAGCTCTGAATATAAAATTCATCTCATGTATTAATCAGGATGCAGAATTGCATTTCGAACGTTTTGAGATTTGAAAAACTATAGGCCTTTTGGAGTAGATACATTTGTTTGAATTTTAGTTTTGAAATGTCCTTTTTATTCCAGTTCAAAGTCAACTTCCTGAGAGGTGTGACTACCTAAATTCGATTTCCATGAATTGAAAGGGAACCAGTTCTTCAATTTCAAACACTGCTGGCCACAGTTGGACCGTTAATACAGGAAAATGTTTCTCTAGCGCAAGGTAACGGCATTATCTCTGTGGCGGGAGGCAGCAGTGCGTGTGTAACCTCTGTTCTTTACATCAGGACGTTCAGAGACCACAGGTATGCACAAGAGAGTATAAACACTCCAATCGCCCTCCAACCACAACTTCTGTCTGGCCTTATCTGGAAGCAGGGCCTCACTCCCTTCTCCAACAGAGAGACAGACAGAGCCCTGCATTTAACAAGAGACCTTTGGCTCCCACGTCCTCTGCAATTGCACTTGAATTGTTCTGGTCTGTCTGAGCAACGTGTAGAAGGTCTGGCTGAGTTGGACACTGACATTTCCCTGTGTGTTGTTTTAATGATTGGGGTGAGGAGTGCTTACAGGGTCTCTTTTCAGGGAGCAGCATGCTCTTCAGATAAGCTGACATGGCATGCTTTAGGAAGCACCCTTACACAGAGGATAAGACAAGAGCAGGAGATATGCTAAGCGAGGGGAAGCTGGCCGGGGATGATCTATTGTTAGGTGAGCATTGGGAGATTAACGTACGCGGCTGCGGGTGCTTTATCTGCCTGTGAAACTCGCCATCAGCTCACCTTTATCCAACAATGACAAATACAGAGTGGACAACTCTTCCTCTGCGAGTTCCGCTGTATTTATGCCAGGTGCTACATAATCACACACGTCAGCATCTCAAAAGTTCCCCTGACGGAAAGAAAAGAGGCTGAAAAGAGTCAAGAGATGGTCCACAACGGGTAAATGAACAGCAAGGGAGGAGAACGCCGATGGAGAGGACGGTTCAAGAAGAGTGTGAGAGAAAAGAAGAGACATGGGAATAAAAAAAGATAAACAGTTTGACCTCGCAATTTTGCCAATTTCTACTGGCCGCCGTTCCTTCTCGCCCCTCTCCTCTCCTTTCTTGCCCTCAGCCCTGTGTGGGACCAATCCTTTTTGGAGGGATAAATAGCATTGCTGTGCTTTAATAGCCCCAGTCCCAAACAGCCGGCCAGGATAAATAAAAGGAACTTTACCCATTTATCTCTTGGAGAAAGGAGTTCCTATTAGGGTCCCCATAGCCTCAGGGTCTTTCCCTCCCTGTCTGCGCAGCTTTGGAGATTGCCTGTTTGCTTTAAGATGGTATTGAGTGCTCACCAGGACAATTACACGCATGGGACCCCCCTTCCCCCCACCCTGGACCCCCCTGCACCTCCCTCCACTCATCACAGACTTGTCCCTCCTGTACCTCTGTGCCAGTGTTGCAGGAGATGCTTCCGATAAGGCTGGATGCATGCATGCGTGTGTTTGTCTATGTGTGTGTGTGTTAGGGAGGTACAACAGAGTGGGGGCAAAGTGATAATGGTTGGCTGAATGGTTTGGAATAAAGTATCATGGCAAAGCGCCTGGAGTCAGACAGTCAGGGTAGTAATGCAAATGGTTTTCACCCCGGCTCTCCGTCTGGCATAATGATAGCCCTCCAAACAGTATGTATGATGAAACAGAGCGAGGGAAAGATATAAATAAAAATAGCACACCTTCACGGAAAATGACTTTATGTTGCCTTTGGGGGTCTTCAGACACACCTTTGTACTTTCCCTGTAGGCTCTGTCTATTCCTCCTTCTATCCCCCTCTCTCTGTATGATTTTTTTTTTCATTTGATAAGGCACAAAGTAGATATTTCTGTGAGGAGCAATACAGACTGATGAAAAGAGAGAGTGGTGGGGTTTAAACAGACCTAACCTCCTGCCTGCCATGTCAATCTCATTTCAGTCTGGTTCAACAGATCAAGATGCTTATTTCCTCCAAAAAAAGAGAGAAATGAATAAGGAGAAGATTTTTCTTCCACATTTATCTCATAGAGCCACGAGGTAAGCACTAGATACATCATGGGATTTGATTAAATATTTACTCAGATTTGATTGAAATAGTTCATTTCGGGAAGATCCCAAGACGTAAAGTTGAATTTGCAGACAAAAAGCTTTAAAGACTTCTCTTGCCAAATAAGTCACAGCAGAGGAACGGATACATATTTCTCTGCTTTTGTTTGTGCCGAAGCCGCTTCCTCCAAGGAGACTGTCTTACCGTGGCTCAAGACTACAAATTCAGAGCCAATGAGTGTGTAACATAAGGAAAAGGCAGTGATTTTGTAAATCTCCAACCACAAAGGGAAGATCTGGGAATGCTGCTGGTGATCCTGGATCAGACAGAGGAATCTCTGATATTATGGATTCTTCCAGGCTCCAGGCCATATCTTGGCATAGACAGGCCTAGCCAGGATGCAACTCAGTGCTAAGAAACACGGATGTATTGGATGTAATTTTCACCTCTCATCCCATGAAGCATCTAAATTGGTGGTTCGGGATAAGAAGTTGGCAGTTTTTGCCATAAATTGATACACTCGCTAATAATGCCACAACATACGTCCCATTATAACATAATGCTGTTCTGTTTTTAAGTTAATTTTCACAAAAGTAAACTTATGACCTCTAACCAGGTTCCTATATATGGCACAATGTTACTTTCAGAATAACTTTGTTGTTCCTTGTAGCCAACAATATTTGTGTACTTTTATGTTCAGGTCTTTTCTGAAGATGAAAAGTGAAGAGTTAACCAAAGAGTTAATTTCGACGCATGATGAGCAGAGTTTCCTGAAGTTCTTCCTCTCCTTTTCAAGCAGCTGGTGTAGCCACTTTCAGTCAGGCTATTATTGGCCATCTCCCTTTCTCTTACAATGCCTTTGTAATATATCATTAGGTTTCCAGTGTCCTAATATCTCCACAAAGTTTCCTACGGGTGCCTTCCGCCAGCCGTTGCTAAGTGGTCTTAGCCGGCTGCGATAGAGCCGTGTGCTGAGCAGGTTCTTGAGATAGGGACTCTCCGGTGGCGCGGCTCCTCTCCCAGGTCTCTCTCTGGCAAAAAGCTAAAGAAAGGGAATAAAAAGGGTTGGGAGAGAATGAAAAAGAGGCAGGAGGGAATTGACACAGAGCTTGGCTACACGCCAGTGCCGGCCTCCTTGCGTTTAATGTACGAGCGGGGATTTATTTAAACAGTGAGAAGAGAGGACAGCTTCACAGTGCCAGATTAATTCCGCTTTTTTATTCAGAAAATAAAAGGGACTTTGAATTATTATGAGATAGCGGGATTAGGAGCCTCTCTTTCCAACCCCAATCTACGCTCCCTTTAATTTCCACTTCATTAGAATTCTTTTTGAAGTATTTTAATGTGGACAAAGGGAGAGAAAGAGAGAGAAAGCACAAAATATTAAATATCAGTTAAACTGTATTAAACATAAGCCAGGGCCTCTATTCCACCCCCTTCTTTTTTCACAGTCATAGTGATCCTTCCCTCTTGCTTCTCAATTATCAACTTTTATTGTAGGTTCAGCCAAGTGCAGAGCGGAAGATTTTTCAAATGAAACGGCTTTGGTCTATTCATGCAGAGGGCTCCAGGGCTGTGGGTGCTTCTCGCTCTCGCTCAAGTCCCCTCAAATGTGTCAGCCGGGCCTGGCATCAAGCAGCTTGATCATATAGCATTGAATTTCAGGGATGAGGTCGACGTCCGGTTCAAAAGGTCATGCTGCAGAGCGCTCTACCAGTAGCAGTGTTTTAATTGGACAAAACAGTTGCTTCCTTCATCAGAACGAGGCAGTACTGTAAAAGAAAGCAGTAAGGGGGTGCGAATGTGACCGATTGTGCTCCGTTGAAAGATGGCAGCCAGTACACAAACAGTTTGATGGCAATGGCTTATTTTTTTCCTTTCTTTTTTCTTCTAAGCGGTTTTGGGATTGTTGCTTTTCTTCGCTCTCGTCCTCACACGATTGGCGATATCAGTGGCGTGGGCTGTATGCCCTCTCCAGCTCTCAGCAGAGGCTAAAATGTGATTGTGGTGGAGGATTCTCTCTCTGTCAGGCGACCGGCTCCTAATCTCTGCCAGGCTTTGTGTGGAGGGATTACCGCTAAAAGTGTTAGCGCATATTTACAACTTCTCCAGTAAACTCACAACAGCCTCTCCTGTTGAAGGAGCCCAGCCACCGCGGCTAAGCCACGTTTAGCATATGTAATCAAGGCCTTTTAAATAACTATATATGTGTGTGTATTTAGTCTCAAAGAGATGAGCACTGTTTGACCTGCCAGTTTAAATACTGATTTGCTGGAAACATAGGATTACCTGTGTAAACTAAAGATGAGTGTGTTTGCTTTGTGTATTTGTGTAATTTGCACCTCTCATGGGGATCTCGAGGGATAGAGTGTTGATCGCAGCGCTTGACTGCTTAATTGCCCCAACAGGTTTAGCAGTATGGCTTAGATTTTTTGATTTGTGTTCTGCTCTTAATAGTCAATATTGAATAACATATAATGAAAAAAGGTAAATCAAAAAACTTAAATTTTCAAGTTCTTACTTTTTGTGTTCATGTGGGTGTCATATAATTTGAACATTATTAAGAAAAGTTTAAATATTTAATGACTCTAAAAATGCCATGTGGTGTAAACATCAAGAAAAAAGTAGCAACCTTATATCTTGACTACATGTAAGTGTGCACACCTTAATCATTATATATATATATATATATATATATATATATATATATATATATATATATATTGTATTTTATTTTTAAATGTAATTAAAAAAAAATTATATATATTTGTTGGATCACATGACTTTTTTTTTTGATAAAACTTTTTCAAACATAAATAGTGAAGCAGTATTGGTACAGTAATTTTTTGTTGTTGTTGTTGTTAAAATAAGATTTTTTTTTTTTTTTTTTTTTTTTTTAAGAATTTAATTCTTTTAATAAGATGATACTTTTTTCTACATTGTTTCCAGGAAAGTTGTATCACTCTAACACTTTGCTCACCAAAAAATGTAAACATGCTCATGGTAGAAAAGGAGTCGACAAATGATCGTTTTGTTGTTGTTGTTGTTGTTGTTGTTGTTTTTTTGTGAACTAGGACAAAAATGGGTTTCATAGATCTAAGAAACATTAGATGTTGTAATGCAATATGTTGAGTTTACAGATACTCTTCATTACTAGAGATATTGTTTTCCTCTCATTCTCCCTTTCCGCATTCTCTCCCTCTATAAATACAAGCTTTTGTCAGCAATAGTGTAGTTAGTCTATTATGTGGTTTGTGGAGTCGCAAGTGTCTTCTTTCAAAAAGTAATGCGAACAAAATGAAGAGCACTGGGCGTCCATGCCGTTAGCTTTTCACTAGCATCTGCTCCTTATCAGTAGATCAGGACGCTGCCATGTGATTTAAAGCCTGACGACGTGGCCGTTGTGTTTGTCTGTTGTTATTGAAATAAAGCTGGGGACCCATCGCCCCTCTGTACCCCCCACCTAACCCAAACAAGTGTATCTGCAGAAACACACTGGCTTGTTATGGTAATGACCAGTGTGTGTGCTTTGTGTATGCGTTGGGTTCATGTGGGTTGTGATCTACTCCCCAGAGTATTTTGGGGGCCTGGTCCCATTTGATGTACACTCTGAAAATCTGTATGGCCCAAGGGGACAGCGCTAAACATGCTAACAATACTAGCAGTATGAAGCTTGACCTTTTTGCACTTGTCTAGTTGATGGAAAAAGGAAGAAGAACAATGCAATGGAACACCTACAGACTCTTATACAGTAAATGTTTGTTTTTTACAACAATTTTTCAACTATTGGTCGCTCAGTGTGCTGTATCTCTAGGTCATATGAGCTGTGCGGTGACAAATGTGCAGTTTTATGCATTAGGCTGATGATGTTTAAACTATATATATGTGTGATGTGTGTGTAATTGTGTGTGTACAATTACTATATATATATATATATATATATATATATATTACACACAAGCCATTGATATATTTATTGTATTACATGGTTTCTATCAAGTTTCAGACAAATTTTGACTTTCTGTTGTGATGTCATTTCCACTGAAGTTGGAGTACAGTAAATATAATTTAAATATGATTTGAATCTTTATAATTTTATTGCATTTAGAAAAAATTCCAAAAAATGTCATTTTCACAGCAGAATGTTATCAAACAAAGTACATAATTTCAGATGGAAATGACTCTGTGATGGAAGCGTTTTGACATTTCAGGGGGAAAAAAGGACAAAAATCTTCTGTGAAGCATATATGTATATTATTATACATTTGTCGAAGGACAAATTAAATAAACTAGTGAGTCAAAGTGCTTAGAATTGAAAGTGTTTCACTTTTTCAAGTAATCTGTTCCTCGCACCGTCTACTGTTCAAGTGAAAGAAGGAATTTGAATTTCATCCGCACACAAACTATTATGTCAGACGGTCTTATGGCATTTCTAAGATCTTATTTTATTCGTCACAGAAATGTTGGCCACAAACTGACAACCATTGCCTCAGTCCTAAATGGGAAGTCATCCAATATCTGATGCGATCAACAACCTGCAGAGGGGGAAAAAAGTGTCATCTGCTTGACGAGCGAAAATCCGAGGCACGTAATCTTGTGACGGGTGTGCTCAGAAAAATAGATTTGTAAATAGAGAAAAAATGGAGGCTTTCCTGACTGAGATGGTTTTAAAGTCTGATTCAGTGATGCAAACAGCAGGACTGCTAATCCCTGACCCACAATTAAAATAATGTAGTACTGGGGTATCTACCCCTGCAGCCCCTCCAAAAACCCACCGACTAAACAGTACATTAAGATGGTTAGCAAGGAAGAGAAAGTGAGTGAGAGAGAGAGAACAATGTCAAACTATCTGTTAAAAAGAGAATACCTGATAAACATCATCTATTTAAACAAACCTAATGCTTGACTGCTTGTTGTGGGATGCATTTCATACATAAAATATGTTCCGTCACTGATATTGGGCCTTATCAGAGGGGAGAGTGGCAGAGGCGGGCTGGGGGAGCCTGGGTGGGAGCGCTGGGCTGTTTGTGGAGAATGATTGGGGCCCCAGAGCTGGAGATGCTCGGCTGATAACATCAGTCCGTCTGTCTGTCAGCCTCCAAGGCAGGGGGTGACAGAAGAGAGAGAGAGTGAGAAAGAAAGAGAGCAAGAGAGAAAAATGCAATGAAAAAGGAGAAACTGATAGAGAGAAAACATGTGAAAGGGAGAGGAAGTGCTTGGACGTCTGGTTCAAGTGAATATGGAAAGCCTCCTCTAAGGTTCTGCCCCCTGAGACTGATAGAAGGAACTGCCTCATCCCTCGCAGGCAAGAGCAGGGGGCCTGGATTCTCCCAATGCTGGGTGTGCGTCACTCTCACAGTGGCTGTCTACATACAGAAGGGATTCAAGCATGGATCAAGGGAGCATAGTCACAAAGATGGAGTATAATGGGCCGGGCGATGTTGAATGATGTCGAATTGTCTTTGCTTCACAATAAGCTGTGCCTTTATCGAGCTGACCTTCTTTTTATGGAAGTGGCCGTGGCATTGCACTTCCAGCACCTGATGAATTGCCAGGTAGAGAGGCCTTTTGTAGAAGCCAAGGCTGAGAGATTCAGACGAGATGACCCACAGACACCTCAGCCCAACCATGACCCCACTACAAAACATGAGTCCCTGTGTGAGAGAGAATCAGGGTTCCTGCCGTACAATAACTTGTTGTAAGCATCTGTGTGTCCTTTAGAGCTGTGGTCCTCAGCTGGCTTTACTTCACAACATTGGACGTAGAGTGATGACCGAATGGCGTCTTAAAACTGTTTGTGTAGAAACGTAAAACAAACAAACAACTATCTATCTATGCATATTGTTTTTTCATACTGTTAAAAACTAGTAGAATGAAATGTTGTTGGTTTTTTTTTTTTTTTTTTATCAAATTTGGCAGATGTGGATTTAAAAATATCTTATCTTAAACCCATTAATGCCCTCAAAAAATATTTTTTCCTCTCAATTTTTGCAGACCCTCCATTGCAGCCCCTTGGCATAAAAAACAGCAAGATGTGATTGATAGTTTTTAAATTTTGACGGCTGCAAGTGAATCTGCATTTAATGTAGTTTAGTGTGGCTATTGACAAATTTGGCAAAAATAGAGTACAGCATAATCTTTGACATAAACAACAAGATATATGGGAAGTGTAGATGTTGCTACACTATGGAAGATATGATAATGTAGTTGCATCTTATTTTTATATAGCTTTATTTTATTTGTCTTTGTTTTTCTTCTGCTTGTTTTTTCTCTGAACATACTGTGATCCACGTTTGGTTCTTGACCCACCAGTTTATATCCATGACTCTAGAATGCCCCGGAAATGTAAAATATGTCTTGTGTTTTCTGTCTTTGTGTGTGCAAATAGGTGTGTTGGAAAGTGTTTAGTTACTGTGGTGTCTTGCACCTGGACTCCATAAGGCAGACATAAACAGGATTATCAGCAAGAAGAAGGTGTGTGTATGTGTGTGCGATTCAAGGTTCTGCGGAGCTGAAAAATTCCATTTGTCAGATCACTGGCTTCCATGAATACTTAAGAAAGGGAAATACACTGCTGCCTATCATAGACTAATTAGACTTGTTAAGACATGGACCCCATATGACTAGAATATCCACTATATAAACATCACATGTGGATTTTTCTTCCTTTTTGAACAGTGAAGTGGCTATAATCATCTTTTGAGGACTGAGTGTTCAGACAAATTGTTATTCATAAAAAAAAACAAGTGTGAGTTGCCTTATAGTTGTGTTAATGAATATTATTAAACGTATAAACAAGGTTTTCTGTTGAAATCTAGGACTTCTTAATCATAATCATCATCATAATGACATCAATGCGATACTAAATAGTAATACTCTGAAGTGATGTGATGCTTAAATACTGATGTGTAAAGTATGTAAATGATATTATATGACAGCGAGCACAACCTGTTCACTCACCGTCCTATGCATTTGGTACACAAAAAAATGAAAATCACAAGCAATCAGATGATACTTCTACGCAACTATTGGGAGTCAGGGTGTACTCTGTAAGTCTACAGAGAAACAAAGTTCTCTTTTAAATGAGTGGATTTATAATATTCATAAAATTATGACTGCTTCTGAGACCTAATCACTGAATTTGACAAAGTCTGCAAGGTTCATGATGATTATATTAGTAGCTTGCATAATTAAAACTGGAAAGACAAACTCTGATGCAAAACAGTAATGTGTCATAAAATTTAAAATAAACAAAATACATGGTAACACTTTAGTATAGGGACCAATTCTCACTTTTAACTAGTTGCTTATTAGCATGCCTATTATTAACATATTGGCTTTTTATTAGTACTTATAAAGTACAATATCTGCATGACCATATTCTACATCCCTAATCCTACCCAATACCTAAACTTAACAACTACCTTACAAACTATTAATAAGCAGCAAATTAGGAGTTTATTGAGGCAAAGGTCGTAGTTAATGGGTTGTTAATAGGAAGAATTGGACCTTAAAATAAAATGTGTCCAAATGTATTTTAGCTAGTATTTTATGTGGGAACAAATGCAATGTTTTATTTTTACTTCCAGCTAATTTGTATATTCTGATACTGACCAGCAGTCAACCTGACCAGACCTGGCCCTTATGCGGTATATACACGGGCCTAATACAAGATTTTAGCAACTTAATATGCATTAGAGTATGGGACTAAATACTGCATTAACAGTGAAGCTGACTTTGTCCTAGACTAGAGTCCTTCAAACCTTGTTACTGTGTTTTAAAAGTAAAACCTGGTTGTAAGTGGTCCTGAGCAATCAAATGGATATTTTGTTCTTTGAAGGTGGGATAAAGACTTGTGGTTTAGGAGATCTTTAATAACAATTTTAAAAAAAGTGTGAAGTGTGAAAATTGTATACTATTGACCACTCAATATACTGTATCTCTATAGGTCATATGAGCTCTTCGGTGACATTTGTGCATTTTTATGCATTAGGCTGTTGTTGTTCCAACTTAAAAAGAAACAGATACAGACTGAATATAAACAGAAAAAAGAAAAGGAAAAAATCAATGGTGCTGCTAAGCATCAACATGTAATTACATTCGTGATTAGTATTGATTATGAGTCATACAAGTGGCCTGCATTATATATATTTAATATCATAGATAAGATTATTTGCATTGTGCCAGACTCGTTTCTCTTGTATTCTGTGGTTTTCATGTTTATCTGTTTTATTTGCACTTGTTGTTTGGCTAAAAGATCGAAGAATTCAGTTTATATACAATAGAAAAGTACTATTGCAAAGCTTACATTTGAAAGCCTGTTAGTTGGTTTGAAAACTTTTAAACCATTTATTTGTTAAAAAACGAATAATTTGCAATTTAATAACATTAATAACCTTTTAATTTTAATGTGCATTTTTCAAACACAATTTATTCCAGTTGAATTTTCTGCAGTCATTACACCAGTTTTCAGTGTCACATGTTCCTTTAGAAATCATCCTAATATGCTGATTTTGTTCAAGTAACATAAATAATATTCAGTGTAACATCATCATAAAAGACTTTACTGTCACTTTTGACCAATTTAATGCATCCTTGATGATTTAAAACAAACCAAAAAATCAGTAGTGTAGTGTTTTCAAACTATTCAGTTTGAGAAAAGCCTTTTTTAGTGTTAAAGTTTATATATATATATATTAGTATAAAGACCATTTGTGTTACTGTGCATTTGAAGACCAAACATTTGGGAATGCCAAACAAACATTTGTGATTAGCTCAATAATTGCATCATTTACCAATGTCTTTAGCATGATAAAACTGCTGCTTAGCTACATCATTTAGCAGTAGTTTGGATGTCTTCAGTTTTAATCGTGTAGTAGGTCTGTGTTTGTGCTCATTTTTCAGTTTCCTGTGCATATGTGTGTGTGTGTGTGTGTGTGTTCGAGTTTGTTTCTTCTCCTCTTCCCTGGTGGTGCAGGTTTTGTGCTGCACGGAGAGGGACGGCCCAGATCACTTAGACATGTGAATGATCTATAGTTTTTACCGAGGCAGATTGTCTGCAAGGTTGAAGAGATTAGTTGCATCTGGGGCTTTACAGAACGTGGCAAATTGTGGCCTTTCTTTAGTGCGAGCGATAAGGCCTTAAATGAAGGGAGTCTTCTTATCAGCCCAGTGCTAGCCATAAATCACAAACGCTTGCTCCCCGCAACTACCCCTGGTGGTTTCTATCTGCATTCTGGGGTTAAGGGGAGCCCATCACTACCACACAACAAGCAGACACACCATTTGCCTTCTAAATCATCCTCCGCACATCCAACCACACTCTAGACGGTACATTATAAACCTAGAGACACTCTCTTCTCTCTCTGACAATTGCTATTGCTTCAGTCATTTCCCTCACTTTTTCACACCCTCATTTCTTCAAATGTGCTTTCTCAATTCTTCAAAGGGAGTCTGTTGGAGTGCTATCACACTTTAATCCAGGAAACACTGACATGCTAGCACTAGTTCACATGAATAGCATAAGAAAACAGCATTTAATGGGATATCGTCCCTCCTTTGTCTTTCTCGAGCTAAAAGGAAAATAGAGTGGATAGCATTAGCTTTAATGAGCTTGTGTAAGTGATTCACTTGATTTATTATTTTTCTTGCCTCTTAGTAATTAATGATTTCAGTCTTGACTTTTGTTGTCTCTCTCTCTCTCTCTCTCTCTCTCTCCTGGACTATTCACAGCCCCTTGAGTTGTGCTCATTATCTTGTTCCGGTTGCATATGATTTTGACTGCGTACAACACCACACAAATAGCTTTCTTACACTTCAATAGGCTTCTAGAGACTCTTTAATGACAGGCCTTGTGCTGTCATTCACAATAAGAGCATTTATTGTCCAGTGAAATACTTTACGCCACATCTTTCTATGCTGAATGTTCGAAAGGTGACTAACAAGGACACCAGTACTGGATCCACTGTAAAATACTAAATCTATTCTATTTAAAATCAAGTTTTGTCAGTTTAGTTGAATAATTGAATAACCAATGACAGACAAAGCAGCATTCCAGTAAAAGAGATTCATCTCAAAGTTAATTTATTCTGTGACTTCTGTTCAAGCATATATGTGTAAGTATACTGTATGTATAGAGAGAGAGAGAGAGAGAGAGAGATTGATAGACAGACACACACACACACACACACACTGATACACACACACACACACACACACACACACACATATATATATATATATATATATATATATATATATGCTGTATGCCATGGCCATATTTTAATGTCATAGTAGAAATTTGAATGATCTCACTCAGTCATTCAATATCAGAATAGCATTGCCATTCCGACTAACATTGAAATTTTATCATGTGTTGAACTATGCACTTGATAGCACTTATATTTATATTATATTTTACATTTCTGTTCTGCATGTACATACTATGTTCTTATTATATAAATTACAATAACTGGGTAATAACTAGGTACTAACCCTGAACCTGCATTTAAAGGTTAGGATTAGGATTTGGTTTAAGGTTAATTGCATGCAATTATGCATAATTTATTGTTAATATAATAGTAAGTACATGTAACCATCAAATAAACCTGGCCCTAAACTTTACAGTACTCCACCTTTTATTCTGCAATACAACATGACCACAATAAGTAAATTTTTTGTAACTTCTTTTTTTTTTGGACCTAAGTGCATAGTACTTTAAGACACCTAATACAATGTGGGACAGTAGTACTGACTCCAGGAGTGGACAGTCCTCAACCAGGCCTAACTGGCAGTAGATTAGACCCTGCACATTTATCAGTATGTGTAAATGAGAAAGCAGTTAGCGTTGGCCCGGCCAGACCGGGGTATTAGAACAAGTAGCTTAAGATGATATCACAATACACACTGCCTGCAGGCTGACTGCAGATTAATAGGTCAGGAAAACAAGAGAGGGGGAGAAAAAAACGAATGTTGACAAACAATCAGGGCTTTATTAGGCATTAATTATATGTTAAGCCTGCGTTCGCTCCTAACCGGAGAAAACGCAAGCTTATAGGAGACCTGTGGGGTTTAGCGCCTCTTGCCTTATCAAGGTCACAAGTCATCAGTCAGTGTCATTTGACTTCACAGTCTGCTAATCACTGAGGTTACCGGGCAGGAATGGTTTGTCATTTCCCCTTAAATTCATCTGACCCCTGTTCAGGAACTCAGTGTGAGCTACACTGCGATACAAATCACTAATCTGACAGGCTAACTGATAAGATGAAGCTTAAACTACTGCGGTGACAGGCAAATTATCATTACGAGACAGTTGGAAGAATTATTCGAGTGCTAGATTCTCTGTATAACACAATACCAGACCTCTGATCACCCGAAGTACACGTCTCCATGTTCAGGCAGGAGGTTTGTTGTGTTGTCCATCGTGTAGCCCGTTCTCGTCTTATCCTGTTGCAAGACACCTTCCTCTGAATGGAGAACTGCCATGTACTCATAACCCCTCAGAAGGAAGATGAAGCAGGCCAGAGAGGAAACAATTTCATTGTTCACTGATATCTTTAATTGTGATGGGAGAGGGGATTATGTAGATTTTGGTAAGCCCTACTGACAAGAAATGTTTGAAAGCAAATGGCCCATAGAGCAGGAATGTGTATGTGTGTGCGGGTGTGTTTAGAAGAACATCTCTTCCTTATAATAGGGTAATCCCAGAGCCAGGGGATCCCTTCTTCTTCTTCTTACCAAAAAGGAAACACATACCATTGTCTTTTGTGTTCTGTGGTCTTCATGCTAAAGAAAGCAAGAGAGGAGGGGATTGTAGTGGAGATTATGAGTTGTTGGCTATATTGGCCTAGAGTTAAACTTGACTCAAGTGTTATTGCTGACCTGCTCAGACTGTGGCAACAGAACGTGATGCTGTGCTCTAGGGCTTCTCTAATACACAGTTAATTATAAATAACTATTAATATTACATTCAAAATATTAGCGGCACATGACCCCAAACACCCTACATGAATGCATAAGGATGCCAAAATAACCCATATTAGATTCAGTGGTTTTATTTACAGAAAAGGCATCCTTTTTCATCATAATTAAATCATTTAAAGGGTTAGTTCAGCCAAAAATGAAAATTATGTCATTAATGACTCATGTCGTTCCAAACCCGTAAGACATCCGTTCATCTTCGGAACACAGTTTAAGATATTTTAGATTTAGTCCGAGAGCTTTCTGTCCCTCCATTGAAAATGTATGTACGGTATACTGTCCACGTCCAGAAAGGTAATAAAAACATCATCAAAGTAGTCCATGTGACATCAGAGGCTCCGTTAGAATTTATTAAAGCATCGAAAATACATTTTGCTCCAAAAATAACCAAAATGACGACATTATTCATAATTGTCTTCTCTTCCGGGTCTGTTGTGAACGCGACTGCTGTGACTATTGACGTACGACACTGCTGACGTGTTCTCTGGTGCGCCCAATAACAAAGAAAACACATCAGCAGCGTCGTACTTCAGCGGCGTCACTGCAGTGTTGTGAACGCGCTTACAACAGACCCGGAAGAGAAGAAAATGATGAATAAAGTCGTAATTTTTGTTATTTTTGGAGCAAAATGTATTTTCGATGCTTCAATAAATTCTAATGGAGCCTCTGATGTCACATGGACTACTTTGATGATGTTTTTATTACCTTTATGGACGTGGACAGTATACCGTACATACATTTTCAATGGAGGGTCAGAAAGCTCTCAGACTAAATCTAAAATATCTTAAACTGTGTTCTGAAGATGAACGGAGGTCTTACAGGTTTGGAACGACATGAGGGTGAGTCATCAATGACATAATTTCCATTTTTGCCTGAACTAACCCTTTAAGGATATACAAATGGTTTATTTTAAAAGTGTTTACTTGTTCACTTGAAATATACACTACTGTTCAAAAGATTTCTTTTTTTGGAAACAAATCTCTAATGCTGAACAGGGAGTTTGATCAAAAATACTTTAAATCAGTAAAATTGTGAAATAATAATAATAAGTGCTTTGTATTTCTTTAAATTTTAAACTGTGATTTATTCTTGATAATGTTAAAGCTCAATTTTCAGCAGCCATTATTTCAATTCTATCTAAATATGGTCTTTCAGAAATCATTCTAATATGCTGATATGGTGCTAAAAAAAAAAAAAAAAAAAAAAAAAAAAAAATCTTATTATTATCAGTGCTACTTAACATTTGTGCATAAACTGTGATACAATCAGAATCCTTTGATGAATAGAACATTTTAAAAAACCATTTATTTAAAATAGAAAAATTATATTATAACTATAATTACATTATAACTGTCCTTAAAATTTAATGCATCCTTACTGAATAAAAGAAAGAAATTACAAGTAAAAATCTTTTGACATTTGGATGCATCATTGCAGTCTTTTGATTCAAAATAAACTTTACATCTATGTATGAAATCACTTTTATTTTATGAAGATAAAAAATGTACAAATACATGATTAAGTAAATAAATAAACAGTTTACAAATACAATTTTATTTTTTAAAACAAATAATTGAAATGATGAAAAATTAGAAAGCAAAATCTGTTGGCAGAAAGATCTAGGCTTTTAGTTTGCATGCATTTTAAAAATTCAGTCAGACTAGAATAATAATTAGACTTTTTAAAATGTCATCAATATCACAGGGTACCTTATGGTGTCCTGTATATAAATAACTCATATGCCATGATAACTTAACATAAAAATGACTATGGAAGGGTGTTATATTTTTACCTTTTATACGTTCATATTTTACGAGCTGGCTAATTCGTATGAATTTGTACGACCTCACTCGTACGATTTTGTACGATTTGTCTACACCCCAGTGACGGTTAGGTTTAGGGGCGAGGTTAAGTGTAGGTCGTTCGTACAAATTCACACGATTTGGCAAAAATCGTATGAATTTGTACGAGTGTGGTCATACGAATTCGTACGAATTAGCCACCTTGTCAAATAGGTACGAATTGCCGTAAGATCGGGCTGGTTATATTAGGCTAAGTTTTTATATTCATAACAAAAGCATTACTTGCTCTTTAGATACATTGTGTATCTATTGTGTATCTTTAGATACATTGTGTATTCATATTTTGTTAAATAAGAGATTACTTTTTCCATGTCCCATAAATGGGTTGTCCACCCTCTCATATTGGAGAATCCGCCCCTTTAAGAAAAGGCCATCCCCTTTGGTGACATAAGGACAACAGATTTTTTGTCTCTTCAGTGGCGGTAATTTCAGTGGCTGAGGTGAGTGACTTGGAGTGAGGGTGGTGACTTTTTAATTGACAAATTTTCTTTATCTGAGTTTACTTAAAGCTTAACATGTCCACCCTGTCTGCATAACATATGCCAGAAGTGAAAAGAATACAGTGTTTTCAAAATATATAAGTTTAGATATACCAAATTCTTTTCATCAACCAGACTAAACATTCAACTAGTCACAGTTTGTTGCAAGCTAATATGTTAATTGAAGCTTAACATGTCCACCCTGTCTGCATAAAATATGCCAGAAGTGAATAGAATACAGTATTTTCAAAATATCTAAGTTTAGATATACCAAATTCTTTTCAACAACCAGACTAAAAATCCAGCTAGTCACAGTTTGTTGTAGGCTAATATGCTAGCTGAAGTTTAAAATGTCCACCCTGTCATTGTTCCAGAATGTCCACCCTGTCAGGACATATCATTCATTTGTAATTAATATTGCTTAAAACTAAAATGAACACACATCAGTATGATTGAGGATGTAATTTTATTCTTTATTGTTATTATATATATTTTTTTATGAGTTGAATAAATGTTTCATTTAAAGTGAAAGTGACGTGACATACAGCCAAGTATGGTGACCCATACTCAGAATTTGTGCTCTGCATTTAACCCATCCAAAGTGCACACACACAGCAGTGAACACACACACACACCATGAACACACATCCGGAGCAGTGGGCAGCCATTTATGCTGCGGCGCCCGGGGAGCAGTTGGGGGTTCGGTGCCTTGCTCAAGGGCACCTCAGTCATGGTATTGCCGGCCCGAGACTCAAACCCACAACCTTAGGGTTAGGAGTCAAACTCTCTAACCATTAGGCCACAACTTCCCCCGTTATGTGTCCACCCCAGCATGTCCTGGTCCACCCTTTCATCTTGATATTTTACAATAATATTTTAAATAATGATTCAATCATATCTATATAATCCAGTGTGTTCAATAGCTAGGTGTGGAGGCAATAACATGCCAACAAAAAGCTGCATTCAAATATTATTCTCCAAATAAGATATAATACATGTGCGAATTGTATGAGTTTCTTTCAAAACACATGGTTTACATAAAAATTTATATGTATTTATAATTTGAAAGCAAACAAATAACCCTGTTTAGGAAAGGGACATCATACCTTTCAGAAAATATAATTTGCATCTTAATTTTGCAATGAAAACGTATTTAACAGTAATATATGTCCATGACAGGGTGGACTTATGGTTTATGCTTCGAATAATGGCCCATAATTATCTAAAAAAAAGGTGTGGGAGCTCAGCTAATATTTGAGTGTCTACTATTTATGACATGACATAAAGCGCACAGGAAATTAAAACCAAATTTTTTGAGTATTGTGAGGGTTGAAAGGGACTCTATGGTGATACTGACCCATCTAAACCTTTAGTTTGACTTTAAGTATGACTGCAGATTGGTGATTTTAGCTCAGCTTTATCCAGCATGTACAATATACGTGTTATCCAGACCACAAGTGGCATTAGCATTGTGAGCATGCTCTAAAAGACAGAATTAACGTTTATTCAGTGCTTCAAATATTCAGTTACACCTCGTATATACCTGGACAGGTGACTCTGTAGCTCAACTACACTGACTGGCTTTATCAATAAACACTATATGATATAGATATTCTCAAGAATGTTGGATGAGCAAAGTGTATCATTTTCAAGCAGTCCTGAAGACCTTGATTAGTTAAAGTGTGTTTGATTAGAACTGGAGTTCCAGGAGGAGGGTTGAACATCCTTGGACCTGTACCCTCTGTCTTTAAGTCCGCTTGAGTCTCTGAAAAGGTCTCATCCTGTGTAAGGATGAGGGTCACTGAATTGAGCATGGCAGTCCTTTTCTGAGGTGTTTTCTGTGCATTCAGTGCACTTTCATTGAGATGTATTCATACATATACATTTCGAAGTCTATATGTCATCATTATACACTGCTTGGTATGATCTGATGGCAGAGGCCAATCTCTTGTGATTTCTGTGAGATTCACCCAAGGATTTCTCTCTGTGTTTAGATTGAGTTCTGTGCAGAGCGACAGGAGAAGGAGGGATGCACTTGAAGGGATGTAAGAAAGGAGGCCGTGTGATTTGTGTAAAGGATAAACAAAGACGAAAACTAATTACCGCTGGAGGTCAGCACTCCAAATGCATATTCAAAAGCACGGGGCGTCGCAGCAAATTTACAGCGGTCACACTTATTTAGCGGCCTGAATAGGCAATTTCGCAGCGAATCTGGAGAGAAAGGGGGACATGAAAAGTTGTGAAGAATTGATGACGGACTCCTTGAGAGTGAGCAAAATAAAATTGACCATGAAATCTGGAGCCTGAAATTAAATTGGCTGGAAGAAGAGATGAAAAAAGGGAGAAAAGGTGCGGGGTGTGACTTATAAAAGTGGTTTTGTGTGAATGCCAAGGTTAATTTGCACATCAGTTAAATGGATTATTAAATTTGAGAGGATAAGTTTAAAGGAAGGAAACCGTAATGCCCTGATAGATATCATTCAGTGTTAGATTGATGAAATCTGCGCGGGTTGTGAGGAACAGCATTTCCTCTCAGCTCAGCAAGGTTCAAAGGCAAACCATTCTCATTGCTGATATATAAAATAATATGAATAATATGTAAAGTTAACAATGCTTACTTTGTATGCCAGTCACCTCAACAGATATTAGGTTTCTCAGCGATACAAGAAGATCAAAATCTTTGTCACCCTTTCATTTTCATTCGTAAATGCATTTATTTATTCTATTTACAAGTTCTCACTTGTTCGTTTTTTTCATTATCTGTTAAATTAATCAAGTTGTGCACAGTCAATAAGTCCCTTGGAGTGTAAAGCTTCCAGTATAAGCAGGTAGTGTGAATATGCAGAGGTTAGCTTCTTTCAGCATCCAACAGCATCCATCACTGTTCAGACTGGCAGACACCAGTCACTTCAAAACAATCTACAGTCTTTTGAGGCCACATGCAGATCGCTGCAGGAGCGGGAAACAAACCCGGCTGCCATTAAAATAGATACACCAAAACCAATTGTAGAATATTAGCTGGAAAGTGACAAGGAGAAACTGACAAGGCTTTTTACTGCCGGATGGAGTTCCTCCAAACCGTGAAATTTGAATACTTGGCAAGTAAGAAAACAATTCTTGCTGGTGCGTTGAGTAGCTGCCCCATTTGAGTTGAGAGACAGCGACTGTGGGACAGAAAGGGATAGAGACACAGAAAGAGGGCCAATGTCTTCTTAATTGCCTTTGGTCACCCACACAGGCAAAACGGGTGCCACACAGCTCAGTACTGCAGACTGGGCAAGAGGCACAAAGGGGTGATAGATATTTTATCGCTCAAGTTAACGGTTAATATATTTCCATTCCCCAAGAAATCTGTCACTCGAAAAAATAAAGAGTGAGGCAAATTAAAGGGAGATAGAGAGAGACCGGCGAAGAAAAGAACTCGAGTGGGTGACAGTTTTAGAATGCCCTATCTTTTGGCCATCCCCTCTTTTGAAAGGAATAAAGAGCCTGTGCCTCTTTCTTCTCTTCCTTTTCTTCTTCCACTTTTCTCTCTTTCTTTTTCTCTCCCACCCGTTCCCATATCTCTCACTTTCCTTAGCGGGTAAAAAAAAACTCTCATGAATGATGTATGTGTGTCTTGTTATCAACAGCGATTTCTATAGACCTCGACGCATTCACCAAGACATTCATGCCGTAATTGTTAATTTTAATGCCATAATGGCTTCAGATGGGAGGCCTGATTAGACATTTATTGCACAATTAAATGAAACATACTCAAAAATCACAAAAGGCTTCCATAATTATTTCAGGCCATTAATAAAATGGGCATTAAATTATATTGGACACAAAAGAGAAGTGAAATAGATTTCCATTAGAGCAATGGAGGCAGTGCGGGGGTAATAGATCCTGCCTGAATTCACTCTGAAATTAATTGTTGGCCAGCCTATTTCCACATACAGTGGAATAAATGAATGAGAATAGAGAGGAAGGAGTTGGTGGCCATGAGAGAGGGGCTGTGGGGGTGACATTAGGAGTCTGTGATAAAGCCCTTTTGTTTGAGAGCCTACTATAGCTATTATATTCAAAATCGAAGAAGAGAGAGAGGACGAGAGGCACGTAGTGATTTCAAATAGATTCGAACGTTCAGAGGATGCAGAATCCCTGAGCTGCATTCCCACCTGGAATAATTTGCGGAACTTAGAACTTTTGGTTGTTGTCGAATAAACACGTCTCGCAAAGCTGAGTGCAAAAGAATGTTCAAAAAGTGCATCTAGCTAGAAACTGCATATAAACTCGCTAAATTGATGGTCAACAATATATATCTTCAAGATGTGGATGTGGTAAAACCATGACTGTAACTACTGTTAAGAAATACCAACATTCTGACAGGCTCTTATTAATGCACTGAAAAAGTTAATAAACAGGCTTTTAGAACATAGCACTGTTTTCATCTCCAACAAACACACAGGAGTACTTTAAACTGATTCAAAAGCAAACGATCAAAAAAGCGCAGTTCTAATAGGAAGCCAAATAGAATTGTCTTTTGAACTGCTGCTCCATTGAGAATCACAAAGTGTAAAGGAAACTGAGAACTGATATCTCACAATGCAATAACAGATCCCCCTCCCAATAAAAGAATCAATCAACACCCAGTACCAATGTTTATTATTCCAGTTTCATCTAAATCATTTTTTTTTCTGCATTCAAAGGCATTCAGATCTTTTAATTGACTCTCTTTTATCATTGCCCTTTTGGCTTTCTTTTTACTTTGCTTTTTTTCTCTCTGTGTGTGTGTGTACCTTGGTTCTAAGCGTTGTTGCGAGATTCTTGCTTGTATTGTGTTCTTCCTTTAAATCGTGCATGTCACTACCAGTGTCAGCCTGTAAAAGAAAAGCAGAATGCCAGGGTTTGTGTGAAGTATTGAAAGGATCATAGAAATTATAGGTAATCTGAGTTTGTTAGCATTAGGGTTATTCATTCCTTTAGAGTTGCATTCAGTGTTCACTGAACAGTGGAACTGAAATGCATTTTGCACAGCTGTTACTGGTTTTGCAGCTTGTTTTACATTCAGTTAGTGTAATTTTACTTCCACAATGCCCTTGATCTGCTTCACTACCACTTTAATGGAGAGTTTACCCACCGTAGACATTTTTGAAAACCCATTAGACTTTCAGTTATCTTTGGAACACAAATGGAAATAGTTTTCATGTTCTCTCTTCATTTTTGTCTGTCCTTTGAAAGTCTATGGAACCAAACATTTCATGCATTCTTTAACATCTTCATGCATTAAAGAATGCATACTTTTACATTGTGAAAGTAGTTCAAATAAATAGGGTGGTTTAAAAAAAGTATTTTGAAGAAACATGATCACTTTATATGATGAATAAATTTAATGCAGGTTTTTATAGATAAATAAACATTGGTCAACTTGCATAGAGCTCATCAAATATGGTAAACACAGAAGCTTGCTTGATGCTCCGAAACCAATAAGTTTTTTTTTTTTTTTTTTTTTTTTCAGTTGAGTTTATGGGTTTGGAATGATATGAGGGTTAATAAATAATGTCAGAATTTTCATTTTTGGCTGAACTATCCCTTTAATTATCAATGCAAATATGGCTAAATGAGGACAAATAAAAATTATGCTGATTAAAGTGGTGACACCGGTGTCCCTGGTTTTGAATTGTGTTTTTATGTATTTTTATTTATTTATCTCCCTTTTTATTTCCATATCCTTCCTCAAAAGGCCGATCTAGCAGGAACTCTTCCAGTCACAATTACCAATCATAAAGCTGAAAGTGTGCCGCAAGTCATCCCAGCCGTGAGCGAGCCTTTCTTCCTCTTAATGAAGGTCAGAGAAGAGGCCCCATTTCTCTTTTTGGGTGATAATTCATCCCTATCTCCTGTTATCTGTGCCTGGCCCCTTTAATCCTAATTGTATTGTATGATTGTGTGATGCTTGCTTCTGTGTCTCTGAAGCATTACCCTCCTCCTTTCATTATCAACCAATGCCTTGAACCTCTTTTAATTTCCATTCTGTTTTATTTCATTCAATCACTGCCTCTGTCTTTCCTTTTTCATTAACTCTGCCCTTTGCACAAGGCATAGGATTCTCTAAGGGGCTCCTTCATGAAATATTATATTGTTAAAATATTTGACCATGAGAATTGTCAATTTTATACGTCTCCCGTCGGTCATAAGTTTCTGCCCGATGCTCATTTCAGTTTTGATTAGGGCTTGGACCCAGCTATTGATAATCACAGATTGATATGGGGAGAGGATGAAGAAGAGGAAACAGATATGTAAACAGCCGAAGATGGACTGGGCCTGGCCATGACTGGACACTTTCCCAGACATGTGGCCCAATCTTGAGGCATCGATGGCTTGTCTTTCACCGTTTTCCCAAAATAGCATTATGCTCATCACTCCTATGGCCGCTCCAAAAAGGGGCCTGGGATGGTGCGTGGGCTAATGAAATTTCTCCAAACCAAACAGATTTTTTTTGTAAATATATATTTTGCAGAGGTTCCAGAAAAATGCTGGCTGTGACAGCTGACTAAAATCAATTTCCACACTGGAGAGAAATGGGAGCCAAGAGCCACGGCCAGAACAAACACTAGCAATTTGAATATGCGAAATAATGTCAGTCTGTGAGGAGGAAGCAGGCTGGGGGAGGGAGATGGAACGGAGTGGGGGGGGGAGGTTGAGGCAATACTCCACTTTTCAACCCACTGTCTCATAATGGATAGAATTTTCTGAATTTTACCTTTCAGACTGGCAGCCAGAGTGAAAAGTTGCTGGAGGTCATCAGGGGTTTGCTTTTTGTTGACTCAAAATATACCAAAACAACTTTTAACTTCCATTACAGTCTGTCTAAATAATTGGCTGTCATAGCAGCCCTTAGGGGAGGGAACATTATAATTCAGTTCATTTTTGGTAAGTGCCAGTGGTCTTTAAGTATATAATTTGCCAATGTAAACAGTTCATTTTAAATGTGGGTTATTTCATTGGCTCTTCACTGCTGCTATTTAGCAGTCAATTAGAGTAGGTAATCTTTGTCATTAATAGTAAAATAAACAAACACACATTATATATATATATATATATATATATATATATATGGTAGTAAATACTGTAGTAACCTAACCTTTAAACCTGTTGGTGGCCCTTTAAAGTAGTTTTATCATGATGCAGTCACCTTTAAGACTACTTTGGAATTAAATTTCTCAGCTGCATATGAGGTGACGCCCAGGCAAAAGAGGGACTCCGTCTGCTCTTGAATAATGTCTGCATTCCCACTAGGTCAGACATTTGAAATGCTCTTCATGTGCTTTGTATATATCAGAGCATTTCAGTTGTAAACACACTCCCATTTCTGCTGCTGAATCCGCGATGTTACGCACAGAACTTAACTTACCAAGATAATTCCTAAGGGGTGAATATTGGCTTACAAAACAACGTGTAACATAGTCGCAGAGTTTTTTTGGCAGAGCACACTTCCAAATTCTCAGAGGGAAAACATCTATTGCAACATCATGCGAGCAGAATCACAGCAGCAAATGGGATGTAAAAAGAATAAAAAGCATTGAAATGTCAACACGGGTTTGTGAGGAGTCCTGAGTGGGACCGCGAGTTAGCGGTGGAAAAAGCCACTTAGCGCATCAGGACCATGGACAGCTACTGTACCACCGTATCCATCTCATGAACCCCGTGTGAAACATGAGAGTCGGAACACGTGGGATTTACACAGTGTTACCGCTGATTCTGAGAAAACCATGGACAACCACACCAACTGAGATGAAACCGAATTGTTTTGCTGTATTTCATGCAATTGTTGTTATTGAGTTGACCTCTTTTCATTCAATACCACTGAAATATCCATTCATCCATTTTCCAAACCGCTTGAAGGGTCGCGGCCACTAAAATACGCGCCATCATTTAAGTGTCAAGATTAGTAACACATTTCATGTGCAGTTAGAAAAATAGAAGACTGGTTACCTTAGGTTTCTAAAAATAAAATCGGGTGATTACAATATAGCAATAATGTAAATATATATATATATATATATATATATATATATATATATATATATATATATATATATATATATATTTATATATATATATATATATATATATATATATATATATATATATATGTATATATATATATATATATATCGTTATATAAATTACTTTAAAGATTTACTCATAATTTATTAAAATAAAATTATTGATGGGGAATTTCTGTTGTCTTCCAAGAGGTTAAAGTTAATTAATTTGACTTTTCAACAGTGGGGTAATATTCAAAAAAGAAAAAAGAAAAAAATTCTAGGTCTAGGTATTCTAGGTCGATCATATCACAAAATACTATTCAGCTCAACTTTAGGCTTTGCTAATGGCATTTTTTTTGGGGGGGGGGGGGCAAGTACATACCCCAGTTGCCTTTGTGCATCTCAGTCGACCTGCAAATGCTTGAGAGTAATACACTTTTAAAGTAACAGTTCTCTGAGCATAAATGGTGCTCATGTCAGTAGCATATTGATACACGATATCTAAATATTACTAGTGTCGTTAAGAAGCTTGAAAAGCCAAGTGATTTCAGTGAATACAAGTAAAAATAACACTTTAAACCTGACTTTGTTCTCGTACTTTACATTGCATACACTGAAATGCAATATCTCACACATCAAAACACGAATATGCATGCATACTTTTGCATGCGTTGGTGAGATGCTAAACTCCTCCGAAAGCGCATAAAAGAGGCGCAAACAGTTCAGTTTGCACACGTGAGCGATCCATAGTATGAACGCGGAATATCTCCTCCATTATGACGAGCTCCCATTTAATGACGCGCGCGCCTCAACATGCTTGATTTCACAAATCTCACTTCATTTGGCTTTGAGTACATCATCTCTATGTCAAATGCTGTGTGCCCCAATAATTTGTTAATTCCCGTTGTAATTTCTGTTTCTATCAGGCTGCTGTTCTCCGGATTTCAAGCTGCACTGCTTTCGGCTGTGCTCTGAAATGGAGAGGGAGGCTGAGAGGCGGTGGAACGGTAAAGCTTGATGGATATCGAGCCGGCATCACTAAGAAACACACTTCATGCTCTCCAGATGCATTTACCATCAGCGCCTCATTGAGGATTTATTTTTAATTGAAAAAAAAAAATAATAATAATATAAAAGTTATATATAAGTTTATGGTTTATGATCACTAAATTATATTCAAAGACAGCGGCTGTTTTTATTTTTGTCAGAAGATATGGTATAGATAATAAAGGTCCAGCTAACTAAGTTTGCTTTTAATATGCATATATTATTTAAAATAAAGTTACAATAAGAGTAGCAGAAATCTTACACAATTTGAAAATAATTCCTAAGGCTAAAAATAAACCATTTTAACCTACAAGCTACAAGACTAAATATCAAATGAAATGTGTGATCACACATTTAAAAATAAATACATCTGCTTATATTCAGCTATAATATGACCTTGGAAGAGCAAAACTGAGCGAATAAAAATTAATAATATTTATAAATAGATATAAATATTTATAAATAGAAACAATAATTATGAATACCCCTAACCGGTCAAAAAAAAAAAAAAAATGTTTGACAGATATTAGACGCTTTGGGGTGAAAAAAAAATCCCAAACGCACAAAAATATCAGACAAACCGATAAATTAGTAAATAAACAAACAAACAAATAAATTCATTATTTAATACCTATTGGAATTCATACGTACGACATTTATCTCTCAACATTTAGATTAATATCTGCATGTTTTGAAATAATGCTGTATCGTGTAATACGTTAGAAACAATATATGTTCATGTGCTAAATTACAGACAGATCCCTCTTCATGTCACGCTTGAAGGCCTCTCCACGAGATATCACATATCTTATACATTTCACTTAATAATTACACCCGTGCCTCTCATATATCAAGCTCCTTGCCTCAGGCTCATTAAGACCCTGATCTTTTTTAAACACTCAAATTTGCATGTTAAAGGTTTTAGTGCGCGAACCTTAACACAAAACATTACCTTGAATTAGTAGCCTAATACTTCTGTGCACATCTGGGTGGATTTTGACAATTATAAATAAATTCGGAAGTATTTTTCATACATAACAGAGAAAAGGATAAAGAGATCATGAGAAAGACATGGATAATTAACCGCAGCTTCAATGTAAAATAAGCTCTACTGAAAATAATTAAGCAACTTTACTGTGACCATGAATCTAATGTTTAAAGCAATTACATGAAATCTGAATCATTTAATAAATAATTTCTGCTAGACCTCGTGAAAATATCTGTTAGAAATATTAACAGATGAAAACAAAACACATCACCCAGCGCAAGGTTTTCATTTGCGTTTCATTATTTGTGGCATATAATGATTCTATGAGCAACTGGCATTGTTTTCACAATGCCAAATTTGCGTGGGTATGTTACCATTCAGAAAGGGTCCATGGGCATGTTCTACACATGTGAGATTACAGCAGCAAAACAGGTGCAAACCTCAACCCAGCCTGTCCCAGGAGAGCTTTGGACAATTGTTCTCATTTAGGAAATATTGGCCTGGGGGCCACTGCCTCAGACAGCACGCTTATATTCAGAGATCTCTAATACCGTTTGTCTTTTCATTATTTATCTTGTTTAGACATTTCAGTATTCGCGCATTGAGGTTTTAATGGTTAAACTTGCCATATGCGCTCGTAATGTAGCCTACTATGTTATCCAAAAAGAAGAAAGAAAAAAAGCCCTAATAAAAACAAATCGGTTGTAAAAGGAATCATAAGTAATAATAATAAAAAGAAGATAAGCGTCAGATAAATGGTCAAAATACCTTAAGTGAATAAAGCTTAACTTTAAGTGCACACGTAGAGCCGTGTTCGCAAAAGGACAGCGATATGTTTAAAATAAGAATTTGTCTATTCTTTGGGCATCTGTCGTCTCTGAAGGATTGACGCTGGTAGATGTCAGGTTTTATTACAAAAAGGTTGAAGGTCTGTGTTTGTAGACCTTCAACTAAATGGATTTGGGGAGGGAAGAGAGTCACCTCCTTTTCCTCCCCGATCTTTGTTTGTGTTGTAATATACATATTTTGGTAGGTATTATGTGGCTTTCTCAGAGCTGATTGGGCGCTCAGGTTGGCGCGTGAACGCCCTGCGATTATGTCAGATCGCGTGCAGAGCGAACCAGCCCAGCCTTTGAACTTCACCGCTTTTGGCTCTCATTCACGCGCTTCTCCTCATTTCCCAGCCAGGTGCTTCGCGGGGCGAGAATCCTCCGAGAAAAAAAGCGTGCAAACAGATCGCGGAAACTTCGCTTGCCGTGCTGGATTTTGTGGCGCGCGTGGCTGTTCTTCTCTCAGCCGAATAGTGTCGTTTCGAAGAAGAGAAATCTTTCAACTCTGCGTCAAACACGGAAGAATTAGTGGATTTTTCCCCCCATTGATGCCGTTTTCCTACTCCTCCGGCTCCCCAGAAGTGGCATGATCCGTGTCTGTCTGCAGGACAGGTGAATAGGCTACTGCTTTCTCTTGGTTGGTCGAAGAACTTTTTTGTTGTTATTTTAACAGGGAACCGTAAAAATGTCAAAGCCGGTAGATCACATCAAGAGACCCATGAACGCCTTCATGGTCTGGTCAAGAGGCCAGAGGAGGAAAATGGCTCAAGAGAATCCCAAAATGCACAATTCAGAAATAAGCAAAAGACTTGGCGCCGAATGGAAGCTGCTCTCTGAATCCGAGAAGCGACCGTACATCGACGAGGCTAAGAGGCTGAGGGCTCAACACATGAAAGAACACCCAGACTACAAATACAGACCCAGACGCAAGCCCAAGAACCTCCTCAAGAAGGACAGGTACGTGTTTCCTCTGCCCTACCTGGGCGACACGGATCACCTGAAAGGACTTCCGGTCTCAGCCACGGACTCGCTCTTAGGTTCCTCGGAAAAAGCCCGTGCGTTCCTGCCGCCCACATCAGCCCCTTACTCCTTCTTCGACCCGAGCCAGTTCAGCTCCAGCGCTATCCAGAAGATGACAGAGATGCCCCACACGTTGGCCACCAGCACTTTACCTTACGCATCATCTCTGGGATACCAGAACGGCGCATTCGGGAGCCTGGGTTGCCCCAGCCAGCACACCCACACCCACCCGTCGCCCACAAACCCTGGGTACGTGGTGCCGTGTAACTGCACCGCATGGTCGGCATCGAGTTTACAGCCGCCTGTTGCCTACATACTGTTCCCAGGTATGACCAAGAGTGGGATTGACCCGTACTCATCAGCACATGCCACTGCTATGTGACTCCATCACTAAAACAGTCTCCTCTTTTGAAAACTTGAATACAACAATGCATGTACATAAGAAGAGAGGAATGATCAAGACATTTATACTGAGGCCGTGTGAACATGAACTTTTCACCATCTACGAGAGGTTTCTTGGATCCCAGCTCGGATCTTGGAATAGATGTAAGGCAGGTGCCCAGAACTGTAAGAAATGTAAATGTTCAAACGTTTATTATTATGGCTACCGGATTTGGATGCCTTTAATTTTATTTATTATGTACAATTCGATGCTATAATAATGCTACTTTTGTTTGAACACTTAATATAATTGTTATTATCATCATATTATTATTATTTGAATGACTTTGATTTGCACAACTAACGGTTAGGATTCATGTTTCTTGTACAGCCTGTTGTATTTACCATTCTTTTTGGCACTCTGAAATTCAAATGATACGACTTTAAGGATTTCAAAGTGAGAAATTCAGCGTTTAATAGATTATGCGGGTTATTCTGATGTTTATATGATCAAACCGGCACCTAAAAGTATACGGTACTATTTAAAATATCAAATGAAAAGGAAAAAAAACCTTATCCTTCAATATTTTTCATTTGGACATTTCCCCCCCTGTGGTTCAGTGATAGTCACTCGTTCATTTGATTTCAGAAAGAACATAAAGTTTGAAGCGAAGCAGTTCATGTTGTATTTTTTATCTGCGATGGTAACTTAAATCCTGTCATGTCAATGGAAAGGAAAATGTATCTAAAAGGGTGATACCTCGATTCTTTGTTCATTTGCCGAGCAAAGACATTTTGAATAAAGACAATCTGTCTTAAAAATTCACAATCCTTGTTACCTTGCCTGTTTAAACTATTTATGAATCTTCTTTTTACTATGCTCTTATACAGTCGTGCCAAAAGGTGACAGGCATGTCAGTAGTAAGTACGGTGATCCCAAACATGCGTTTTATAATGTTTCCTCTTCCAGCTGTATATTAACTTATATAGGTAAGCGGCTTTTATTTGTGCATTAAAATATAGCCTTATGAATTTTGTCGGGCCGAGAGAACAGCACAGGCCTTAACCGCTAAACATAAAACTGAAATTGATCTTACACCGAGTAGATATCTACAATAATTATCTTCTCAATCAGCACTGCTTAAATAGTCGTTTCGGCGGACGCTGTCTAATAACCATCTGGCTTTTCGGCATAGATTTGAGATGAACTCTGTCAGCGCGTGGCGTTCCCGACTGCTCTATAGGGACCGCCGGCCCAAATTAAATGGCAAAACAATTACTGTACAGGGACGCTTAGGGAAACTGAGGGCGAACATGAATTGTGATTTACCCTGAGACCCACAATAGGATGGAAATTGGACTGAAGAAGGGGAGGTACGAGTATGAACCATGTCATTTACTATTAAAAAACAATTTCCAATAAAAACAATTTTAAAAAGCGTCAGGTGCTTCAAAATCTGTGCCGATTTTCGCCTACAGACGCGCTGTGACACATTGGAGAAGACTGTAGATGTAGAGGCTGCCAG
Organism: Cyprinus carpio; assembly: GCF_018340385.1. Classification (NCBI taxonomy): domain Eukaryota; kingdom Metazoa; phylum Chordata; class Actinopteri; order Cypriniformes; family Cyprinidae; genus Cyprinus; species Cyprinus carpio. Next base: position 14,818,247 of record NC_056602.1, on the reverse strand, counting down.
TTTGCATTACCATCTCAATTTTTCATATGGCTCGTTGATGTCTTTTTCTTTCTTTCTTTCTTTCTTTCTTTCTTTCTTTCTTTCTTTCTTTCTTTCTTTCTTTCTTTCTTATATTGTATTTTTCTGTAAATAGGCTACACGCGTGTTGCTGTTCAGAGTGTAAAACTTTCTGCGTTCAGGTGTGTCTCTGAAATAATGCGATCACACTCTTTGATGTGTGGTTGTGTATGTATGAGACGTTTCACCCTTCAGGGACTCTGTGCTTGTTCCACCTGTTCCACCGCTTAGATTATTCCAACACTTTACGGACAGAAAAACGCTGCTATAATATTCTCAAAACAAATTAATTAACACATTCTTCAGTAAGTCTACATGTAAAATGTGATTTATGACGTTGCTTATGGATTTTACTCGCCCGTTAATTCTTATCTAGTACTTTTGCAAAATAAATATCTATCCTATTCATTAAAAAAACGCTCTAAAAATAATAATGATAATAACAACAACAACAACAACAATGATAATAGTAGAATTCATGCTAACTAAAGTTGTCTTTAGCCTACTTCAGTAGTTTCTTTTTTTTTGTTTAATGTAAAAAATAAAAAAGGCTAATGTGTTTTTAAATACCGTTGTGCCTTTACTTCAGCTTCATTGTTCTTTTCTATGAAATAATTTGACTTCTGATGTGACCAGCAAACATGTTGCAACTCGTTCAGAATAACTGCTGGTCTTTCTTTCCCAATTTGTCAAGATTCATATAATACTGTAATTTAACACAGTTGGTACAAATTCTCCTCCTGTATTACAAAAAAAAAAAAAAAAAAAAAAAAATAAAATAAAAAAAATATATTGTTGCTGAAACTAAAGCAGATGTATGAATGGTGAATGGGATTCACTCAAAGGAAACAAGCTCGCAGAACAATTGGGTTTGGGCTGCAAACAGAGGATTGGAATTGGCCTGTACTTTTGTCTATTGTCGCAGGGATGGGGAATGGGATTTGCACACCGAGGTGTAATAGCATTACTGTATTAATTAAAAATTTCATTTCACATCCAGATTGTTTACTTATCTGCCAGGAACATATGCTGGAAGAAGTTAAGATTCACGATTCTGCACTATTGCCCAAGGTGCAATTCAATATAAGGGAGGGAGGGGGCTCAGATTTTTATGACAGACTGTGCTCTTATCTGCCGCTGTAAATTAGGGTGATACTCCATTGAACCGAATAGCAAGTTTTACATCAGCCCCCTAAAGCATGCAGATTCAACTTTGAAATTGGACGATGATAATTAACTTTAAGGAGCACTTCTAAAAGAAATGCGGGAAACGTGCGTTCTTTTGCTTTACTAGATTATTTAAACAACAAGATCTGAACTTAAATTAAACCCTTTCATATCTTATTATTTTATATATATATTTTTTTCTTTTTTACTGAGAATTGGAATGATAATTCAGCTGAGCGTCCGGTCAGAAAGGATGTCTCTAAAATCATTTCATATTTTGACAGATTGAACTAGGCAACATAACAAACAAAATGACAAACTGAACTAGATGATCAACCACAAGACCTGAATATGAATGACAAACCAGGGCTTTATGTTTAGTTAATAGCATGTGGGTGTAATTAGATGTTAATTTATGAGCCCTTCACAGCTATTAATCAACTGCGATCACTGCAGCTATTTTGAACTATTTTCTCAAGCATTCTATGGAAATAAAACTTTGCAAACAAAACCCAACTGGGGGGAGGTAAGAGAGCTAAAAATTATGATTTGAAATTATAGAGCCCTAAATCTGTAGCTCTTCTCCGAGACGTTTTTATTTGAGCTCAACGGAGAGCCCGAATTCAATCTGCCTTATCTCGCCAAGACTCCTTTCAGCAGGAGATCAGAGAAAAAGAGAGGATAATTGTTCTTTATTTTATTTAATTTAATGCGACAGGCTGTGCTTTCAGATCATTTATATGCTTCATTTAGTGATAATATTCAATGAGGAGGGGGACACAAGGCGCTTTCTTTCTCAAACACTTTAGTGGAAAATATAAAACACATGAAACAAAAGTGAGGGGACATGACACTTTTAATTGAATGCCATGGGTCATTTGCATTATTGTCTCCTAATGTCACCCTGAAATCACGGTCGCAGTATTCAGTTTAATATGTAGCTTATAAATATCTTGCGCTAAATCTTGCCATGCTAATTTTCTAGGCCTATTTCATTGAAAACTAAAATCAGCCCCGCGCGCTCAGGGAGACAACAAAAACCGATTTATTTATTTATTTTTAATATTGTGAAACCTTGCCCTGAGATTTGTTTATTATTAATATTTATAAAGCAATTATTTTTGATAAAAAAAAAATATATTTCGAATATATAATACATATTATAATGACAATCTATTTTATGATTGTTGTTCTATAATTGCTATTTTACAGAAGTGAAACACATGCTTATCTCAATTCAAATTTAGTGAGACATATAATATTCTATTTTAATACTGCAATATATTGGGTTTGGTGTAACGCTGATCTCATTTTAAAATTTTAACTATTGTCTCTCTCTCTCGGGAACTCCTAAAAGCATCATTGCTGAAGCCTCGTCTATCTAAAATTGGATCTGGGATAGCATTTGGACAGAAGAAAAGTAAACCGCAGTGCTGTTGTTTGAAGCGCCGGCCTTGAATTTGGGGGTCCCTGAATTCTCATGTGAAAGAAATGAAACGGTGAAGGAGCTGATAAGGAAATATGGAAGAGAAAAGGAATCATGCCTCGGTGGTTTAATGTGCGGGTCCAGTCGGGAATGTGATATACACTGAGACTTTACCCCTCGGACTGATTCAAAGAGAGGTGTAGGATGCATCTCTCTCTCTCTTTCTCTCTCTTACACACACACACACACACACACTGACTGAACAGTTTAATGCACACGCAACGCACAAACCTAGCTTATAATACATGCGAACGCATAGATCCATTAGCAATGTAAAATATCACAGTATCAAATGTGCGTTGGTGTCTCTGTATGTGGCAATAAAATGTTGCCTATATGCTATACTTACTAGAACAAATATGACAGTATTGTGAAATAAGAATTTCCCCCTGAAACGGAAAGTTTGCAATAACGGTCTCGTTTCACAAAAGTAAATATGCAGTACATTAAGATCCAGCTGCGTAATTCTTATTAAATTAGTCTATAGGCTATAGACTATAAGTGATGCATTCATGATGCTTTGCTGTCATTACCTGTAGCGCATTTTTTACACATCTGGTCGGGTAACAACTGCAGTGTTCATGATACAGTGTCTTGTTACAAGTAACACATTACAGCCTACGTTACGCATGAATAATAATAATAATAAAAACAACAGCAATAGTAAACCAATTTAAGTTTAAATTTGAAATTGCTGCCTAGTTACGATAAGTTCATGGCACTTTTTAAGCAGAAGAAAAATTGAAACTTCGAAATCTAGCAAAAATTATAGAAATTATTCTAACATGTTTAAAGGACGGAAACAATGATACTGCTATAACAATAATATTTTGAAACATTTACAGTGCGCTAATGTTGAAACCCGGGGTCCATAAAACTAGGCTTAACAAAACATAATGTAGAATAGACCGTCTCCTGAAATATCACTTTGAAATTCTTCTGTACCAACAACTCGTAAACAACAAAACTTCCTTCACTTCAGGTAAGAAGACAAAAAGTTGGATCCTGACAACTTTTATAAGTTGTCTTGAGGATACGACACAAAACGCGTGATGTCGAAAACAGTGTTTGGACGAATGCAATAAAACGTTATTTTGCTATTAAAAGTTCAAACGATATATTATACTTTTCAATATTTTTCAGTGAAATTGCAAGCCTCTACAGTATTTACTAATTTATTTGTTCTTTATTTGAAATATAACTTAATGGATGACATTTGTGCTCTACCGTTTTTGTGTGTTGCACTGAACAACTGTTGATCTCTCATAACTCATATAATATCGTCCCTTTAAGTCATATAATATTTATCATATTTAGGCTGGTGATTAAGTCAAAGGTCCTCAAACCAATAAGCACTGGTGATTTATAGAATACTTTACATCCTCATATACACTTAAAATTGAGCCTTAGTCTAAGTGTGCAAAGCCAGTATTTTTGCATTGTGGTTTTGAATAGAACTGAGACAGCTTACTATAAGTAGAAATAAGGTTATTGTGGCTTATTTCTTTTTTTTTTTTTTTTTTTTTTCTTAGGCTACACTATTCTGTGTAGTGTGTTACAAATGTTAGTGAGCTGTCGCCTGATATTATCTGATAGCTTTTGTAGCCATCATAGGCACACTCCTGACCCAAAGCTAAGACAGGTCAGAGTTGGTATATTTTCACTTTTCTTCTATGTGGTGAGAATGGAGATGGCATATATTGTCTTAAGGAGACATGGTGCAGAACATAACGTGTAATACAGTGTGTGTGTGTGTGTGTGTGTATAATACAATATGTGTGTGTGTGTGTCCAGGTAAATATGCTCAGGTGGTAAATGTAGATATATATTATATGCTTTTGATTCAAAACCATTTAAGTTATGTTGTTATTAAGTTACCCAGTTTTAACTTTCAAGTGCAGATGTGTTGCCATGAAGAGGGTAATCGTAATCCTGGTGCACCTCTGGTCGCTAGAGTGGTTCTGTAGGTTGTCTATCAAGAAAGAGGTGAGAACAAACACTTTCTTTATGGGATATTTTAATTTTAATGGCACAAACCATGCAAGAAATTAAAATTAGGAGTCGCCACATCGGTAAGTAAAGTCTTTCAAAAATATTAAATATCGACCCAAACCTTTGAATAATAGTATATATAAATAACAAAATAGTATGTTTCATCAGTGAGTAGGTTAATGCAGATATTGTATGACCCTTGTTCATTATCTGTACTTATATGCATCATATACAACCAATGTAATCACACTATGAAAGCATAAAATGCAAAAATGTCCAGGCATACAACTACAAATCTGTCCTATCACGCTGTGTGTCATTTCTCATACCAATGACTGAATTATTTACTGATGTTGCCTAAGCAGTAGCGAAAGGATCTTGTCTGTTGACAACATTGGGCTCTATGACACACACTGCCATGCAGGTTGACAAGCTGTCAATCATCCTTCGCTTTGCAGCATATTACCAGATGGAAAACCTAAACCCCAGTCAATGGTCTGAGACCTGGATCTCCTGTCAGGAACACACAGCAATCAAATGACCCTGAAACTCTCCAGAGCTTAGCTTTAATCAAAGCAAAGGAAAGTAATTACTGGGTTACAAACAGACATTTATAGTGTTGTACAAGTAAAATTCCAACAGGGAAGTTTTAATGATGGCATATATATCACAAAGAATGAATGAGATGAAAATTGTATTGACTAATTTATCTCTAAATTGTGTGTACAGCAAGACTAAGGCCTACAGTGTTTGCTTTCAAACAATAGAGAATGTTACCTTTATTAAGATCCTCACAAAGGTATCTTTCTAAGAGAAGTGATGTCAGAAATAACCTTCACTTCCCAGACACTCTCAGGTGAGTAGAAAAGATAGAGCACTTCTCCTGCAGGCTGCACATCAAATGTAATTAAATTTTGTTCGCAGTTATATCAACTCAACATCAGTCTCGACAAAGGAGATTAGTGTGTTTTAAAAAGCCTGTCGCAATTAATCGGTTTCAGCAAGACAGCTGTTTATGATGGCCAGACGGGAAATTCTTCAGACAATTTCGGGCCTAAGTGAGCTCATTTGTTATGAATGACTGACTTCAAAATGATTCTTGAAAACTCTCGAAAGCTTAAAGAGATAATTCACCCCCTCCCTCGAAAGCTTAAAGAGATTACTGTAATAATTTTTTAACCATAAAGTTGTTAATATTTTGTCATTTACTCACCCTCAATTTTCTCTAAAAAGAAGATATTTTAAGGAATGTTGGAAATCAGACAGTTGACGGTAGCCATTGACTTCCATAGTATGTAAAAAAAATTACAAATTATATATATATATATATATATATATATATATATATATATATATATATATATATATATATATATATTTATATATATATATATATATATTTGTATAATTTAAGTCATTGGCTACCGACAACTCTTTGGTGAGTAAATGATGACAGAATTTTAATTTTTGCATGAACTACACTCTTTAAAATAAAGCTGTTTCACGATGCCATAGAAGAACCTTTTTTGTCTAAATGGTTCCATAAAGAACCTTTAACATCTGTATCACAAAAAGTTCTTTGTGGTGAAAGACAATTCTTCAGATTATAAAAAGGTAAGAAAAAGATGGTTCTTTAAAGATCCTTTGACTGAATTTTTCATTTGTAGGACCAAAAATGGTTCTTCTATGGCATCGTTGTCAAGAATCTTTTAACGACCTTTATTTTTAAGAGTGTATCCTTAATGCTTACTGTATGTAGTAATTTGTTTGGTTAGGTCAGTGCCATAATATTGAATAAATGCATGCCTTTCAAGGTTTTTTTGCTCTTTGAACTGCCCATATGCACATAATCGGTTCACATTCATCAGTTCCGCCAGATAAAATCAAGTCGAGTCATTCAAAAATGACCTAAAACTGGTTTGCCAGACACTTTCTCTCTTTGGGCACAGATAGGGTGTAGTGGTCCGTCTGATTGCAGGCCTGTGGAGGACTGCGCGTATGTGTTCTAAAGAGAGAGAGAGAGCATGTAAGCTGAGTGGATGCTAATCGCTGCTCCCCGTGCCAGAGCATGTCTTCCTGGTCCAAATGAGATTAGAGCGGTGTGTGCGTGGGGCTGTGGAGGTGAAAGGTAAAGGCACTTATCAGGAGGGTTCCCCTCAGGGGCCGCGGTGACTGACTCAATCAGAACCCCGGCACGCACTTCTCACTGGATTAGACTAATCAGGAAAGAGCAGGAGGGATGTATAGACCACTTATCGGGACAAAAAACATTGGGCTCCCTTTCCCTTTGAACAAACCCTACAGAAATGTTTGTTAATTTTATTTATTGCAGGATGCTTGTCGCTGTGGCAATCTTCCATAGAATCATTAAACAGGGCTCTTCGATGCACGAAAGGCACTCAGTGTTTACATGCCACAGAGATAGCAAAGTCTTTGATGTTTTAAGACCTCCGTTCCCTCTCACTCATTGTCTTTATTATATATTTATTTCTCTCTCTCTCTGTTTGTTAAGGAAGCCACCACAGATCATCCTGATGTACGGTAGTGAGTTAAACAAAACGTATGAATAATTATACAGAGGCAACTTCAGGAGCTAATTGGGCCTTTAGCGTGCTTGCGAAAGCACTAGCGATAAAGCAAATTACCACACCTATGAGTACCTCCAAATTAATCTCTTTTTCTGGAAGGGATTTAGAATAGTTTACAAATACTGCTCAGATCAGAAAAAAAATAAATAAATATTGGTTTATTACAGGAAAAAAAGAAACATTTAAAAAATGAAACCTGCAAAACAGGCCTACTTGAGATCATACTTAAGAACTGCCACCGGCCCATTAAAGACGGTATGAGAGCAGGAAATACATTAATCTGGTTTAATTAAGACCACCTGAGCGTAACAAGGGCTACATTTAAATGATTCAGCCTCATTAGCCCATATGAATCTCATCGACTAGCGGTTACCAGACACTTAGTGACTCTGACGCAGAGTTTCTTGTTTACCCACAGTCCATTATTGATACATCTGCAAACGTTAAAACCGAAGGTGAGGTCTCAGCACAGAGTCTAAAAAAGCATCCGATTATAATTATACTGTTGCCTTGGTTGTGTCATATTGAAAGCTCATAGAGATGGGGTAATTGTGAGACGATGTGTTTGTGTATGCGTGTTTTTGATATGTATTTCTAGTCTAGTTCATCATGATCTTACATGTGACAAGCTGAGAACGGGTGGATGGAGTCTAGTTCAGTTTTAAGAACATTCAATCAGAATGTGCAGTTATGCAAAGATTTCCAAACCCGATCTCATTAGAAAACTTAATTATTTTACGAGTCACCAGTTTCACATGAATATGATTTGATTCACATCAACCTAAACCTAACTCCACAAATGCAAATTCTGTCATGATTTGTCATGAAGTTTCTTTCTTCTGTTAAGCACAAAAGAAGATATTTTGAAGAGTGTTGGTAACCAAACAGTTGACAGTAGCCATTGACTTCCATTATAGTATGGAAAAAAAAAATATTGAAAAAAGTTATTGGGGATCAGAAACTCTTTGGTTAAACACATTCTTCAAAAGTGTTCATCAGAAGAAATAAGTTCATACAGGTTTGGACCAACTTTTTTTGTGTGTGTGTAATTTTTGGATGAAATGTCCCTTAAAACCCCCAATATAATACAAATCTGTATTTAAGGCTAAGCGTATCCCATCATTCCTCATGTTCAGGAACTCATGTCCCCTGAAATCATGCAATGTCAATGAAAACACAATGTTGTAGATTTTATTGGTTCAGAGATGAGTATGTGTATTAAAAAAGAAAAATCTTTGCAAATGCTTTTATCACTTAATTTGAAGCACCACTATTTTAAAAGTGCAAAGTATTTATAATTCAAATTTATAAATAAAGTTCTGTGAAAACTTACAATTTTACAACACTCTGCTGGAAGTGTGTCCAATCATGTAATCAAAAGTTCTTTGCACACTTGTGTTCTTCATGCCCACTTGAACACTTGGCCCAGTAAATATGTCATGTAAGTAGACAAGAGGACAAATGCAAACACTACAGGTGTTTGTATTGAGACAGGAGAGTGGGATGTAAGCAGATTACATTTTTGCTGTTAAAAAAACAGTTCATCTAAAAATTAAAATTCTGTCATGATTTATTCACCCTCAAGTTATTCCAAACCTGAATGTCGGTAACCAAACAGTTGACTGTTGCTGTTGACTTCCATTGTATTTTTCATGCATGTATAATATATAGCAATACAGTTGAGTTATACAGACAAAGGGAGAAGTGAGTTCTGTTTAAAACACATTAGATATGTATTCACACATGACTGAGATGTGAGAGCAGGTAAAGGCCATGTTGCCCACTCATGCCTTGACATAGCACTCTACTTCAGAAACATTGTCTCTTATGAAAATGTCAGACAGTAATTGATCATTCTCGCCAACCATTTTATCACTCAAATAAACTAGAGCCTCTATGAGCTGACCTTTACATCCACCTACTGTACCTTCCCCTCTTTCTTTCCCCTTTGGAAGTTTAAAATTCTCTTCTTCTTTTTTTTCTTCAGTGAGAGATCACATTGGTCTCCAAAGGTTTGCTTTTCTGCTTGTCTATTAAGAGAACCACTGTAAAGATTATATCCAGTGATCATTTCTTTAGCTTTGCATCATTACACCATTATACTATTAATATGGATTTCTTTTAATCATGCTGGTTTATAATGCTTGTGTATGCGTATTTATTTGCCTTTATTGTGTTTGTTTTGTGGGAACAAGGATGTGATTAGAACAAATATGATTACAATATCAAGATCACAATCAAAATGAATCATATGTGTCATATTCTGGTAAAGTTTCACTTTAGTTTGTACAGAAAATTATTTTAGAATTTATACTCATAAGACCGATACTAAGGTAGTAGACAGGTTGATTGAAATAAGCATAATGTTATGTATGTTTAATTACTTTTTTGGTTTCAATAATGTTAATCAACAAAACAACACAAACTGAATCAATGCTTTATGGAAAGCAGCCAAAAGCCACTCAGAATCTGAAAGAGAAACAGAAGAAAGAATATTATTACAAGCTAAATGAGTTGGACTAACAGCTAAACACAATCCCACCATACTATCATGTTATATAATTATTATTTTTTTCTTCCATTGATCTTTTAAAATTAAACCTTTTGAGGTTAACATAGTGTATCTTTTGAATCTTAAGACTCCGGTACCAAAAGGCACTGTATTGAAACTTGGTCTTTGTATGTCAACAATGCCTATTTGGTGCACTGCCTATGATTGCATCACTCACAGTGACGTAACCAAGAGGAAGTAGAACTGATTACGAGTTGCACATTATTACTATCATTTCTAATTATTATTCTAGTTGATATTTAATTAATGATTAGCGTAAGATATGAAAGTTGAAATATTCATGGCCTGCACCTGCAACTCTGCAGAGCCTTCTGAATAATTCCAATGAATGAATGGCAGTTTCTTCAGTGATCATTTCATAGATGGTATAATTCCTTTTAACAAGTATACTACATTGGTTAACAACCTAATGTACAAAATCTAAACATAAGTCCTTGTTTTATATAGTGTAACAAACCACCTCACCTACTGTTACAACTCAAACCAGTAATGAGGTACTGTTGAAACAATGGCATTCTTTGTACTTGACATTAATTTGCAGCTTTTAAAATTACAGTAATTAACAGCATTTTTTCCCTTAAAGGGATACTCCACCCCAAAATGAAAATTTTGTCATCAATCACTTACCTCCATGTCGTTCCAAACCCGTAAAAGCTTTGTTCATCTTCGGAACACAATTTAAGATATTTTGGATGAAAACCGGGAGGCCTGTGACTGTCGCAGAGTATGGTGATAATGAGAGACAGAGAAGACCGTTGACAAAGGAACTGTTGAATAAAGTTGTTATTTTTGTTTTCTTTGCTTACAAAAAGTGTTCCCGTCGCTTCATATCGCTTCAACCCAGATTGCACATCTGATGGCAGATGGAGTATTCTGACGACGACTTTCATACCTTTTATGGACCTCGACACTGATATTTACTTGGCAGTCTATGGGACAGTCACAGGCCTCCCAGTTTTCATCCAAAATATCTAAAATTGTGTTCCGAATACGAACGAAGCTTTTACGGGTTTAATTTTAAGTGATTAATAACAAAATTTTCATTTTGGGGTGGAGTATCCCTTTAATGCTGTTTAGGAACTTAATCATTTTCATTTATATGATCCACTGTAAGTACAGTAGTGACTAACAGCATTTTTTTTTTCATTTTATTTTATTATTATTATTTTTTTATATATTGAGAAGCCTGCAGGATAATTTGGGGATGGGGAACAAGCTTGTAGAAGGGAAACAACTAAACCACATCCACACATCTCTGTGATCAAGTTTTTAGATTTAGATTATAGAGACGGTAGTATTTAGACTTTTGATTTCATGCTTAGCTTATGGGATAATGAACAGTTTAAGGGGTCAGGGTTAGGCTGGTTAGCATGGTCTTCCACTGTTGGTAGATGATGTAACTACAATTACACCATTGTAAAATTCTATTTTTTAATGTAAAAAAAAAAAAAATCAGCATTTGAGAGAAGATTTTAATAATGATGGTTACCATTAAAACAGGTGTTGCCATTGGGATATGGCAAGATTCACTCTAGGGTTAACTGACTGTCAATTTTTGCAATAAAAAAAATAATAATAAATTAAAAAAAAGGTCTGCAATATGCTTCAGAGATAAAATGGTAATGTTGAACAAAATGCAGCAGAAACAGTAACTAACAGTAAGTGGACCTGTATGTGCTCTGTTCATCTCCTGAATGTTTTATTTCAGTGATGTGTAAATAATGCAATATTATTATTATTTTGAATATTGTGTGACAGTGAGTGGTGATGATAAACCTCCTTTTAATAAAAAAATGAAGAGCTTTTCAAGTAATCAAGCACTAAAGACATGAAACCTTTTTGAAAACTTTTTAGGCCCTGAATCATTACAAGAATATCACTAAGCGCCATACAGTGTTTTACATTTATTAAGTTTCCTTTTTCCTCAGATGTTTCTTTTTGTGTTGTCTAAGAACAAGAACATTTTTTAAATGGTTCTTGTTTCCAATTACTATTTATGTAGTGCACTGTCTATGCACCCTCTTAGTTCTGCTCAACAGATGAAAAGCCTTATTTGTGAATGCCTGTCAAGGCCAGTATATATTGTGAAGTCAAAAGTGTGGCCATTTCTTCTATATATTGATTCACCCATGAAGAAGAGTTCTCTTCGTGTGTTGAAATGAATAGAATTTAAGAACACTTGTTTTGAGATGGAGGCCGTTGTGTGAACTGCCTGTCCTGCCAAAGCAGCCGTGTATTGTCTAAGTTAAACTTGTCTCTTTGGTGAACTCACAAAACCTGTAAAATTTTAGTACAATCTTAATGTACTACTCCCTGACTGAAATAATTCAGACATTCAAAAGAAATCAATGTTATGAAATCTGGTTAACATTATAACCAAGCAAACATTAATTGTCTCGTTCATCGTCATGTTGAAGCACGCACATTACTTGTCCAGTGTTTAAATCAGAGTCACAATTTTTTTTTTTTTTTTTTAAATGACTTTTATGCCACCTTTTATTTTATTTATTTAACATAATTTGTATGGCAATTAAAACCTGGCAGTCACTGTCAAGTGGTCCTTAATCGGCCCTTAATCAATGCTTGGACACTTCAAACAATCATTTTCTTAAATTGGGAATAGAAATGCACCCATTTAATCATCTATTTTTTAAATGCCTATTATTGATCTTATTGTGAACAGTTAGTCCATGCATGTTTCATTTTTACTTTTTTTTTTTTTTTTTTTTTTTTTTGAATTTTACTTTTCAATCTTCCAGTGAAATGACAGACTCCTCTCTGTTCATTTCTCCAATCAGTTCGTCTGCCTAAACCCTGCCCTATTCTTACAGTTGCCTGCAAGCTTGAATTCAGATCTGCTTCATCCATTCAACAACCAATGAATAGAACCAAGTCCCTGTCCTACATTTTTTGTTTTGTTTTTTGTTTTCCATAATCTTTTTTAGGACATCACAATATGGAAGATGGCAGGTTCATACTAGCTCAATCAAGCTCAATCCACAGCATCTGTGGCATAATGTTGACTCCCACTAAAACAACAAAACAAAACAAAACAAAACAAAGATGACCCCAGGCTGGACTCCGCTTCGTCCACAGTGAAAGCCAATCCGGCGATCCACAGTGCAAAGTCAGCGACCAGCTCGGATCAGCTCCAGGTATGACAAAGCAGATATCATCCTCTTTTGGAAGGCCAAACAAAGTAGTTTCGCTTTCACAGTGAAACACACAGCATCTATACGACATGGCAGTGGCAACAACAATACTTCAACGAGAGTAAAAGGTACACCTTCTTTCTTTGCGTGAACATCTGGGCGGCATTATGCAAATCTTCCCATATACTGACGTAGATATGTGGGGGCATGTTAGAACGAGCCGTTTCAGGGGGTTGTGGACGAGTTTTAACTTTTATAAAGAAAATCTCTTTGGATTTGAGACTTTAGTCTTTGCAACTTTACAGATCTTCTTTATGCACCAAGAGCTTGTAACACTCCAAAAAGAAAGGAAAAATTGAAATCGCATCATATGAAACCTTTAAATATAAAAGCTCATTTACCAATTGTTTTTCTGTCACAAGAAAAAAAAAAAGGTCTGAACAGAATGCATTACATGAGTTTGAAGAAAATGGTACAAAATATTGTTGTAAATAACTAGGATAATTAAAATAAATAAATTTGAAAAAAATTGAAGCCAATGAAAATGTTGTCTTGTGGGCAAAGTTGGCCATTGGAGTGCATTATACATTATATAATGGTGAGTATAAAACGAACATCCCAAAACAAATCTGCAGAGTCTGTTATATACTGTGTTAAGTGGAGCAAGATCTAATTTTGATGCAGTTTGATAAACAACATAACAATAATCAAAGATTGGAAGTTGAGAAGCAAGTTTCTTACGAACATTATATGAAAAACATTTTCTAGATCGATGTAATTATTTGAGTTGGTTAAGTCATAATTTTGCAGCATTACATATTATTTAAATCTTAGCTATTCTGTACTTTTGAAAAGGGAGTATTTTAAAGTTTACAGACTGGCCACATTAACTTCCTACTAACAGCCTTGATACAAGGTTGCAAAAAGATTATAAAAATAAACTCTTTTCGGACCAAAGAGATGGCATTCAGGAGAACAGGGTTCTAGTGAGGGTCTGGTGACTTGGTAAGAGAACATCATTAGCATTCATTATAGTCCTATAAGCTTGAGTAATTACAGGCGTGAGAGCACGGTAGAAGAGCGGTTTACACTGCTAGTAATTTGATTTCCATCTACGCTAATAACTTCCTTTGTGCGTGTTTATGTGCCGTGGCAGAACACAAGTACTGTTTGGCTGCAGGCTAAATGAGGAGGAGAAAGAAAAGGCTTTTTAAAATATCTGTAATTAAGTTGTATTCATCTTATTGCACTGTCACAATCCAGATCTGTGACATGGGAGAGATAGAGGACTAGACTCAACTAGGTTTACATGCACATAAGACATCAGGCGTGTGATAAATATTGGATCAGTTTTAGTATAGAAGTCACACCGTAAAGCATATATGTGTTTTTTCCCCTTTAAGACTGAATTTAAACTGATAAAAATGGCTATAGTCTGAATATGATTGGATGGTTTTGTTCTAAGCTGATCTGTGACTCTGTGTACACAGGCCCAAATCCCATTCAAAAGAATGAATAGAACTAGTAAAAGAACCAAATAGACCATTTATAAGCAGAAATAAAGCTGGACTATTCACTTCTTTTTAAACCAAAGATACAATCTTTTTTTTTTTTTAAATGTTATATTTCTTTTATTTTGCAGCTATGCAAAATAAGAAAAAGTAATCTACTGTAGAATGTAGTGGCATCTGAATTACTGCGCATCTTTAGATGAAAAAGAGAAAAATAATTGAGATCAGAACAGAGTCATGGCTCTCTTTAGTGAGTGTGTGTTGGTGTGTTTGAAGAGTGTGCACCGCATTCATATTTCATCATAGAACAAAACCTATTCACTTGTTCTTTCATTGTGAATTATTTATATATTTGTTTATCCGAGATGTTTCGGCACTCGCTTCCAGACCTTGTAGGTCTTGTCATTGGCTGCTCTGCTTCCATGCGTCCTCCTGTTAGAAAGACAGATGAGGTGAAGGTGAAGTACAGTGATGTGGTAAAACGCCACAGAACACACAAAACCACATTCTATCGGCTAAAATGCTGCTTTTTGTTTTTCAGAATGTAAGGTTTCTAAGGGAGTTCACAGAAGGTGACCTGTTGGTAATTGCATTGAAATGAGGGTGAGCTGTAGTTTGAACCGTGAACGTTTCTGCCACAGTTTTGGCTCATGTCCTTAAAACCTTCCCGCTGTAAACCTTAGCAAATCTCTCTCTTACACTTTTGCTCAGGGCAGGGTATAGAAATGGAGGCATGGGGACTGCAGGTTAACCCGATGTCTTTGTTATTGCACAATAACTTCCTATTTACCTGCTGGGCCAATTCCTTTATTCTCTTTGCGAGTGTAACCCAGCTGCCAAAACCTGGTCTTTGTCTCGACGAGGAGTGGTGACCCATGCATTTGGATTACGTTGCTTGAGTTTCAATAGCCCGGGGAATCTGCGGGTGGAGGGGGACTGACTCATGGCACTGCCCTGGGAAAACACGTGGAGCTCATAGGACGACCTGTAAGACACTGCCAGTTTAAACCCCCCACAGTGCCGTGTTTAAAAGGAACTGCTTTCCGCAAACATGAGATCAAGTGAAATCATCAAAATCTGAGGTTACTTGACTCAAACTCAATTAATGTGTCAAAGTACTGGCAGACACTGACATGAAACAAAAAAAAATATTAGGAACGGTGAAACGGCTCTGCTTGTTGTGACATGACACCCACTCGATTGAGCGGCAATGTTAAATAGACGGCTTCTGTATTTGAAGTGTTTTAATTGTTCTGTTTTGATGACAGAGGGGAGTGCATTATCCACTTGCTGTTTGACAGATAATGAGTGAGAAGAATAAGGAGCCTTTGTTTTCTTTTTTCCCTCAACGATTTGAATGTCAAACTCTGTTTTGTGAATTGACGGACTGGAATGTCAACAATGGCTTCTCACTATCCGGCAGATTTAGAGAAAGAACAATAATTCCCCCCCTCTCCGCTTTTTTCCTTTTTGTGTTGTATTGTGATTCTGCGCTATGGGAATTGCTTTAAATATAATATCTGAAACTTCTGTTTACTTTTAAATCATTTTTCTGTGGCACAAAAGAAAACAAAAGGTGAATTGGATCTTTTACTAATTTGAAAGAACTGTCTTGGCCACAACACAATGCATAAAAGAAAGAAACGAACAAAGGGTTTGTGAATACAAAACTCTGAAAGAGAATGTCATCTTAAAACAAGTTAAACGATTATTTACTGTGGTCCAGAAGGGATTTGCACCACCGGTTTTACTCCTGGCATTCACCAGGTCTTCTCTGCTCATCTGCCAACTGTGTCAGAGATTCTGGCGTTCGGCATTGCCAGTGTGAGGACAGTCTGTGCCAGTGAAGAAGAAGGAGGAATGGACTTACCCACCCAGAGAGCCATTGTGTTTCTGACTGATCCACTGGCATTGATGCACTGGCTTCTCATCGGAAGGTATGTTGTGCTGGAATGTTGGTACTCCTCAAATGCAGTCCTACAGGTGACAGGAGTGCTGCTGGATATTATTGTGCTCTCAAAAGATGACACAGCAGGACAAATTACTCAAATGACTGCAAATTTTAGCATGATGTGTGCACACTAGCCACTGTGAAAAAGGAACTGCTGAGAAACATTAAAAAGGGCAGCATGATGCAAGATATTTGGGCAAAGATTTTTGTGTGTGTGTGTATATATATATATATATATATGTAGCCAGCAAACACAGTATGTTGTGACGACGTCACCAGTTTGGTCAGCGCGACATTATTTTATGGCGACTTCATGAGGACGTCATGGTAACATTCAATTTTTTTTAGAATCTTGGCTAACATTCCAGAAATGTCATGGAATCCTCACACACACACACACACACACACACACACACACACACACACACACACACATATATATATATATATATATATATATATATATATATATATATATATATATATACACATATACATGTGTGTGTGTGTATGGTTGTGTGTATATATATATATTCTTCAGATGACAGTTTAAACTGTAATAAATACTTTTTTTTATTTCAGCAAAGCTGAATTCTTCATTCTTTAGTGTCACATGATCATTCATAGTATGCTGATTGTGAGATCATGGAATATTTATTGCGATTATCACTGTTGAAAACAGTTATGCTGCTTAATCTTTTTGTTGAAACCATGATATTTTTGGCATTCTTTAATGAATATGAAGTTCAAAACAACAGCATTTACTTGAACTATAATTTTTGTGACTTTAAAAGTTTTTCACCTTTGATAAATTTAATGCATCCTTGCTGAATAAAAGTACTGTATCAATTTATTTTTAAATATACTACTATCTCCAATGTTTCAAACAATAGTATATGTTTTAGAATTTCATAAATGTTATTTCTAATAAAATTACTAAATTTATGCAGTTAATTTCTACACTGATGCTGCAATAAACAGTTTGAGTAAATGAATCGTTTCATATATGCCACTTACATATATGCATTACAGGACTTACAAACTGTCATTCTGTTGAGTGAAAAAAAAAAACAGCAACCTTGTCATCATCTCAAAATATGTCTGTGCTACTGTAATATTTCCCAGGTTCTGTCTCTTTCTTTCTGCCTCTCTCTCTTTTCTCACTAATCCCTGGTAAATGTTTTAAGTATAGAAAGCCCTGCAAGAGAGGAGGTTTTGTGCTTGGAGGAGTGTTCAGTGAAGCACGCAGGAGAGAGGAAACACCAAGGGCACATAGTTTGGGCTCAAGGTGACCTCAGATACGCACATACCCTCTGTTCCGTCACACGCAGAATGACGGGAAGATATAAAGGTAAAGATGAAGATCAGATTTATGGGGAAGCTCTGTCTGTGACATGATTTTTTTGGTCTACTCTTATGCCTCTGTCTTCAGCTCCTAGAAATGAAGCCCTTCCACTTCTCAATGTAATATGTTTCCACATAATTAATTCTCTTCTTTGTGAATTCTCTCTAAATTCTCTTCAGTAAAGCAGCATCTCTCTCTCTCTCTCTCTCTTGCCCCTCCGCCTCCTCTCGGTGCTGGATGATGAAAAGCTCTTGTAGGAGTAGGAATGGCTGCAGGCTGTAGACAGGCTCTTCCATTAGGCATGTTAAATATGAGAAGACAGGACTGTGTGAAAAGAGGCCCAGGCAGAACGCTCTCCCTCCCACAGTCTCCGAACCTCAGTCACAGAAGCAGCAGGGTTTGAGCTGGGCCACGGTTCTGTAAACCACAACACTAATTAATGTATCTCCACCCCTTCCGCACATGGAGAGAGGACAGATTAACAGGATGAATTTCAGAGAAGGGAGAAGAGTTTGGAGTGTTAGCATTAGGCCTTCATAATGTTTACATAAGCAGCATATGAGCGCAGCTGCAAGGCTGTGGCTTGATAGAAAATAAAATGGGTTATTAGATTGAATGCTATTTATTTATTTATTTATAAGTATTTATATCCAAATTTAAATTAATCTGCATGGAAAAGAATATAGCTACAAACTGTAGCTATAAACTGCTTACATATGTCTGCAGAAAAGTTCAGGGGGGAAAAAGTCCCGGAGAAATAAGTATATTAATAGTTATCATTATTATTCTTTCTTTCTTTCTTTCTTTCTTTCTTTCTTTCTTTCTTTCTTTCTTTCTTTCTTTCTTTCTTTCTTTCTTTCTTTCTTTCCCTGACTTTTCAATCTAAGTACCAGCTTCAAACTACCATCAACACTAGATTTTCATAAATATAATTTGAATAATATTGAACATGAACAATTTTTTCATTCATTCATTCATTGTGTTTTTGTTATTCTATATTATTATTATTATTATTATTATTATTATTATTATTATTATTATTATTATCTTCATCGTCATCATCTATCATTTATTTATTGTTTTTTATTTATTTGTTATTCTTTTTCCCCTTTAATAAGACATTTATTATCTCTATGTTATTGTTATTATTATTATTATTATTATTATTATTATTATTAATAATAAATAATTTGACTGTTTCATTATGCTTTCTACACCCTGGTTGGAAATCATTTAATTATATTATTCTGATAAAACTATACATTTTCTAGATAAAATTTGACACACATTTTGATTTTTTTATAATTCACAGTAAAATTCCACATCATCAAAATTTTACATCATCAAAATTTTACATCAAAAACATTTACATGAAAAACATTTATTTATACTTCTACTTTAGGAAGTCTATGCTATCAAAAAAATAAAATAAAAAATGTCTGCATCCTGTCACATTTACTGAATTGACAGATTTACTGAAAATACTGTCTTCACTTGACTCTGCTTATATAACTCTCATCAGCCTGACATTCATCATCATCAAACAATGGGTGAACATTGTTTTAGAGCCTAGATTGCAAAAAAAAAATGCACATTATCCACATTTTTCAGCTGAGCAGCATATGACGTGCAGCAAACAGGCTCAGCGCTGAAACTTTGCTCGCAGCTACACTTCTATGTGGTACTGTACAGCTAATGTGGGCAGTGGCGCTAAAATAAAATGGCGTGAAACAAGCCTTTGTTTTCTCGTCATAAGTAATGTCTGGTAGGTTAACCCACACGGTCTGCTATGTTTGTTATGACTCCCTCAGTCTACCAATAACAAACTCTTCAGGCTGTGCAGATCAGATGCTCTAAAGCCTTGTGTGAGTGTCTGAAGTGCTGTCCACCCCATCACCTTTGATCCGACCCCTGATGTGTTTGGTTGTGCTGCAGTTGTCACGTGGGACAATAGGAGGAAGACGACGGGCCTGGAACGCGGGCCTTCGGGCACAGACACCCTCCACCAACCCCCTCCCACCCATCACCTTAGTGGGGTAAATCCAAATCACTCAACTGTGTCTCCTACCCCCCTCCTTCTCCAAAACCTCAATCTCCTGCCTGTGCTACTAACAAGATCTGATACCATCAGATAACTGCTGGAAGTGCAGAAGTGGGTGGAGAAATCATTCTCCACCACCAACGAGATGTCACCACCATCTTTGTTGGAACTGTCACGTTAGAGTGGTTTGTGCTCCTCGCTTATTGGAAAGACCAACAGACATTGTTCGGCAAATAAAAACATGCCTCCAATATCAGATCTCATCGCCATCCTGAAAATGATTGTTGGATGAAGTATGTCATAGACAAGATTGCCTATGTGTGTGTGAGCGTGTGTGTGCGTTTCCCGTTTGAGGCTTCCGTTCTCGCGTATGCAAGAATCAAATTATGATCATTCAAGTTCACGCAGATAGATCCTCATCTAGCATTATGAGTAATTTAAAGCTGAAACTACTTAGCCGTTTCACAACAGTTCAAGCAAAGCACAAGAGATTTTAATGAGTGTCAAAGGCCAAAGAAGATCTGATAATCTCAATGAGATGAGAGAAGAAACCTTAAATGGATATTAATATCAAATCAAGACTTGAGGAGTGGGAGCAGCCTAGCGCGAAATGCCCAATCTGAGGATCTCAGGCCCGTCTCTGCGCTGGCACTAATGTGAGCTGACCTCTCCGAGCCCTCTGTTAGGATCTGGAGAGGCTCTGATTAATAATGGAGAAACGGTGCGGTCAAAGACGGCTATGTTGCAGTATGAGTTGGAGATGTCCCTCTGCACCAGTCACCCGAAAAACACAGCCGTCCTAGAGCCCTAGAGGACGGAATCTATAATTGATGAGAGATCAAAAACGAAGGAGGACACAATGTAGGTTGTGTGATTTGAATGGCCGAATGTGCTGGAATGGGCCAGAAGGCGATTTTCTTGTCATTTTGATGGGAGAAAATCTTTAGGAAAATGCACAAAATACAAAAACTGCAACAGAATGTGGCACAAATTTCACATTTACAAGACGTAAAACATTCCCACGCTCGATCTCAGATGTCCAATAGATCCCTAGATTCGTGGTTCCCAGACTTTTCAGCCTAAGTACCACCTTCAAAACACCGTCAACACTTAACATTTAGCAGCATATACTGGATTTTCATTAATATCATAGTACCATCAAATTATACTGCTATTAGTCCTCCATTAGTCTTTTGACTTTTCCTTTAAGTTCCTTATGACAGCAACGTCGAAAAACACTCATACACCACAACTGTAACATTTAGAAGTTTTGTAATAGTTTAGCAAATTATATTTAAAAAAGCAAACATTGAAATGCAATCTAAACACACCAAATCCAATATGAATTTGTAGTCATTCCGTCTGTTAAAACTTTTTCTGTCGATTTAGAAGTGCTTGAAGGGGTCTGTCTGGTTTTAATATCAATATGATGCCCAAAAAAGTATTGAAGTGAGTCATACACAAACCATTCTTGAAGACTGACATTAAGAAATGGTTCTCGATAAAATTAGTTTTGGATTCACTTTATAGTATTTTATCACTGTAGCATAGTTTGCTAGTTGCCAAGCCAAAACATTAAACATCATTTTGATATTATAAGGGAAATCACGTTTTGTGAAATAATAAAACTGTTCTTTATGGAATATAAAGTTGACTAACCATTTTAATTCATTATTTTGGACAGTATTTAAAAAAAAAGACACTAAAAATTCAAGCAAACTAATAAATAGGGTGCACAAATTATATATGCTTTCCCTTAATGGATAGAGAAATTTGAAAGAAAACATATCATTATTATCAATAGACATGAAATGTGCCCTAAATTGTAGAATGGCATATTGATACAATGAACTGGATGATTCTTCATGCTTCTGCTGTGTCACTTGAAAACTTGAAAACAACTAACATAGTTTGTGTGTTTGTGTGTGTGTGTGTGTGTGTGTGTGTGTGTGTGTGTGTGTGTGTGTGTGTGTGTGTGTGTGTGTGTGTGTGTGTTTTGAAAATACCCTGGAGTACCGTTTTAATACTATGGTTTGTGAATATGGTAAGCTAACTGTTCATTACGCTACTAAGTTAAGTACCATTTTATTTCCATCTGATACCATCAAAATTAAATAAAACAGTGTTAACTAAATTAACCCTGATATGAAGCGGAAGTAGCACTTGCGACAACCCGTTATATTTCATTGTTCACATTTCCCAAACTATCTGTGTGTCTTTGTGTGCTCTTGTAAGCTTTCACCAGACTTTATGGAGAAAGATTATTGTCTGATAGTGGTGTTGATCAAACATGTCTAGACCTAAGTATATACTCGGGTGTCTTCTTTCAAGCCTGAAAGCATGTCATACTCTAAACAGGCTTTATCTTACACTTGTGAGCTCCCTCAGGGGCCGCATGCTAGCACAGGAGCCTTACATAGCTGGAGGAACAACCTTCGCTCATGAACTGGCACTCAAAGACAAGCTTAGTGAGTCTGTGTAACTGTACAACAAATGCTTTTCTTTACTTTAGAGACAATTCTCTGGTTGCATAACACACTTTTAGTGAAAAAAGATTATAATGTTGTTTAATTTGGTTCATTACATTCTGATAATGCCACTTGACAATAGGTTTTCACGTCTGAGAATCAACGAGGTTGAAAATAATTGCATAATGTTGTTGCGGTTTGCAGTGAGAACACTGAGCTATTTGTGCACTCCATGGCCTTTTAAACTTTCGGCTGTTAAGCTTTAGTCAACTCCCTTTGGATCATTTAAGGCAAGTAAAAACAGGAAACATCCTCTTCTGTGGTCTCATCTCATTCAATTATTATCTCCCTGAGGTGAATCCTGTAATACCTTCTCTTTGGTTGTTGTTTCACTATAGCAGAATTGACTCGATATTACGGCTCGACACATCAGGGTGCTGCTCTTGGCTCTTTTCCCTGCCCAAGGAAGGCACTTTGGTAGGCATATCTGTGTAAAGTAAGTGCAGTGTGTGATTTGTTGGATCCCTCACAGTCGTTTATTGATGCCTTGAGGCCAAGCACAGGTCTGTGAGAAGAGGAAGTGTTCACATTTACAAACACACACACACACTTGAACTTGAAATATTTTCCTCTTTCCGAATCTGTTTCGCACGTATATGCACACCAACTGGGGTGGCCTAGCTATCCAGAGATTGCTTGATTTTAAAAGGACAAGACATATTTAAAACAATATTTTGACTGAAAAAAAAATAAATAAAAAATCGATTGAATGAAACGATTTGTTTGCTACAATAATACATGCTCTATTCTGGATATATTGTGAAATTTCATTACATCACATAGTAGTAAATGTGTTTAAAATAATTTCTTGTACATGTTTAAAGAGTTTTAGCTCAACAGGTTTGAAGCAATCAGATAATTTCATACTGACAGGATTAAATTCCATCAGACTTTCCAGCCAAACCTCATTTCACACTCACACACTCACACACAATTACAGTGCATTAAAAGAAGATTTACTTTTTCAAAGACACATAATTGCAGGGTATGAAATGAGTCATAGCTGTGAGAGACACGTAAATAGGAAAGAAAAACTTGTTCATCCCATTGTGACTGCCAGAGCTTTGCCCTGTGAAGAAAAAACAAGCCAACGGATAAAGAGAGTTAAATCCAGACTCTTCTCTTTCCATTCTTTCCATCTTTCCATTCTTTCCCATTTTGTATGTCACTCACCTCTAAAACATTTGACTTTTTAAGCCAGTGCTAATGTTTTGTTTTTAAAAATGCACTGAATGTGAACATCTGTCACATATTGTTCTTCTCTATGAAGCATTAAAAAAAGTTATAGTTTAGGTAACAATATGGTTTTAAAACCAAACATTTGTTAATGCTTTAGGTGACATGAAGTAACAATAAACAATATTTTTATAGCATTTCTTAATTTTGGTTAGTTATTAGTACACTAGTCCTCAGTGTTAGTGATAGTTATGTTTCATATTAGTTCATAATGAAACAAAATCATAAAAATTTGTAAAGATTTTGGTATGTGATCATAAAACGATGCACTGTTTGCCTTGAGTTTAATCTAAATCTAAATGTATCAAAACAATATTATTTATTATATATACACACTCATATATGTACATAGTATATATCTATTGTTTGTATGTATGTATGTGTATATATATATATATATATATATATATATGTTTGTATGTATGTATGTGTGTGTGTGTGTGTGTGTGTGTGTGTGTGTGTGTGTGTGTGTGTGTGTGTGTGTGAGTTGAGACTAAATCATCCAATGTTGTAACACACACACAAACATATGTGTGTGGGTGTAAATTGGTTATTAATTTTATAATTCTAGACATTAAATGATTGAATCAAAACTCTTTTAAAGTCTGTTCCACTAGCTGAAAACTACTGTCCTTCTTATGTAACGCATAAAGGAAAAGGTACTGAAAACAGCAGACCCCCACAAATTATTAAATTTGATTTTCCGACAATTTATTATCACAAAGTCCTTCATAGCAAAGAAATGATTGTTGACAAAAAAGAAGGAAAGAAAGAAAGAAAGAAAGAAAGATTTGATGTGTTATTTGATCGCATTAAACTTCTTTATTCCACATTCCCTTCTGCCACTCTCCCTTCTAGAAACTAACATTAATCAAGATTAACCTAATAAATGCTGGTAAAGTACTGTTCATTGCTAATTCATGTTAAGTAGTGTCACTAAACGTTTTCTCTTCCATCTCTTCCCTTCCTTCTCCGGCCTTTTCAGTAACAGTAAAAAGAAACACAAGAAAAACAAATACTACGGAGAGCCAATAGTCTGTGACCCGGTGGGAGGATTTGCTGATGAAAATATTCGCTGATCAGGAATGAATCAAAGGAGATAATAAATGTTTTGGAATCTGCGCACCCTATGGACTACGTTCCCCTCGCACAATCAGCATGAACCATCAGGTTACTTGTCTTTATCAGTCGTTTGGCAGCATTTCCATGCATATGGTCTGTTGACTGTGTAGAAGGAATGGGCTGCACTGCCCTCTAGTGGTGGATGTCCATCTGAGGCCAGACGAGTAGTACTATTTTTGCCCTTCACATAATCATAATGTTATCAAAGGTAAAAAGCCTTTGCATAAAAAATGTGCTTATGAAGAGTGTGCGTCCCTGTAGGTTTAAAATCCTTGCAGGGATAGAAAAGGTCTACATTTACCGTCTTAATTAAAACCTAAAGAGCAAAAAGGTTTCTGTGAGGGTTAAATTTAAGGGGTAATGGATTGAAATAGCTCAGAATTTAACGGAAAGACCCAACCATGATACACAAACAAATGCGTGTGAGTGTGTCAGTGAATGAGTGACTGGGTTTCTCTTGGTTTTGTTCAAGCAAGGCTCCATGAGACTTCTCCTCGAGGAGAGCACAGCTCCGGTGATAAGATTATGCCATGACTTGTGTTTGGCCATGATGAACAAGCCCTCGTTAGCAGGCGCTTAAACCTGGGCCTAGATAGTGCACTCATTAGTACCAGTAACACATTTTGTTGAGAGTTCAGAAAGACTGCGGCTCTTCTCTCACTCTCTTCATCATCATTCACTGTTTGCACACTTTAATTATCTTTGTCTCTCCTAAACAGCTTGATTTAGTGCCGATATACATTTTTAGGGACTTTGCCAATACGGTTGCCCAGTCTTAATTGAACCCATTTGCTAGGATGATGCTACAAATCCATCAAAAGTAACTAAAAGAAGACCCAAGCTGTGAAAACAGATTTCCAGGATGGAGACTGTAGAGCAACACAGTCTGCAGGTTGCAAACTATCATTCAATTGTATATCTTTAGACACCTAGCCAGTATATTGTCAAAAATAAAATATCACCTAAATGTTTTTAGGGTATAATTTTATGATAGTTGTCACACAGGGTCCATATCTAAAACTATAAAGTCAAAAGTCCAATTACATAATATGTGTTTCACTGGTTTTGTGTGTTGGTTAGTTCAAATCTGTGTTAAATTAGAATAATTATTTGCAAATTTGAAAGTTCATATTATTGCTATAGCTGTCGTGTACAACAACACTGGCAAGTTAAGGCAATTGTCAACTATATAAAAAGTATAAAAATTACCTGTGTTCACAGGACAAGAGCATTTTTTCCTCCAGAAATATCAGTTCCTGAACTTTCTATTCGTCAAAGAATCCCGGGAAAAAAAGACATTTTAAGCAGTATTAAGCTACTTGAGCACCAAATCAGTATATTAGAATGATTTCATCATCAATAAACACATTTACTTATCCCAATGTTGAATTTTAAGTTGTGATAACTAACCACATAAAGTGTATTTATTTATTTTACAGATAAAGTAGAAAATGTTGTTTTAAAATACTTTTTTGTCACAAAAGGTGTATTTGAGGTGTTTCTGTTCAACAGCTGTTTGTCAATGCATGTATGTGCACAGAATCTATAAAAACTGCCTGGAACATTTTTTTAAGCACTATTATCTCTTTGTTCACTATATTTTGTGTTATTTCTATGAAAAGGCTGCTCAGTTGTTCTATACTGTCATTCCGGCATATTCAAGTTATTATTCTTGAAAACTATTTTTTGCACTGTAGAAATGTATATACAAAATCTGAAAACACTTTGGAGCAAATAATTCCAAGCCTGGATATTTTTTAAAAGAATCTTTAGGCTTTTTCAAAGAAAGTACAATGCCTTGGGTTGCTTTAATTGCCGTCTCTCTCCTCATTCTAGTCATCTTTTTGATACTTGTAAACACACACTTTTATGACAAGAGCTCAAACTTCAATTTAAATCGGCCTTTGAAATTCCTTTCGTTATGCTATTGTGCACGTTTGAAAAAAGAATGAAAGGCAAATCGGAAATTGTAATATCTGCCACATTGGGGTGTTCTTCCCCCTCCTGTATGGCTTTCGTCACACACACAAAAAGGTATTGATCGATTCAAGTCCATTTAAAGGTTTTGAAATAAATCTGTATCTTCCAATTTTGAGAGGGATGCAGAGACAAGAAGGGAAAAAAAATCACAGGCCCTGCAGGCAAACAAACACATTAAAGATGCTGGGAGGACAGAAGCAGCCAAGCTCAGTTAAAGCCAACTGGATGATTCATTTAACCGCTTCTATCATCTCCTTAAGCACTATATGTATTTCTGCAGTAGCTAAGGACTCTCTCTCATTCTGTTTCACATTCAATCTCCCTGCTTCTCTCCTTCTAGTATGACTTTGAAGCACTCTTCTAGCAACCGAACAGTGAATCCAGCCTTCTGCACAAAGCTCAGAAAGCTCCAGAAAGATGCACTTGACAGACAGTACAATTCTTCTTGCTGTATACATTCAAACATCACTAAGACAATTCCAGTCTATTTCTTCAAAGGTGTCTCATTCGTATGCAGTGTGTCAAAGATATCACATCATCATTTACTTATATGGCTTTCTTATATGGCACAAAATAAGATATTTCTGCTGCTCTTGGCCATATAATGAAAGTCAGTGTGGTCCAAAACTTTAAAGCTCCATCAAAGATGAAGGTATAGGGTCACCGCCAGCTTACATCAAGCCAATGAGGTTATATGAAGATGACTTACAACTACAGCACTCCATTAGCATGAAACTACTGAATTCACCTTTAATGGTTTATTGACATTTTTATACAAGGTATACAAGAATATTGGTAATTTAATCACACTTCAATGCACAGTCAAGTCTATTTTCTTTCGAATAAATATAAAGCTGCTGAAAACTCTTCCTGAAGTGCTTGCTTTAAAAGTAGATTGTGTTTTCCGGCTTGGTTTCAGCTCACAAAGTGCCACTGAGAGGTTACAACATGGATCACCATCCAAATGGACATGGTAGTCATATCTGTTTGAGTTGAATTAGGAATATCTCCCTTAAAAACAGCTTAAACTCCATGAGCAGTGCCAGCGAGAGAGACTTTGCCTCTAAGTCAAGTATCTCATTGACCATACTTCAAACTTGGTGAATTCTTGAGCCCCTTCAAAAGGCCATCCTGCCAACATAACACATGTGAACAAGCGCAATACGCTTGAGAAAGCTTCTCCTAAACACCAAGCACCTCTGATACAAGCAAATCCCCCCTAAGCCACTAAACTGTATTTAAGCACTGACCATGAGCGGAAGGCAGCATTAGAATCTATCAGAGCCATCGCCATATGATTTGTGGTGACAGGGTCGACGGGGAGCTATGGAGAGGACTGCGTGTGGGTGGTCAGTGATCCCCCCTGATCTCTGCTCCTCTTAAACCTCACAGGAAAATGGAAGTCGCTCGGATTATGGACTGCTATAATTGTGAGAGGTGGCAAAGTCTGAGAGCGGTGATTGCACTGGATTAAGACAAGGAGAGAGAGAGAGAGAGAGAGAGAGAGAGAGTGAGAGAGAGTTTTTAGCTACTGTCCCTCAGGCCTTTTGAATGAGAAGGAAGAATAATGGCCACAAGGGTATAGTGCCTTGCAAAAAGTATTCATGCCCCTTCATGTTTTTTCACTTTTTGTTACGTTGCTGCTTTATGTTAAACTGCTTAAATTTACTTTTTTCCACATCAATCTACACTCCATTCACCATACTGACAAAGCAAAAACAGAACTGTCACAACTTTGTAAATTTATTCAAAATTAAATTAGTACATTGCATAAGTATTCTTACCTTTAACTAAATATTTAGCTGAAGCACCTTTACAGCTTCAAGTGTTTTTTGTTTGATGCGACTAGCTTTGCTCATCAGCATTTGGCAATTATCTGCCATTCTTCTCCTCACCTCTTCACCTCTCAAGCTCTGTCAGGTTGGATGGGGTCAGACGCACATTTTCAGGTTTCTCCAGTAATATTTGATTGGGTTCAAGCTCAGGCTCTGGCCGGGCCGCTCAAGAACTTTCACAGAGTTGTCTATAAGCCACTCTTGCTGTGTGTTTAGGTTCGTTGTCCTGTTGGAAGGTAAACCTTCTGCCCAGTCTGAGGTTCTGAATGCTCTGGACTGGGTTTTTATTAAGGCTATTTGAATATTTTGGTGCATTGAGCTTTTCTTCTACTCTGGCGAGTTCCTCAGTCCCTGCCGCTGAAAAACAGTAACAGCATGAGGCTGCTACCAGCACACTTTACTTTTGGGATGGTACTCTGCAGGTGATGAGCAGTGCCTGCTTTCCTTCAAACATGATGCTTGGAATTGAGGTTCATCAGACCAGAGAATATTATTTCTCACAGTCTGAGGGTCCTTTAGGTGCTTTTTGGAAATTTCAAGTGTGTTTTTATTTGTCTTAGAGGATTGAGTCTTGCCATACCGCCACAAAGCCCAGATTGGTGGAGTGTTGCAGTGATGTTTGTCCTTCTGTAGGTTTCTCCTGTCTACACATATGATCATGGAGCTCAACTAGAGTGACCATCAAGTTCGTCTTCACCAGTCTAACCAAAGCCCTTCTCCATCAATTGCTCAGTTTGGCCAGGAGGCCAGCTCTAGGAAGAGTCCTGGTTGTTTCAAACTTCTTCCATTAAAGGTAACAGATACTACATGCTTTTGTGACCGTTCAATGAAGCAGATTTTTTCCCCTGAAGTCTTCTCCAGATATGTGGCTTGATGCAAACCTGTTTCTGAACACTACAGGCAGTTATTTTGACCTCAGGACTTTTTGCTCTGACCTCAGGGGTTTTTGCTCTGATATGCATTATCAGCAGTTAGACCTTTTATTAAGAAGTGTGTGTCTTTCCAAATCATACCCATTCAATTGAATTTGCCACAGGTTAAAAGCACAATATGTAAGTTTTTTTTATTAAAATATCCAAAAACCACTAGAACAGTGTTATATATTTTGCTGACTTGTGTACTTACATTATCCAAAATGTTTCCAAGACTGTTTAAATCCAGAGAAATAAGCAATTTTAACTAGTGACACGGACCATGTCCATAGTGACATTGTGTCGCCTGCCAAATGATGTCACAAACCATCAATTTCCGGTTTTGTTTTGTAGAAAAAAAGGAGGAAACAATGAAGATTTTTATGTGTTGTGTTTTTTTTTAGAGATGTTGTGTGTGCAGAGTGTAGTTTTGTAAGAGATTTTTAATATATATATATATTGTGTTAAAAATTAGTATTAGTATGATTTTTTTTCTAGTGGAGAAAACTTACATTTTGTGCCTTTAACTTCACTTGATATGTAGTAACATCTACAAGCAATATGAATGCTATTGAGCCAAATTTCAACTGTCCCAGATACGTATGCAATGGAATCATTTAATTTATATATATAGAGAGAGAGAGAAAGAGAGAGATTTGCGTTTTTTTTTTTTTAATGTTTTTTGCTTTAATGTTATGGTGTTTTTTTTTTATATTGATGTGGAAAAAAAGTAATTTAAAGCAGTTTAACATAAGGCAGCTACATAACAAAACATGAAAAAAATGAAGGAGTATGAATACTTTCGCAAGACCCTGCATCCTGCAGTGCCACCGAACCTTACTACTGACATCAATACCACAAACCAGTCAAAACAAGCAGATCTCCATTTAATATATATATATATATATATATATATATATATATATGTGTGTGTGTGTGTGTGTGTGTGTGTGTGTGTGTGTGAGTGTGTGTGTGTGTGTGTGTGTGTGTGTATGTGGTTTATATATATATATATATATATATATATACACACACACACACATACATATACATATTTATTTATATACATCATCTTATCACAATAAGATAATTTACATGCATTTGGTGGGGGGGGGGGTCTCTTTTTCTGATATTTTCAATGTCTTCTATGTGTAAATCTTATTGTTTTACCATTTTGATCAAGACTTTCATTGTTAAAATCTGGAGATCTTTCATAAATATATTATATTTTACTATAACACTATACTATAGCTACTATAAAAATTAACTATTACAATATTTGTTGGGTGAAAAAGCTTTACACGCTTTTTTACACAAATTAAGACACATTTAATCAGTTGGGGCATCATTTTCATCACAACCAACAATTTTGCAACTAATAATGCTTTTGTTTAGTTTTTTCTTTTAAATTTAGTGTACTTGGTTAACAAGACTAGAGAGTGCTGTAAGTGAAGAGCATTCTTGAGGTGAAATATGATGTGATGTCAGAAGAAATGAAGAATAATCTTAGTAAAGTAAATATTACTTGCAAGCAGGATATCAGTTCCAAAGCTAGAATTGTCACACAGTTTGCAAAAGGGCTGAAAATATTGTTTAATTATTGTTTAATAATAATTTACAATGGATAAAATGTTAACCGTGAAATTAGCTTTAGCAAGACAGAACAAGACCCAAAGAACAAGAAGTCGTGCATTGTTCTCCACAAATATTGCATGTCTGCTAAAAAAAAAGAAAAGAAAAAATCTGTTAAAAAACAATATAAATTGTGGTAGAAAAGGTCATGACTTTCAGATAAAACAACAAAACAAAACTTTTAAATAAATTCATTGTTAGTAGCAAAATTAAACTAGTGGGAGTTTATTTACTAAAAGTCCTCAGGGCTGAAAGTGCTCACAGAAACAGCCAATTATCAACAGCAGTGATTGCAAAACAAACGCAACAATACGAGCGAATAAAGCAAAAGTTTCCATCGCTGAGCCGGTGGTGCAGAGGTGCCGGAGCTCATCTCTCGTCTTGCAAGCGGCGCGGCTCCTTTGTCTCCCGGAGGGGAGGTGACCCCATGTCTGCTGCTTGTATCAGCGGAGCAGCATTGTGCTCTGGGGGAGATTTAGCTTCTCAAAGCATCTCCCAGCCCCAGCTTTCTTCACAAACACCCCGACTGCCATCTAGCCTTTTCTCTCTCACAGACAGTAATCTTTCTCTCTTCTTTTCCATCTCTCATGAGCTCGCATTGTCAGAGCGCTGCTAATGTTTGCCTCCTATTCAGTATATATACACATATATGTATTTTTGTGTCTGGAAGAATCCATTGTTCCCAAATCATTGTAATATCTATTTAGAGTGGCAACAGCAGTGGCGGCTGATGCTCAGTATTCACAGAGCATAAACCAGCCTTAAGACGTAGAAAAGCTGAAAGAGCTTATCCCTATATTCTTAAACTCTCCGCTTTTATGCGGGTCTTAGGCATTAAGGGTAGGATTGTGAATAGCAATTGTTTGACTGCTGCAAAGAGAGAGCGAGTGTGTATACGTGGGTGGGGGAATTTTATTCCACGGCAAAATCCTCTCTCTTTTTCCTCCCCATTTTTTCTTTTCTATTTTTTTCCCTCCTTCTAGCTCGCTCTGTCTTCACGACTGTAAATATTAACCACATTCTTAACTCGTAACGGTGTATGAGACA
Organism: Cyprinus carpio; assembly: GCF_018340385.1. Taxonomy (NCBI): domain Eukaryota; kingdom Metazoa; phylum Chordata; class Actinopteri; order Cypriniformes; family Cyprinidae; genus Cyprinus; species Cyprinus carpio. The sequence goes on along the minus strand of NC_056602.1, from coordinate 14,786,094 downwards.
GAGTAATGTGCTTTTAAGGATACATTATGTGAAAGATTTTCCACAGTATACAGCACTGCTCAGAAATAAGAAAAGGCTATTTTATGGAGACTGAAAACAAATTTGCCGCGGTTGAGAGGAGAAGAGAAAAAAGTGATTTGAGAGCTAAAAAAAATACAGATAGAACTTTGAGGTATCAAATTGTTACCAAACAATAAAAAAAAGCCTCCAATAGGGTTGGGAGGATCTGCGTTTTTAAAAATAAATATATAAATAAATTTCTCAGTGTCCTATTTCTTTGTGCTTCCTTGCTATGTCTCAAATCCATTCTTGGTCTTTCTTTAGATAGTGTCTAATGCTAATGCATTTCAAAGGGCTTTTTTCAAAGCACAACAGAATACACCATAAGAGTTTAGCGGTTTCGCTCCAGATATGCTTGAGCTCAGCGTATAGAAGAGGACATCGGCTCTTTGAAAGGCCTGCTGCTTTCTGTTTATAGCCATTCTGTAGCACAGGAAAGGGTCTGTTGTATATGCAAAATGCTCTTATATTTACGGTATGGATAACATAAGGACAGCAGTTTATCTTGGTGTCTTATGACTCAAGAGAAGATTGTGTTATTGTATCATCACCTAACAGTGTTTAATCTGTCATGGACAGCAGCTCGGTTTTACAATCTTCAGGTTTTTTTTCTTTTTTTCTAAGGAGAGCAGATGACCAAAGCCTGTCTTTTATGTCAAACTAATGACACAGGATGCGAATATACACAGATGCTTGACAGTTGTAGTTCCTGTGTGTGTAAAGATGTGTAACAAAACAAGAGCAAACTATTGTGAAGAGCTGTCGTTGAACGCAGCTATAGCCGGGTCTCAGCCTAGACCTGTATACGTGAAACAAATTGCTTAAAAGCAGTGGAGTTTGTAATTCCATGTGCTGTCGTTCTGCTGGGTCCATTAATATAGGCAGGGGGCTCTTTAATTGAGAGAGCAGGGCTGAGGTTGGGTGGAAAATGAGTGGATGGTTAATGGGAATGAGCAGTGTGGATATTTTAATCAGCTTTGACTCTTCAGCAGGATGGAAATGGAAGTGAACAGCTTCTTGCCAGCACAGCAGCGCAGCCATCAATCTTAAGAGCCACTGGCTGTAGGTGACAATCATTCCTCTTGTTGTCATTCCTCTGTCATCAACGCACCCCTTCCACATATTTCCCTGTTGTTAAAAAGGACACATGCCACTTGCCACAAGCACTAAAGCTGTTACTGTTGACCAGTCTAAACACTGACATGCCACTTGTAGTACTATGAACGGGAAAAACTGGAACACCCAATATGGCAGCTCTAGTACAGGAAATCCTGCCTTATAAAAACAACAACAACAACAACAACAACAACAACAACAGAAAAAGAGCCAATTGCTAATCGGCTGGTTCTTGTTGTTAAAACAAGTTTGTGATGATATTCATGTCAGATATGTTTTCATTAAAATGTTATTGAAATGTGAGTTTGGCAAGCAGGTTTTGAGATACTGATATGAAATCATATAATTAGTTAGCATTTACTTAGCATGACTAAAATATCTGCTCTAGTGCATTCCCAAGATAGCTGCCGAGTGAACTTTGGCATTGATATGATGACAAATACATTGGTTTTGATAGTGGAGGTCTGTGATTGTGTATGTAATTACTATTTCCTGTTTCTTTTAAGATCAGTCATGATCAGTGAATTAAGGTTTGGCTGTTTAACACGGCCCTCTGCTGGAAGATGTTGTAATCTGGCTGCAAAAAGCATCTTTGTTTGTGGACGGCCATTAAAATTACTGGCGTATTGTGCAATTGAATTTGGCAAAATTTAAATCCCAAATATGTTATGTTATTGTTGATCTAGTTCTATTAATGCATGATTTGTTCTGGTACCAGCGAATTCATGTTTTATGACATCCTTTTCCTGTGGTTCCAGAGTTATTAGTTAAACTGGCTGCAGAGAATCCAAAGATAGTAGATTCCAAATAGCTTACTTCCTGTGACAGCCATGCAACTTTCAATGAGAGGAATGGGAATGTTAATGGATCACTCTCTCCAGGTATTATAGACCTGGGGGATTTCAGGGGAACTGGGGAATTTCATGAACATAAGACAAAGGCGCAGATGAGAACACTGAAAGGAAAAGAACACAGAAGAAGAGTGTTATCCTTGTGATTTTTATTTTTTTGGAGTGGGGATCATCCATGGCCATTCAAGAACATGTGCCTTTGTTTCTGGGCTTCTGGATATTTGCTGAGGCAGTTCATATGCAAAACTTTGCAAGATATTGTCAGGCGCACTCATTTGTCCTTGCCACGTTTGTCATTAATCTTTGGCCCTGCTTGGTGAGAGACAGGCCTGATTTGTATAGGGGGTCTCCAGAGGGAAGCCCAAGACATTCAAATAATATAATGGCATTATGGCCAGCTGCAGTAAAAATGTGTCATATAAATTATACATTAGCATAGAGTGGTATGCCCCACAGATTGATATGACAGCTCTCAGTCTACAGTGAAATTCAGTCTGGACTATAAAAACGAAAAATCCCCCCTCCCTCCCTTAAGGCCTCATATAGCGGCTTTCAGTAATACTGAAGTGGGCTGTTTCATTAGAGGTTGTTTGATGGTAAACAATGCAGGACTAAACACCCTCCTACTGTGACGGGCACAGAAAGACATTAAGAACAGCTTAAGCGGTATTATGTTGCATTTGCTTTGTCCACCATTTTTCTTTTAGACACTCAACCCTGAGTGTGACCCCACTAAGTCTGGTAAATGTGAATGTATTTCTAGAGAATAAGGATGAAATGCTGCTTCATTGTACCTAGTCAAAGATATTCCTACTGGACACACATTTACTTTTTCTTTAGTCCTTGGTGTTTTTTTTTTTTTTTTTTTTTTTTTTTTTGTGTGTGTGTTAAATGAACATCATATTAAAACTGTCCTATGCTTTTATATCTCATAATTTATTTATTTTTTATTTTTAAAAGGCTTTTATGTATGTAATTTGTAATTTTACTCTTGTCCCACAAAACTTAAATCATTTTTTATATATTTGTTTTACAATAATTGTGCAAAAAATAATATAAATATTGTTATATAATAATAAGTATTAGCTATTTTTTATTTTTTCACAGCTATTCAGTTGTAACTGAAGACACCTATATATTAAAATCAGGGGATTATTTGAAAGGTTTTAGATTATCGTAAAAAAGAAAAAAAAATCACAATATGTCCTATATATTGTTACAGGGCCACATAAATGTGTCATAGAACATGTTACCCTACATATTCCTCTTCCCTTGTGTCACTCCTGAAGTGAAAAGTTATTATTAAGGTTGTTTTGTCCATAAATGGTGAAACTTTCCCTCCATCTCTAATAGTGCTACTTATCCAATTGACATTAATGGTTGAGGGCATTTCTCCTCTGCTTCAGAGAGCAGTATACACACACACACACAAAAGAGAAAAAAAAAATGAAAAAGAAAAAAGAGAGAGAAATGTAGAATGGCACAGGGAAATGACCCAATACCCAAAGGAGCAGAAAAACAAGGTGAACAGGGTACGACAAGTACTAAGCCACATTCGAGAAAGGTGGAGAGCTGAGAGAGGCAAAGCCTGGAGACTTTGTTGGCAGAGATGAATTAGAGCACTGGAAATAGCCTTTTCCACCTTCCCACTGATACCGCCAGTTAACACGCACTCGCACACACATACACACACATCTATCTCTCTTGCTTCTCATTCCAAACATCCACAGAAAGACAGAGAAGGAGAGAGAGCATTGTACGGAGGAAGAATAGACTGTAGCATGTTCAAAGTGAGACTCGATTTTCAGTTCTCCAGAAAGCCATTTTGTCGTCCACATATGATGCAAGTGAAAATAATATGCTTGACCCTTTTGTGCACACACTCTGAGAAGTTTGTTAGACTGTGGAGTTCCATAATAACTCGCAGACCTCATGTATATTAAGTAGAAATTCACCGCCTTTTATGATAAATTGCCAGGGTAATGGTGAGACCCCTCTTTTGCATTTCAATATGAGTGGGTGTCAGATTGTTATTTCATTACCTGACAACACATTAGCTGATGGAGTTTAATTTGCTATTTCCCGCTCTCTCCCTCTCTGTGATAGCCAGGCATCCACAGAGACCATGTCTAAACACATATGATCTTTAAGAGGAGGGGTCGGAAATGAATTATTAAAGGAATGCACACTGATGTCAAATGCGTTCTATAGCCAATTCCGGGCCCTCGTGAAATTAAATAAATAAAGAATGGAAAAAAGTACATGCATGTACTCTAGCATATATATTTGAATACCTTTAGAAATTTTCCAGTAGACCTTGAAATATCATAAAAAATAATGATGCCACAGACTGCTGGGTTTCTCTTTGCTGAGTAGACAGAAAATCAAGGTTTAATTCATTATTTGATAAAAATCTGAATGTCAATGAAACTAAGACATGGTAGACTGGAGCAATATTCTGCCATTCAGCTAGACTCTCTCTCTTTCATTTCTTCTCGCCTAACCCCATGCCCTAATCTACAGTACAAACTCAGCGGTGGAATTCTTCACGCCTTACTTACTTTGAGTGAGGAAAGAAGCCAAATAAAAGGTGCCTGTGCAATTAACAAATGACTTCTGCCTTTCTCGCCCCCTGCTTAATCTGTTTGTACCAAATCCAACTAATAATACATTAATGGAGAAAAAGATTATAGCGGATGAAATGAGACACTCAATGGAGGCAGTAATTACTCTCTCTGTAGTGCTCAATAGGCGTAGGCTGGATCAAAAAGCAGGCTGACGTGATACCTAGGAAACCGAGAGACTCTGCAATCCTTTGCCAAAAACGACTCCATTATACTGCTCTTTGTAAAGGAGTTGTATTGAATGATTACACAGTTTTACTAAAATAGAGAAAAGAAACAAATTAGTCACTTCTGTAAGTATCTAGAGTTTATGATGTTCATCAGAATTACAATTTTTTTCATCAAGATTAAATGAAAGCGTATCGTCAAGAAAAAGTCAAAAGGTGATGGTCTTACTATCATTTATTTGATGTAGCGAAAGTTCAATGGTGCATCTTGTTGCAATATTTGATTTAAGATTTCATGTATCTTTCATAATAAAAGAGAGTGTTAAAAGTGTTCATTGCAAAGCTTATAACGTTCAGAATTCAAAAAACTTCCTCCCCAGTCCCAAAACATTTCGTTCTGACCTCATGACCGATTTTCTGACTAATTACATCTGAATTCAAAATAATGAAAATTCATTATTCATTTGCTTTTTATGCATGGTATCACAACATGGTATCATGTTTTTCTTACATAAAGTGTTACGCCCCGTCTATGGGGTAGAGCGTAACATGGGAAAAACAAGTGTGAACAATCAACTTCTTTTGAATTTTACTTTTATTTGGGAGTCCACTTTCAGGAGCCGACAGTGCCAAAATAATAAACAAAATGTGCTAATTATTAAACCCTCTAAATTACCTATCCAAAATAAAGAAACAAACAAAAAAATACAATTCTCTAACCTAACTACCTAATCCAAAAACAGAGATCCAAACGTTACAAAAAACAAAAGGTGGCGTCTGACTTCTTACTTTCCCAAAACTATTTACAATATTCACAATAAAGATTTACAAAGAAACATCAAGTTCAGAGGAATATCCCAAAATCAAAATCGTACAACAGGCAAAAGGGTCAGGTAAGCCAGAGGTCCACTACAAAACAACAAATATCCAAGCAATCTTGATCTAGTATACAAATGGGGGAAATCAACACAAGCACAGTACAAACAGCATGGTTCACAAAATGGCCCCCCCCCCCAAAAGGAAATGCTGTCATCTCTTTTAAAGGAGAGAAGACCAATCAGAGGACAACAGCAATGAGTTTGCAGGAACCAATCAGCAGCAACCTGGGCAGACACACACAAACCAAAACACAAAAGAAAAACTATAGGGTCGTAACACCCCCACATATAAGAGTAAACATGTTTTACATAGTTTACAATTAACACCTAGACAGAGAATCTGCTATTTTGTAGAGCCAATAAAAGAGCCAGGGCTTCCTTTTCAATGGTACTATAGTTTACTTGATGACGATTAAACTTTTTAGAGTAGTAACATACGGGATGGTCAACTCCTTGGTCGTCTTCTTGTAGTAGGACAGCACCCGCACCGTTTCCACTGGCATCCACTTTAAGTTTGAAAGGTCGACTGAAGTCAGGAGCAGCTAGAACAGGAGAACTACATAACAGACTCTTCAAAGAAACAAATGCATACTGACAGTTATCATTCCACTTGAAATTGGCATCTTTGCGAAGGATATCTGTGAGGGGTTTCACAACAACAGAAAAATTCTTGCAGAAAACTCCGATAGTAACCGGCCATCCCAAGAAATCGTCTAAGATCTCTTTTTGATTTAGGCACAGGAAAATCAACAATGGCTTGCACTTTGGCTTCCACAGGGCGAACCGTACCATGGCCAACTTCTTTGCCTAAATAAGTGATGGTAGCATGACAAAACTCACATTTTGCTAGATTAAGTGTTAGATTGGCATCTCGAAATCTGGTAAACACTTTTTCTAGAGTTTCCAAATGATCATTCCAAGTATTCGAGTAGCAGACCACATCATCCAAGTATGCTTCACAGTTCTGTACATTAGCCAAGACACAATTCATTAGACGTTGGAAGGTTGCTGGAGCATTTTTGAGCCCAAAAGCTAAGATCTTATACTGAAGGAAAGCGTCTGGGGTAGCAAATGGTGAAATCTCCGAAGCACGTTCAGTCAGCGGCACCTGCCAATACCCCTTAAGTAGATCTAGTTTAGTTACAAACTTAGCGCTGCCAATGTGATCAATGCAATCATCTATCCTGGGAAGAGAGATAGGAATCTGCCTTGGTTAGTTGACTAACCTTTCGGTAATCAGTACAGAAATGTGAGGTTCCATCAGCTTTTGGGACCAACACACACGGAGAACACCAAGGACTACAACTGGGTACAGCCAAACCATTTTCAATCAAATACTGAGTTTCTTTCTTCATGATTTCACGTTTCACAGGGTTTACACGGTAAGCATTTTGTTTAATGGGTCGATGGTCACCAACATCAATATCATGCATTAGCACATGAGTCACAGTAGGTACATCCGAGAAAAGCGATGAATACTTCTCAATCAACTGCACAATTTCACTTTGAGCTTATCTAGATAAATGAGAGAGCTTAGAATCGAGAGTTAATAAAGCTTCAGAATTTTGAAGACGTGCACCCAGAAAGACATGCACTTCCTAACCGAAGATCATCCATACTTGGAGAATAATCAGAAGCAGCTGCATTTACAGAGGCTACTACAACTGGAGTCACAGAAGTTACAGGATTACTGATGGAGTTTTTAGAATTAGAACGAGAAATATACAACTTGAGCATGTTTATGTGACAAACACGAGTCTTTCTTTTCCGCTCAGGGGTTTGTACTACATAATCAGTATCATTCAACTTTTCTTCAATCACATATGGTCCAGTGAACTTTGCCTGTAGTGCAGAGCCAGGCAAAGGTAGCAACACAAGAACTTGATCGCCTACTTCAAATGAGCGTTGAACAGTCTTTCTATCAAATGTTCCCTTCATACGGGTTTGGGAAGCTGACAAAGACGGTTTTGCTAACTTCCACACAGAATGCAAGCACTCACAAAATGAATTTACATGATCTAGGACACTCTTAGGAGAAAACACTGTCAGACCTCCAGAAAGTAATTGCTCTTGCAACAATTTTAATGGACCACGAAGGGTATGTCCGAAGACTAACTCAGCCGGAGTGAAACAAAGGGATTCCTGAATGGTGCTGCAAACAACAGAAGAGGAATCTGCTCATCCCAATCTTTCTCATGTTGGAGACAGTAAGTTCTGATCATAGTTTTAAGAGTTTGGTGAAATCTTTCGAGGATACCTTGCGACTGTGGATGGTAAGCACTAGATGTGCAGTGTTTAATACTCAACTTTTTCATTACCTTACAGAAAAGTCTTGACATAAAGTTGGATCCTTGATCGGATTGGATGAATTTCAGAAGACCAAATGTTGTACAGAACTTCACTATGGCTTTCACGATGATCGGAGTCTTTAGTGAACGTAGGGGAATGGCTTCAGGGAACCTAGTAGCAGAACACATCAGCGTTAACAGATATGAGTGACCAGATTTAGTTCTTGACAAAGGACCAACACAATCAATAACTAGTTTCTCAAATGGTTCACTCATTACAGGAATGGGATTCAAGGGAGCTGGATGTGTGTGACCAGATTTAGTTTCCAGCAACCTGACACTCATGGCACGATCGACAATACTGGGTAACAGCAGACTTCATTCCGGGCCAGAAAAAAATGTTTAAGAAGATTATGGTAGGTTTCTTAATACCTAAATGTCCGGACAACTCATGGTCATGCCCCACACTCAGTACATGTTCTCGATAGGACTTAGGAACGACTACTTGGAACACAGAGCTCCAATCTTGCTTTAAGCTCTCAGGTCTCCACTTACGCATTAGCACTCCATCGTCAATAAAATACACCATTGTATGGTCAGCTATCTCAGCTTTGTCCACCGCAACAGAAAAACATGACTTCAAAGTATCATCAGCATTTTGTGCCTCCATCAACTGTCTCTTGTCAAATGGGAAATCGAATTTAGGTTCCAGCTCTAAATTTTGTAAAGGTCTACAAGCTTCCACATTCGTGTCTTCAGTGCCACCAACATTTGAATTCATGAATGAATCACAGAGATCAATCTCATTGGCGAATTTACGCGCCTGTGCACGAGTAACAACACATGAATGAAATACACTTGGAAATTTTTGAATTAACACATCATTCTGAGGTACACTAGGGACTTCAGTAACTTCAGGAAGACAAACAACTTTACTTCCAGCCAAATCATTTCCAAGAATTAGAGCTATACCCCTTACTGGTAGCTCATTACGTACAGCCACTTTAACTGAACCAGTCACAATGTCTGAACGCAAGTACACAGTATGCAAAGGAACTCTTACAACCCCAAGTTCTATTCCTTGAACTAGAACTTCTGAGTTACAACTAGACTGTGCTGAAAATGGAAGTACATCTGCCAAGATGAAGGTTTGTGCAGCACCAGTATCTCGAAGAATACGTACTGGTCTAGAATTTGAATCTGATTCAGACAATGACACTACACCTTCACAAACAAAAGGTTCAAATGTAGGATCAATAGAGGGTAATGAGTCTGGAGAATGAGCGCATACAAAAGCTACAGACTTTGATGCATTCTGAGCCTTCCTCTGGCTTTTCCTCTGTAATGCAGGACAAACAGCAATCAAATGTCCTTTTTCATGGCAATAAAAACATTCTCTTGACATCAATGATAAATCAGTTGTGTGATTATCTGGGGACACAGCATCTGCACTCTTAGAACTATAGTTGCTATTCACAACAGTGCGACGTGACAAACGTGGGGACTGAAACGCAACCTTGTGCGTAAGCACGAATTCATCTGCAAAAACCGAAGCTTCAGTTAAAGATGAAACTTTTTGTTCGTTGAGATAAACTACCACCTTTTCTGAAACGCAGTTTTTGAACTCTTCCATCAAAATTAGTTCCTTTAACTGCTCAAACGTAGTGACTTTGCTCGCTACACACCATTTCTCAAACAATGTAGTCTTCTCACGTGCAAATTCGACAAATGTTAAATTTTTGACGGTACGCTTCTGGAACAAGTTCGTACGCTCTTAATACAGCCACTTTAACCGAATCATAATCCATGCTTTGTTCAAGTGTCAACGCCGAACATACCTCTTGCGCCTTCCCAACAAGTTTACACTGCAACAATAAAGGCCAAAATATTTCTCGGCCACTTTAACGTGGCTGCAATGCGCTCGAACACAGTGAAATAAGTGTGTCAACTTCCCGTTCTCTAAAACGTAGGGACTAATGAAATTTGTTTACTAATATCAACATCAGTGTCAGGACTTACCTTAGACACAGGCAATGTTGCAGGAAGAGAAGGAGAAGTGATTATCGGCGTCTGCACAGGAGTATTTCCCCGTAACACTGGAGATTGTAACTGCTTAGCCTGCCCAAACTTTAATTCGAGCTCCAGCTCTTTCACCCGGACGTCTCGTTGTGTCTCAAGCTCTACCGCTCGGACATGCAACAGCTGACTTTGGTATTGGCTTCGGCTTAGCTCCACTTCCAGTTCTTTCAACCGGATGGCCAGTAAGGGGTCTTTTACCAGAGAAGGATCAACAGGATCTATGCGAGCCGCATCTTTGGGACTTGAATTCTGCCTCCGCAGTTTCCAAATCTTCAGATAGCGAAGTTATTGCAACACCTGTAACCACACTCTCACTAGGTAAAATGTTCTGTTTTTCAAGCTCCATGTGCAGTGCCACCTTAATCTCTTTCTTTAACGCATTTCGAGGTACAACTATATCATAGAAATCTGCTATCACTAACAAATCGTCTTTACGACATTTCTCCAATTGTTCTACTGTCGGCGCGATCGTAAATTTATCGAGTTCCAAATTTGGATGACATACTAATCACCGTAACTCCTCCCTTACCAAAAGAAAAATCCCAGTCAAAGAGAAACCACAGCAGAAACTACACGACTCACTACTTTCCACTGGAATGGACGAAATGGATGAGCTACCAATTTAGCAAGAAAGGGACGAGCCCCCAATTTCCATGTTACGCCCCGTCTAGGGGTTAGAGCGTAACATGGGGAAAAAAACAAGTGTGAACAATCAACTTCTTTTGAATTTTTACTTTTATTTGGGAGTCCACTTTCAGGAGCCGACAGTGCCAAAAATAATAAACAAAAATGTGCTAAATATTAAAACCCTCTAAATTACCTATCCAAAATAAAGAAAACAAACAAAAAAAATACAATTCTCTAACCTAACTACCTAATCCATAAAACAGAGATCCAAACGTTACAAAAACAAAAGGTGGCGTCTGACTCCTTACTTTCCCAAAACTATTTACAATATTCACAATAAAGATTTACAAAGAAACATCAAGTTCAGAGGAATATCCCAAAATCAAAATCGTACAACAGGCAAAAGGGTCAGGTAAGCCAGAGGTCCACTACAAAACAACAAATATCCAAGCAATCTTGATCTAGTACACAAATGGGGGAAATCAACACAAGCACAGTACAAACAGCATGGTTCACAAACTGTGAAAGTTGAATTATTCCCTTTTGTTTAGTTTTATTAAAACTTGCTTTCCGTTTACTGATCTCTCTCTATATAGTTTGTGAATGCATTATATGATATAAACCTTATAAGATATAACGATCCGACATGTTAAACCTCAACAATTATCATCTAGAATTCATCTTGCTAGAGTTTCATCCTAGATTCACCTTTCATAAGTTTCCTAACAGTAAAGACAACTTTCATATCTTATAATTACAAAATTTCTGAATCCACATAAGGACACATATGTTTACATTACTTTAAAACACGTTTACGGTAGTGCATGATTTATTTACTATATTAACTTGAAGCACATAAATAAAGACTACTTTTAGGAGCAGCAACCAATAAGTGTACAGACAATGGAGTAGGAGTCTTCAAGACAGCAACAAAATAATCAAAAAGAGAGAAAAGGGGTTCTGTTGTGGCACAAAACTTTGCTAATAATTTAATTAGACTTAAGGGGGAAAATCATTAAATAGCACATTCAAAAAGTTCAGGAAATATGCATTTATCAAGTTTAATGTCCCTTTTAAAATACAATACTAGGTGATCAACTACAAACTTCCATGCCAAAAGCGATACACTGGCTGAGCTCACTAACAAAACTATGAGAAAGTTAGCGTTTGTACATCTAGCTGTTAGCACAGTGTGGATTAGCTGGCATTGGCCTGCTGTCATTCATCTCCCACATACAGCTGTAATTTATACAGGCCGAATGAGCTGATGTGATAGGACCATATGCTTGAGTGCATCAATGCTGCTCATAATTCAAATCTAATAGCTACTTAAACTAAGTGAGAGCCTGAGCAAGGCCCTTCATACAGAGTGGGGGTAATAAGGGATGAGGGATGACTGGAGTGGATGACTGATGCTGGGGCCTGTCTGAGGAAGAGGAAAAGAGAACAGAGCGAGAGGGGAGAGGGTTGTGTCATTCCTGGCTTCGCGCTTTCGGCTCCAGCTCTTTAGCTCTGTTCTGTTTCACTGTCTCCCCCTTTGCTAACTCATGTCACATTGCTTAATTAGTGGGTTAATCAAACATGTTATGCAGTTTTAACTGGAATGTAAAGAATATTACATTCAGAGATTAGGAGATAATCTGCACTCAGAACTGCATTTTTAGCATATTACTGAAGGATTCTGCTAATAGAAGTACATTAGTCAGTAGAGGAAGTAGTCTTTAATAAGATGTTAAGTGGCAAAGCTTCAATGAATGTCCAAGTTAATGTTAAGGTAAAATTTAGCTTGATCTGATGTTTTTGCATGCTATAATGTTGATTAAAACTAGCAGATTAAAAACCAAACAAACAAAAACCATAAGCAGATTTAAATGAAGAATGACACAAATAACATACTATATCATTAAGCAAATTTTCCAACAAAGTCAGTACATAAAATCCAGAAAAGTGTGAAGATTCCATATATGTCTGCTAATGAGCAACCAAAGCACCTACAAACTGTATGTCTGTCCAAATGCATTTGAGTGTAACTTTTGAATTTTTTTTAAAGATCACATTAAAGCAAATTTAGAAACTGTTTACCAGTCTTCAAATGCATTTATGTATAAACATATTCTAGAAGGTTTTACACTTGTACCAGACTTTCAATCTCATGAAAATCCATCAACACAACATATTGTTTAAAACTTTTAAAATCTCCAACAAATCAGACATACAGTAAATGATTGATTTTATTAAATATGCATGTGTTGTCAAAAACGATTTTAAGTTTTCTATCAGTTTTCAATACTGGAATTATTTTCACCACACTTAACTATTCTGCCACAAATTAGTTTTCTGACTTAATAATAAAAGAAAATAAACAAAATCAAGGTGAATATCAATGTAAAGAGAATGGTTTTATGTTCGTCATTTTGGCAAATCTGAAAATATATGTGTATCTAGGAGACCATAAATGCAAATGTGTCCAAGGCGAATGAGACAAAAATTGCCTAAAATGTTTCAGATGTAATTTCTAACATCCTTTCCACACAAGAATCCACACGAATCCTTATTAAATAAATGACATATATGAGATGTGGTTGGTTTTAAAAACACTGTGATGTGAATTTCCCTTTCTTTCATAAAAAGGGCTATCAGAATTTTTTTAATGCTGCGTTGTGTGGATACTTTTTCTTTAGTGGACAATATCTCAACTAGTGTGTGTAAAAAGCTAGTGTAAAAAGTGTGTTTTTTAAAAGATTTATATTTTCACCCACTGATTATGGTGTGCTGTAATAGGTTGCTTTTTGAAAATACATACAAGAAATGACGAGAATAAATGTATTTCATGTAAAATACTATGTTTATTGGAATGGTTACATTATGCATTGCATACACTTCACCTGGTGATGTAGTAGATTTGAATATAATATAATCAGTAATGTGCAATATAATGATATTATTAATGCTTTTAAAATCGCAATCATTGTTCAATTTTAAATCTGATTCTTTTTGTTGTTTGCCAGGAAAATCAAAATTGCGTAATCTTAATTTCCACTTCATTTCTGGGTGGGTTCTGTCCACCTTATCAACCAGGATCTAATGCGAAGCCGCATCTTGGGACTTGAATTCTGCCCTCCGCAGTTTCCAAAATCTTCAGATAGCGAAAGTTATTGCAAACACCTGTAACCACACTCTCACTAGGTAAAATGTTCTGTTTTTCAAGCTCCATGTGCAGTGCCACCTTAATCTCTTTTCTTTAACGCATTTCGAGGTACAACTATATCATAGAAATCTGCTATCACTAACAAATCGTCTTTACGACATTTCTCCAATTGTTTCTACTGTCGGCGCGATCGTAAATTTATCGAGTTCAAATTTGGATGACATACTAATCACCGTAAACCCTCCCTTACCAAAAGAAAAATCCCAGTCAAAGAGAAACCACAGCAGAACTACACGGACTCACTACTTTTCCACTGGAATGGACGAAATGGATGAGCTACCAATTTAGCAAGAAAGGACGAGCCCCCAATTTCCATGTTACGCCCCGTCTAGGGGTAGAGCGTAACATGGGAAAAACAAGTGTGAACAATCAACTTCTTTTGAATTTTACTTTTATTTGGGAGTCCACTTTCAGGAGCCGACAGTGCCAAAATAATAAACAAAATGTGCTAAATTATTAAACCCTCTAAATTACCTATCCAAAATAAAAGAAACAAACAAAAAAATACAATTCTCTAACCTAACTACCTAATCCAAAAACAGAGATCCAAACGTTACAAAAAACAAAAGGTGGCGTCTGACTCCTTACTTTCCCAAAACTATTTACAATATTCACAATAAAGATTTACAAAGCAGAAACATCAAGTTCAGAGGAATATCCCAAAATCAAAATCGTACAACAGGCAAAAGGGTCAGGTAAGCCAGAGGTCCACTACAAAACAACAAATATCCAAGCAATCTTGATCTAGTACACAAATGGGGGAAATCAACACAAGCACAGTACAAACAGCATGGTTCACAAACTGTGAAAGTTGAATTATTCCCTTTTATGCCATTCCCTACAAACTTGCTTTCTGTTTACTGATCTCTCTCTATATAGATTATGGATGCATTATATGATATAACCTGAATTGTAGATCAGTTCCGACATGTTAAAGCTCAACAATTATCATCTAGAATTCATCTTGCTAGAGTTTCATCCAAGATTCACCTTTCAACAGTAAATACGACATTCACATCTTATAATTACAATATTTCTGACTTCACTTGTAGGGCACATATGTTTACTTGACCTTAAAAGACTTTTATGGTAGTGCATGATTTATTTACTATATTAACTTGAAGCACATAAATAAAGACTATCAGGAGCAGCAACCAATAAGAGTACAGACAATGGAGTAGGAGTCTTCAAGACAGCAACAAAATAATCAAAAAGAGAGAAAAGGGGTTCTGTTGTGGCACCAAACTTATAATAATAATTAATTAGACTTAAGGGGGAAAAATCATTAAATAGCACTTTCAAAAAGTTCAGGAAATATGCATCTATCAAGTTTAATGTCCCTTTTAAAAATACAATACTAGGTGATCAACTACAAACTTCCATGCCAAAGCGATACATGGCTGAGCTCACTAACAAACTATGAGAAAGTTAGCGTTTGTACATCTAGCTGTTAGCACAGTGTGGATTAGCTGGCATTGGCCTGCTGCCATTCATCTCCCACATACAGCTGTAATTTATACAGGCCGAATGAGCTGATGTGATAGGACCATATGCTTGAGTGCATCAATGCTGCTCATAATTCAAATCTAATAGCTACTTAAACTTAAGTGAGAGCCTGAGCAAGGCCCTTCATACAGAGTGGGGTAATAAGGGATGAGGGATGACTGGAGTGGATGACTGATGCTGGGGCTCTGAGGAAGAGGAAAAGAGAACAGAGCGAGAGGGGAGAGGGTTGTGTCATTCCTGGCTTTCGGCTCCAGCTCTTTAGCTCTGTTCTGTTTCACTGTCTCCCCCTTTGCTAACTCATGTCACATTGCTAATTAGTGGGTTAATCAAACATGTTATGCAGTTTAACTGGAATGTAAAGAATATACATTCAGAGATGAGGAGATAATCTGCACTCAGAACTGCATTTTTAGCATATTACTGAAGATTCTGCTAATAGAAGTACATTAGTCAGTAGAGGAAGTAGTCTTTAATAAGATGTTAAGTGGCAAAGCTTCAATGAATGTCCAAGTTAATGTTAAGGTAAAATTTAGCTTGATCTGATGTTTTTGCATGCTATAATGTTGATTAAAACGTAAATTAGTAAGTAGATAAGCAGATTTAAATGAAGAATGACACAAATAACATACTATATCATTAAGCAAATTTTCCAACAAAGTCAGTACTTAAAATCCAGAAAAGTGTGAAGATTCCATATATGTCTGCTAATGAGCAACAAAACACCTACAAACTGTATGTCTGTCCAAATGCATTTGAGTGTAACTTTTGAATTTTTTTTAAAGATCACATTAAAGCAAATTTAGAAACTGTTTACCATGTCTTCAAATGCATTTTATGTATACATATTCTAGAAGTTTTACACTTGTACCAGACTTTCAATCTCATGAAAATCCATCACAACATATTGTTTAAAACTTTGAAAATCTCAACAAATCAGACATACAGTAAATGACTGATTTATTAAATATGCATTGTGTAAAAACAATTTTAAGTTTCTATCAGTTTTCAATACTGGAATTATTTTCACCACACTTAACTATTCTGCCACAAATTAGTTTTCTGACTTAATAATAAAAGAAAATAAACAAAATCAAGGTGAATATCAATGTAAAGAGAATGTTTTATTGTTCGTCATTTTGGCAAATCTGAAAATATTATGTGTATCTAGGAGACATAAATGCAAATGTGTCCAAGGCGAATGAGACAAAAATTCCTAAAATGTTTCAGATGTAATTTCTAACATCCTTTCCACAAGAATCCAACAGAATCCTATTAAATAAAATACATAATATGAGATGTGGTTGGTTTTACACTGTGATGTGAATTTTCCTTTCTTTCGTAAAAAGGGCTATCAGAATTTTAATGTGATTTGTGTTTATACTTCGTTAGTGGACAGTTTCAACTAGTGTGTGTAAAACTAGTGTAAAAAGTGTGTTTTAAAAGATTTTATTTTCACCCACTGATTATGTTTGCTGTATAGGTTGCTTTTTAAAAATACAAGAAATGAAGAGAATAAAATTTATTTCATGTAAATAATATGTTTATTGTAATGTTTACATTATAAATTGCATACACTTCACCTGGTGATGTAATAGATTTGAATAATAATATAATCAGTAATGTGCAATATAATGATATTATTAATGCTTTAAAACAGCAATCAGTGTTCCCATTTAAATCTGATTCTTTTGTTGTTTGCCAGGAAAATCAAATTGCGTAATCTAATTCCCCTTCATTTCTGTGCCAGCCTTTTGCAGCAGTTCTGCCTGTTTGTGAGAAAGCAAGAAAATTGTCATTGTATTTCCATGAAACACTGTGTGTAGAAAATAAACTTGCTTGAAACCAGTCCTATCTTATACATTTCACCTATTATTCTTCTTGTTTACTTTTTTCTCTAAAGTATGTAAGTATGAGATGCGGCCTGTCACCACCGCGTTAGCCACCATTGTCATCTTCCTCTCAGCAAATCAGTGAGAACAGCCCCACTTCCTCCACTCCCTCTCCCCATCGCTCAATTCCTCCGAATGTCATACCCATTGCCC
Organism: Cyprinus carpio; assembly: GCF_018340385.1. Taxonomy (NCBI): domain Eukaryota; kingdom Metazoa; phylum Chordata; class Actinopteri; order Cypriniformes; family Cyprinidae; genus Cyprinus; species Cyprinus carpio. The sequence goes on along the minus strand of NC_056602.1, from coordinate 14,768,648 downwards.
ATTGTCAATGTATTAACCGTAGGCTAGCTTAAAAGTAATTGGAAACTGACGCCATCCAGAGCTCCAATTAACGCTCCCACCAAAAGTCCCCTGTTCTGTGTAATCCACAATAATAGCTCCATGTTTTGGGGGACGGCGGGTTGCCCGTGTTCATCGTTCACCTCCTGACATTGGGCTCTTCAACTCCATACAAAAATCCCCCCGTTTGCAATAATCTCAGTTTCCAGCATTTGTCTCCCTCTCTCTCACTCCGTGGTGTTTGCTCGCAGTCATTGCGTATGTATCGCGGGAGCAGGAGGTGTAATTGACTGCTGACGACTTGGCGACAGGATTGTTAATTATTACCTCAGGGAACAGCGACCGGGGGAGAGTTCAGCTCTTCCACTCAGAGCACTTAAACAGCCGTGACTACTGCACTTACCATATTCAAATGCATCCCACTCTGTGCTGTCTGGTGTCAAACCTCTCACTGTGATAGAGAAAGAGGAGCTTCAGAAATATGGAGTGAAAGTACAATGCAATATTGTCCAGATGAAGAATGACTACTTAGTCTTTCAGTTTGGAATCACCAAGTATTTGTAACATTAGCTGCTAATGATAAAGACCAATCCAGTCAGAGTAGACGCTAGCTGATAGAATAATGAACCATGCTAATGGATTAATAATAATATAATATGATTAACTGCTCATTTAATATCACAATCTTTGACTGACTGACTGCTCAGCAGTTGCTAGGGTGTTACTAAATGGTTGCTTACTGTTCCATGTGAAAAAAATCTCACTGCAAATGTTTAGCATACAGTGGTGGCCAAAATGATTAGAACACTAGTATTTTCACCAGCTAAATATGGTTTTAAGTCAGTTATTTCTATCTTTTGCTGTTGTGTGTCAGAAGGAAATATCAGTTTACATTTCCAAACATTCATTTTGCCATTAATTGTTCTAATCCATTGAGATTTTTGTTTGCACAAGGAGTCTGACAACAGCTAGTGCTCCACACAGAGATCTGATCTCACCATCATCCAGTCTGTCTGGAATAACATGAAGAAACAGAACAAACTGAGACAGACTAAATCAACATCGCCAAGATTCTTCAAGAGACCTACCTGCAAAGCTACAGTATTGTTAAAAGTTTTAGGCACTTGTATAAAAATGCTGTAAAATGAGAATGCTGTCAAAAACAATGTCATATATAGATTTTCTTTATTAATTAACTTCTATTAACTAAATTAAATCAATATTTGGTGTGACCATCCTTTGCGTTTAAAGCAGCTTTTGCCCTTGGTGCACCTGCGCATAGTTTCTCAGGTAGCTTTGCAGGTAGGTTTCTTGAAGCATCGTTGCCACAGTTCTTCTGGATTTAGTCCATCTCAGTTTCTTCGTGTCATTCCAGACATACTGTATGATGATGAGATCAGATCTCTGTGTGGAGCACTGGTTGTTGTCAGGCTCCTTGTGCAAACAAAAATCTCACTGGATTATTACAATTAATGCCAAAATAAATGTTTGGAAATGTAAACTGATATTTAAGGGTGGCATGGTGGTCCAGTGGGTAGCACGGTTGCATCCAACTTCAGTGAGACCACTCTGTCTCTCTCTCAAAATGTCCATATTTGAGTAAAAAGTTGAGCAGTTTGCATCACTGGATATAGCTGTTGGTCATTTAACATTTCTGTCATAGAACAGTTGACTAATATATTACTCGCAGCTTCTAGATCTCTTTCAATTTTAAACTGGCGCTTGGATTTTGTGCTATTATTTGAGAGGTACCATTTAAACTGAACTGAGCTGCATGATGACATCACTGAATTCAATGATGAACTGCCTTTAACTGTCATTTTGTATTATTGACACACTGTTTTCCTAATTAATGTTGTTCAGTTGCTTTGACGCAATCTTTTTTGTTTAAAGCGCTATATAAATAAAGATGACTTGACTTGACTAATAGCACACTTGAATAAACTTCTTTTTCGTAAGGGTAAGCAGCTCTATATTGGTCAATGTGGCAAATTTGTGTTCAAAGTTGAACTAACTTGAATCACCACAGGCGTCCCTCAGAATGACTATTTAGATGACTGAATTTCACTAGTGGAATTTTACAGTAAAAAGGTAAATGAGACTATACCTTAAGTCATTAGACCTATATAGTGAGAGATTTCCAAGCAGTGCTTTGTATCTAAATGAGTGCAAACTGACGGCAATAGCACAGCATGCTGGGTCAGTCAGACAGGCTAATGTTACATAAGAACCTCAGAGGCTTGTCTGAAATACACAGTTGCAAGGTCTGTCTGAAGACTTCTATTCAGCCCTTATTTACAGGACAGCAGAAGCAGACAAGAAAGTGGGGGAATGGGTCATAAGCCAAGTCCGATTCAAACCCTGATCCCTGTAAGCTAACAACTGTTATATGTCTCGAGCAGGTGCGCTACCTACTGCGCAATTGCCTCAAGACACCTACTGCATTTTGTTCATCTCCTACAAAACACAGCAACACTGTGATGAGATTTTTTTTACAAAACCCTTTCCGGCTTTGTCTGGTTAACTCGTGTTGGCTCTGTTCTGTGAGATTGGGTAGATCGGCCTGGTTAGGGAGACTCTGCTTTTGCTCCACTGTAGCGTCTATATCAAGCTTTCTTTGCAGGAGGATATGGATGGGGGTGTGAAAACAATCAGACAAAATGGCCTTAACACGCTTAGAGCCTCTTCTTTCTTTAATCAAAGCACACACATGCAGCACAAAGGGAAACAGAGAAAACGTGATTCTCCGCTGGAGCTCCGTAGCCTCTGTTCTGTGGCTTAGCTTCACTGGCTGTCCCCTATGCTGAAAATGAGTTGACACACAGGATTTCAATGGCCTCTTTCAATTTTAAACTCTCTTAACCACAGAAAGACTCTGACCATGTTCACTCTACAAGGAGTCTGGTGCAAAATGTCTGATCTTAGCAGGTGTATCACTGGAGTGTTGATGGATTAGGAGAGCCACTTAGAAGTGTTACAAGTAATCTCAATATGCAAAAACAACACAACTGTCTTGCCCACTATTTTAGGCTAAATGAACTTGGTTATATTGTGACAAAAATGCTATATGTGCTGAAACCTACTGAGTATTGCAGTGATTAAACATCTGGTAAAAGTTTTTTTTTGTACATTTAGCAGCTACATTCATCCAAAGCAATTTACCTTGCATTCAAAGTATACATTTTATCATTGCATACATTCTTTGAGAAACAAACCCATCATGCCATTGCTAGCGCAAAGTGCTATTTTTGAGCTACATAAACAACAAGTTGTAATGCAGAGATCACCAGTAAGCAGATCCAAACTCAGATAAATTCCATTTGGACCAAGAATCCATCCATTCTGCAAATCACTTGTCCTATCTAGGGTCATGGGGAATCTACACTCTTAAAAATAAAGGTGCTTAAAAGGTTCTTCACAACGATGCCATAGAAGAACCATTTTTGGTTCCACAAAGAACCATTCAGTCAAAGGTTCATTAAAGAACCATCTTTTTCTTACCTTTTTATAATCTGAAGAACCTTCTTTCGCCACAAAAACCTTTTGTGAAACAGAAAGGTTCTTCAGGTGTTAAAGGTTCTTCTATGGCATCGAGAAGCACCTTAATTTTTAAGAGTGTATCCTACTATCTCAGGCCATAGACAGGAAAACACCCTGGACAGTAGGCTTAAAGCAATTTTTTTTCCAACCCTCTTCCTTTAGAAGTCTCCCTTTTCTGACCCATCCATTTCTTAGATGATCTACTAACAAGCTAATGAGTTTGATTCAGCTGTGTTTGATTAGAAAGAGTTTTTTTTTTTATTTTTTTTTTTTTTTTTTTTTTTTTTATTGTACTCTTGGTGTGTCTCCAGGAACTGGCTTGGAAAGTAATCCTGTAGTCAAGCGATATAGAGCATTAGGTAACACTTTAGTATAGGGACCAATTCTCACTATTAACTAGTTGCTTATCATGCCTATTCTTAACATTTTGGCTGTTTATTAGTAATAATAACACATATTCTGCATGACCATATTCTACATCCCTAATCTTACCCAATACCTAAAATTAACAACTTCCTTACTAACTATTAATAAGTAGCACATTAGGAGTTTACTGAGTCAAAAGTCCTAGTTAATAGTTTGTTAATAACGAGAACTGGACCTTAAAATCAAGAGTGACCAGGCATTATATTAGCAACGCCAAGGTCATGGGTTTTTATTCCCAGGAAATACATGAATTAATAAACTCTATATCACAAATGTGCTATAGGTCTAAGTCACTTTGGATAGAAGCATCCACCTAATAAAAACAAACAAACAAAAAACAAAAACAAACATGAAACATACTGTATGCTTACAGCACCATGGTAATCCAAGGTAGTCTCCCATCTACGTACTAATCAAGCCAAACCTTGCTTATCTTTTGAGATCAGATGATCCCACTGAACCATGAATCGATGCTTTTAAATTCTGTTAACACAAAAATAGCTATATTTCTTGAAAATTTTCACTCAATAAACTCCTAATTTGCTGCTTATTAATAGTAGGTAGTTTAGGTATGGAGTAGGGTGAACAAAGACCTCCTGTAGCGACATAATATTCAAAATGTAATAATCACTTTAATCTAGCTTGTGCCAACAGTTGTACACAGAAGCAGTTCCGGGAGCATGACATATGAGGTCAGCATTGCGCATGCGCCGGTGAGTCTCGTGAAAACCAACGTTTGTTTATAGGATCAAAAGAAGCAAAGTTTCCTTACCTTAGCAAAGAAAACCAGTCTCCTCGTGGCTTATATCGAATCCTCTGACATTTTTCTTTACAAATCCTGGTTTTGTACTTCTAATTAGTAACCGTTGTTTTGTTATGATGTCTCCACTGCGTTTCACCATGCATCCCTCCTGAGCGACACATGCGCAAAGCTGACCTCATACGTCATTCCCCCGGAACTGCTTCCGTTTACAACAGTGAGCGCAAGATAGAGTCAAGTGATTATTACATTTTGAATATGGATATTTTTCTTACAAAAACGCATTGATTCGTTGTTTAGGTACAGGATGTTTTTGTTCTGGAGCTGTGTGAGTGTCTTTTTTTTTTTTTTTGTGGTTTTTTGTTTTTTTTTTTTGGTCTTTTGCAGTGCAACACCCCCTGACTGCAATGATAGAGCTTGAAAGATCAAAGACAATTTTTAATATAACTCCAACTGGATTCGTCTGAAAGAAGAAAGTCACATACACCTAGGATGCTTCGGGGGTGAGTAAAACGCAGCCTAATTTTCATTTTTGGGTGAACTAACCCTTTAAGGAATCTAGAATATGGTCATGCAGAATAAGGCAATAATATGTGCTTCATAAATACTAATAAACAGTCAATATTCTAGCAATATGTATGATAACAAACAACTAGGTAATAGTGAATACTGTTCTCTAATCTAAAGTGTTACTATTGTTTTTTATACTGGTATTGGTGGTATTGTTGGTGCCAACCTAAAATTTACAATGAATCCCGGGCTATTTTGAACCCTCTTTTCAGAAATCTCCAAACAATATGGCTGCTGAAACAATGTGAGTCATGATTGTTTTTGAAAAATAATATTTGACTTTTTGGAACTTCATTTGAATACCCCTGCTGTGAACATTAAAGTTGGTATTTTTGTTATTCATCACTGTTAAAGTAGCTAAACTGGTCTTTCCATTGTCGATAACTTTTTCCTTGTGATCTTTATTGCTGATTTAGTACAGAGATCATCATTATTTGACATCTTAATTATGTATTCTGGCCCTCCACATTTTAGTGCATGCAGGTCGGGAGGAAGTTTTACTGAAGCTCAATCAGGACATTGACATAGGGTGGGTTGCACCAATAAGGATATAAGCTTAATTTTAGATTAAATCAAGGTTTATCTAATAATTCTGTTGCACCAAACTTTAAACCTTGTTTAAAAATAAGCAGGTTTACATTTAAACCATCATTTTGATCCTGGATTTATTTTATATTTAAAATAGATTAACTTTAATCCTGATGCTCCATAACTTTAAACTCAATTTTAAATCTCAATTAGGGATTAACTTTAAACTTAAAGGTGAGTAGGTCTAAATAAAATAAAGTGCACCTACAGTTACAATATGTGGCTGACTGAACAAAGACAGAAACAGTGGATGTGTCGTTAGGTCTCAGAGAGGTGTTAATTATAAATAAAAATGAAAATCAAAGTGCACTGAGCTGGCAGATTGTGAGGGTCGTGGCAGCCCGTAGTAAATTTGCGTCTGCTATTGAGTCGAGGATGTGAATCCGTCACTCAGAGCCGGCCCAAGGCATAAGTGAACTAAGCAGCTGCTTAGGGCCCCGTGGCCACCAGGGGGCCCCCAAGAGTACATGAAATGTCTTGATTTTTTTTTGAGTATCTATTTACACTAAATGCAAATAGCCCGCCTTGTTGGCAGAGGCTATTTACATTAACTCCGCCCATCTGTGGCGCAGACGGTAAAACATGTGATTTACTCATTTTGATGCGATCGACCTCGGTTCGAATCCTCCTTATGGCGAACTTTTTTCTTCCATTTCAAATTTCAAATCACATCAGAAAAGCATTTATTTTCAATGAAAATTAAGGAAATAATCAAAAAGTTACAAATAAAGTATTGGGTAGGGTTAGGGTAGGTGTAGGGAGGGCTTTATTGTCCCAATAAGGTGGCATCCATTTAATAATTTGAATTAAAATTATAATTTACACTTTATCGACAAAAGCAACTTATGTCAGAGACAGAGGATAAGGAATATTAACATAGTTGCTGTTTAATTAGGCTACATGACGAATCGATCATGGTGGAGAAAATTAATTGTAGATGGTGGTTTTAATCGCTAGAATTCTAATCCCCGATTTTTTTATCTAAGTTTGAAATTAAGTGGTGCAACACAACTCGATTTAAAATAAAACCCAGATCAACAAATCCTTGATTAACTCTACTCTGATTAATTTAATCCTTGTTGGTGCAACCCACCCATAATGTTGGATTCCCATCTGTAATTTGATAGCCGAATGAAAGGAGTATACCTGGAAGGGCACAAAGCGTTTAAAGATGGCTGTAGCTGGCCCACTTGCCCTTGCCCTTAGTCTAACATTCAAGGGGAGAAGAGTATCCCTTTGTTATCACCCTTCTCTCTCTTGCAATTATCACCCTCTCCACTTCCCCCTGCCCTGCGGAGCCCGAGAGCTGAGCCGGCTGAAGACGAAGAATAGCTACATTTATAATTTTTTTTACTCCCTCTCTCTCTTCACTCTCCATAGATTAATTTTCCAGGAAGCCCTGTCACTGCCCATACAGGGAGGCTGAGGGAGAGAGAGAGAGAAGGAGAAAGAGAGAGTAGAAAATGAGGGGAGGGGAGAGATTGGGGCTATGGTGCAAAAGCCTTTTCGCTTTCCTTTTTCCCCTTCTTTTTTTTTCTTTGACAGATCATTTTCATGCGGGGGTATCAGGGGGTCTGGCCGATAATTGGCATGCAGATTGCTACTGATGGCGTCCTGCAACAGAAGAAAAGAGCCGGCTAGTTAGAATAATGAGCCAGCCGTTCTGATGGATGGCCGAGAGAGGAGGTCATACAAAATGTTTCAGACACAATCCAAACCCCGTTCCCCTCCCCTCACCTCCGCACAAGCGCCGCCAATATCCCTACTTCTCCTTTAAAGAGCCTCTCTTTGCCTGATATTACATTATTGCTCTCCGATCTCTCGCTCTCCCTCACTTCCTTATACTTTACTTCACTTGGATCCACTTTAACTTCCTTATGCTTGCTTTCCTCTTCCAGCTTTTAGTTCATACTTACTTTCTTTTTGTTTAAAATAATACCTCAAGGCCTTGATGTCACAATATGGTTGTGATATAAATAAAATGCAGGGTGTAGTATTATGTACACTGGCTACATTCATGTTAGATGACGCCATGCCATTAAAGCATCTGTAACGTTGCCTGCATTTGGCAATTAATCTAATGGTGTTAAGTGGCTTCTTTTCATCAGTTCCATAGAAAAGGCTGGTTGGGGAGAAATCTCTTCATTCAGTTTCCAGATGTTATAAATAAGGCTTTATACTATCATTTCTAAAGGGCATCTAATAGGGGTGCTGTTGAAATATATTTCATCATATTTTATGTTCTCTCTTAGTTTAGATGTCTTCTCCTTTATTTGTGTATAGAAAATAGCACATTAGATGCATGGCTAGATTTTTATATCCTTGTGCTAAGGAGTGCAATTGATAAGACCAAAGCTATTTCATTTTAAGACATGAAAGGGAACATACAGAGTTAGCTGATTTGTATTTGTCTAACCTACATAAATTCAGCTATCGCTTAAAAAGATGTCTGACATTCCTTATTTACATGGCAATACATATACCATTTAAAATATAAATACAATAAAAGTTTGTGGGTGGTACGTTTTTTTTATATTTTTGAAAGATGTTTCGGTCACACTTTAGTTTGAGGACTCACTAACTATTAACTTAACTTGCCTCAATAAATTCCTAATTTGCTGCTTATTAACAGTAGGTAATTGTTAAGTTTAGATGTGGGGTAAAGGATTAAGGCATCTAAAATATGGTCATGCAGAATGAGCATTATTATGTGCTTTATAAGTACTAATCAAAAGGCCAATATGCTGGTAAAATGCATGCTAATAAGCAACTAGTAAATATTGAGAATTGGTCCATAATCCTAAAGTGTTACCAGTTGTACCAGTATTGTGTGTATACCTTTTTATTAAAACATTACATAGTTCCTAAAGATGGCCTTTGTCTAATTATTTGGATTTGACTAAATCTCTAGCTGAAACATCAGCTCAGGGTTTCTTTGCAATGCCTTGAGGAAAAATTCAGTTCTTTAAAGATACAAAGTTCTCAATAGCACACTGAAGAGAGGATTTGGGGTGTTGGGCCTTACAAATATCAACCACCATCAACCTTAGTGTGAACCAGAAACCTGTTCTCCTCTGCAGGCGGCAGTAATTATTTTCTGAATGAAGGCAGGTATTGGAATGCTGACGCACCCTGTTTCTGGCTTTGTGTTAAAACCAGAGGCTTTGAACGTTTCTTTTTTTAATCTCTCCTTTTCTTTTCTTCACTGTTACCTGAGGTCTTAACTCCCATATATGTAACCACATAACTACTCTAGCTAAACCCCACCCATTATGTCACTACTTATCTGTCTCTCTAACTTAAATATATGGCTGTTCTCTCACTCACAGAACCTTTGGCGATGTTGAAACCGTCCCCTGTCAATGGCCAGTATTTCCCTTCTGCTCTTCTTCATGAATCTGCACCATGATGTCAGAATGGGCCTGGAGGGTGTGGTGAGGCCTATAGTTAAAGCTTCTCACACAAAGGAAGCTGTCACTACCACACCGCCCCATGAATGCCGTCCCTCCTCACTGATCGCTTCTAATCCCTGCAGCTATACTGATAATTAGCCCGGCCTGTCATCCAGCTCGGCACAGCCTCCTCTCTTTGATCACCTCTAGCACAGGTAACGCAGCAGAGGAAGTCTGATTCAGTGTGGAGGTATAGAGGACACATGCTTAACTTAGTGTTTCCCAACTTTATTTTTTTTTATTGTATGTGTCCCCACAAAAGTTTAAGTACCACTTCAATGCCACCCTGTAAATCTCACCCACATAACTTCTAGCGAAACACACAGCAGTTTGTAGAAACCTGAAGAGAATTCATTGGAAAACAGTTGAGGCAGGCAGTAACAAAAACATCTTGATAAAGAGCTAAGATTAAATCACTAAAGTGTGAGGATTTTTTTTTTTTTTTTTTTTTTTAAGACTATTGCAGATTTGTATGGAGTTCAGTATATGTTTGCATTTCATTGTGGTATGGATGTTTTTGTATTTTTGGTGTGATGAGGAAAGAAGGAAAGAGCACTGTTGTATAAATCTACCTCTGTGCAGTGGTTTTAATATACAGTACATGCATCAACCCAACTCTACAAATTGTCTTGAGTTCTTGTGCTATGATTTAAAACAACTTGTTATATTCAATTTATTAAAACTTACACCAAATAACCAGAAGAGCTTTGGTTTTTAGCTATTTTGTTCCTGTAGCAGTTGACTTGAAGTCATGTAAAATAATAATCTAAATAAATAACAAATTATTTTACACATTTGTGCTTGGTGATTTTTATCATTACTGTTAATTATACACTTGCTTAATTAAAAAAAAAATTTGGGAGACTAAATGGCATTTGTACTTCGTATTTTTATTTTATTTTTTTTATCAACTTAAAGGGCTATATAAAATCAACTAAAGGCAGAAACGGTTTAAAATTCTGAAAAACTTGAAACAACAACAACAATAAAAATAAATAAAAAAAAAAACACTAAATTGCACTTTCCATTAAACATTATCATACAATATATGTTTTTTTTTTAATCTAAATATTGATGATGATTGATTGTTTAAAAAAATAAATGTCCAAGGACATGTTATGTGTGTGTCTCAGTCTGTTGTTGATTGATTATTTCATTTATATAATGCACTATGTGTAATGTATCCATTTATGCAATTAACATATAAATCATATAAAAAAATATTTTCCTTTTTGTATCTGTAAACATTCAGAGACCAGAAGCTATTTTTCCTTGGCTAAAAATCTGCACACATTTATTGGTCACTTGTCATTTAACATTTAAGACATTTTATCCAAAGCAATTTACAGTTCAAAGCATCAACCTTTCCAGTGAGTTACATCACCTTCACTGCTGCAGTTTGCAAGTGCTGTGTATTCAGGATTAGTTGCTAATCGGGATAGTCCAATTTACTGCAAGTGGTGAGTATTGTCATAGAGATGCCAGGGACTGAACCAGGACCTGCAATTTGCGAAGCATGTGCGCCATAAGACCACCGAGCTACATCCTCTTATTAGCATGATTCATATTCCCTAACAAACTCAAACCTGGAAATTTCAGGAAACGCCAACTTTAAAGCCTGTACTAAATCCGAGCTGCGCTTTCATCAGCTTTTGCACAGAGGAAGTGTCCGTCCCAGAGGGTCCTCGCTGCAAACATAATCTCTTGCACACCCCCATCAACGCCAAACAGAAAGGGAACAAATTCACTGTCTCATCCTCATTCTTTCTGTCGTGCCAAGAAGCTGTATACAGTACACTGCAGATCAAAGCCTTAATTGAAAAATAATTATAGGCACTTAATCATGGGAGGCGGTGGGCTAATTGAAGCAAAAACAAGGCAGCGAGTGGAGGCCCTCCGAATCGTAGCAGAAAGAGGATATTGTGTGAGCTCCCGTCTTTAATAAAGCATCGTCTTCAATCCCCCATTGTCTCCCAGATTAAATTGGAGAGGGCTATTAGCAGAGTTAATTGGCTCTCTAATTTAGATCTGGCCAGTCTCAATGCATAACGGATGTGAGTCGCAGCGGCCCATGATGTGCTCACTCTGTCACACCATATTGCCAGACCTGATTGGTTAATGGCTCTGGAATCTGCAAAGTTTGGGCACATCCTTCAATTGCAGGGGACCTCGGCCTTCCTGGAGGAATCTCCACCCTCAACTCACCTGTCAAGTGCTTCTTCATTCCTGTGTAATGGAAAGCAGCTTCAGACCTACTCATGACTGTGCTTGCAAGTTATTTTGACAATACAATGTTGCTGATCTCTAGAGTGAGTTTATGTTTCCCGGTAAGGATGAAGAGCCATGCATCTTAATTAAATTCACCCTGTGACCTCACTATCTGCGAGGCTCTGACCCGGGGGTCGACGCATTAAGTCCAGCTATCGGTAATAGAGAAAATGTCTTTATTTTCATCAAGCATCCTGAAGCCTTTTTCGGAGAACTTGAGCCTGTCGTATCCAGTACCGATGGGACCATGTCAGTTTCTAGCATCTGTGTTTCCTCTGTGTTAGAATAAAAAACTATTTCAATGTCACTTGAATTCGCCGGTCTTTCTGCGAGAGCCGTGCTGGATGCTGTATCGTCTGCTTGGTTTTGTGTATTAGTGGATGCTGCTCATTGAAGCCAGGGCCCCCGGGCGTTCATCTTGGAGGATTTGAAATCCTCTGTCTGTCGGCTGAAAGCGGCAGCGCTGGCATTATGGAGCTTCAGGATGGACAGAAGATAAAGAACAAGGACACAGAAGATTGTGAGGAACTATGGATTGACTGTTTCAACACTTATTTCGAGTGTGAAATGTGGGTAAAAATCCTAATTGTCCTCTTCTTGACTGGCCCACATTCAGTGCGAAATCCTCAAGGCTTGTTGAGAAGTACAAACAAACTGTTTCCGCTTGAGGCTTCGGAGAATGAAAAGAGAATGAAAAGAAACACTCTTATCAAGTGCTCTGCAAATTTGTTTCCTGCTGTGATACAAGCGACTTATTCTGTACACACTGCGCCCCCTAGTGGCAGCTGAGCTGTAATAGCAATTAGGCATCAATCTAGTGGTTAGTGGGGAAGAGTTGCAGAGGAAGTAAGCCAGGTAACCATGGGTAAAAGGCTGTAAATGGCACCCTATTTGTCACCATTTTCCCTGGAGAGTCTTTCATCTTGGCCAACACTGCGCGGCTCAGGTTCTTTTCTCCGAGACTTTGCTAATGGAGGGTCCACAATGATTGCAGCTGCTCAGGCTATCAGAGCTCAGAGGCACAGACAGAATTTAAAGGCCAGGAACCTTTATGTCTCTTTATGAGGATGCAAGCCATTCTAGGTCACGGTGTAAAATAGGACAAACAATCGTCAGGCCGGTGCTGAAAGAACGGTAGGAAGGCAGGTTGTTCGTTGCCGGGTGAGAAACGGAGAGGGGTGTGATTCAACATTTAATCTCATTCTGAGGTGAATGTGTGCTGATAAGAATGGCAAGGAACCCAACTCTGTTGACCGAGAGATAAGAACATGCAGCCAGGCTATCGTGGGCACTGTAGCCTGCGTGGTCGCTTTTTATTTTTGGTCAGAACTTACAGCTACCTCACTTGTTGCAAACTACTAAAAAAATTCAATAAATAAATAATAAAATTGGTGTAGAATTTATTTTGAAACTATTTACGCTTAGAATTTGCTCGTGAATTTCACTAGCAATTACAGAAATGGCAATTACTGTGAACATTTAAAGTAGAAAACAAAGTAATATTTTATTTTCAGGTGTACTTCAATAATCTTTTTTATTTACAGTGTGGCAAACAATATTTCACAATATTTTCTCATTAGCTTCTGTTTGATTTTACTGAAGTCATTTCAACCACTGCTAAGCATGATCATGCCTTTCTTTAAATCAAATGAAATCTATAAAGGTTACTACTAACTATAGTTTTAATAATCATTAAACTTATATGAGAATAGGGAATTACACACCAAAGCTATAATGATTATGACACTGATATTGTTGAAATCACTCTCAGAACTCTTTTTTCCCCCCAGCTGATGAAAAATAAAAACATCACAGCCAATCAGAATCCATCTGATTTTAAAGAGCTTGAGCATGCAACTGCAGAATGCTTATAATAATAAACAGAACATTATTGTATATTAGTGTGGATGCTAATATGGTTATCATTATAGTTATCTTTTAACTTGGTGTGAATGTCTAACATTTAGTAGCCTGCTCCCTCTATTCATGAAGTGCTTCCTAAACAACTAAAGATATTAAATATTTTGGAACATTATGTTGAGGGGAAAAAAAAAACAAAATGTATCAGAACGTGAAAAATATTAAATGACTTGACAATTCATTTTCATGAGTGCAGAATCAGTAAATGCTCGTGTCAGCTAGAACTAATGCTTGATGGCATTATTATAGCTGAAATGAGCATGGAATGTATCTGCACTCATGAAAATGAATTGTCAGATTTAAATTTACAACTGTTTAATGTGAAAAAGACGATAAAGCTCTGCCCATGATCAGGCAAAGAAAAATGAAAGTACACATTGTTAATCTGTAACCAAAAATCTGTAAATGTGTGAAGTCACAATTCTGTATACATTTCTCAAACATTTAACTTACTACTGTATATATTTATTTCCCCAAATTTCTCTCATATGTTCATGATTTACTGATAGTCTTCAATATCAGAATCATATTTATTTCAAATATCAATTATATTCTAAATATCACAAACTTACATTTTTTTTGAAAGCCAATGATTACTTAGTGTATATAAAAACTCACAGCTCATTGCATATTAGTGCTGCTTCCTGCTTGGCTGCTAAAAGTAAATGTGTCCTGGACTATGTTTGGCACTACTTACAAAAACAAAGCACCTGAAGGTTGTATAACAGCACACAAACAAGTAATGGCTGATTCTTTTGGGAACAATTTTTGGGTTCACTAATTTCCTAAAGCATAGAAAAGGCTTTTAATAATGATTCCTTTGTGCCTGCACTTGTTAATTCTCTTTGAGAATTTGGGTTTGGAATGAAAACATGCCTTTATTTGACAGTCACATCACACTTCACCACGCTCCTGGTCTACTGGCCACAGAACTCCAAGCACTGGTCCCTGAGGTCCCGCCGACCTCTGAACTTTTGTGTACTCCTGCACGGTTGGCTGTTAGCTCTTCTATGGAGGACAGCTCCAAGTCACTCTCCTCATCAGATAGCTAGAAGACAGGTATATTACAAAGCTTTTCAGTCTAATAATGAAGGCAATGTTCAAAAAACAAATTATATTTCTGCAGCAAGATTTTAACAGCAATGGAAATGACTTGAGAATATGTGAGGTATGTGAGAATGTGTGTTTTTTTTTGTTTTTTTTTTTTTTTTACCGCTTTCTGTTTTACAATGGCAGGGCGAGGGGAGAGGCTGGATGGTGGCATAACTCTAGTCCCGCCCACAGGCTTTTTGATTGGTGTGCTTAGCTGTCTTTCCAAACTTCTTGTCAGTGTTTGGACAACAGAACCTGCAATCAAAACACATTCATGTTAACTGACTAAAAAAACACAAGACTAAACTACTTTTAAAATTAAAATGTCTATATCCCACAGGAAGTTTGTTAGTTCTATAGCTGGCATTTCAAAATATCTGTCTATTTTGTTTTTTTGTTCTGTGCTGCAGGGATTGTTTTGACCAAACTTTCAACAACTTTTGACCAAAACCCAGAAACAAGTTACGTAGCATTATAGAATAGTTTGAGTTTGCAAACTATTCTAACTGAAACATTAATGGAAAATATGAAAATGGCTGAAAATAAGCTGCAGTCTGTAACTTTATTAATTATCCGAAATCAATATTTGAGCAAGTATATAACCAGCCAGTGTTCAAAACTATCACCTTACTTTAGCCGGATTCATAACGGTTAGCTTATAATAATGTTTTCTAATTTGAGTGGTACAGGTACGTTTTTGCAACGAAAATTCAAGCATGTCACCGTGTCGTTACGTCACGTCTGTAAACATAAAGAAGTTGTCCTGGCTAGTGAGGATGATGCAGGTAGCGGATTGTTTATAGCCTTTTCTCACAGCAGCTGGAATAATTAAATGTATCATTTTGATGGCGGATTGTAATGGACTATGTGTTTATGAAACACATGTGAATGAAATTAAATTATATTACAGTTTTGAAATGAACTGGTAGACAACCAGTTTGAAGGAAGCATAGTTTGCTCTTTGGGTTAAAATAATTTCTTAATATGAAATCCGAATGGCATGACAAGTAGAGATTAGACTGTACAGAAATTAAAATAACTTCGATAACGATAACTTCCAGGGTTTTTTTTTCACCTACAAAAATGTGTCCTCACTGCAGCACTCTATTTTGGCAAAATGATACAGATGACAGAGGGCTGTGAACATATTTATATTAAATATATTCAGTATTCAGACTAGTTCCAAATGGAGAAATTCAAATAAATAATCGTATAGGGCTTTGGCGTTTGCTCACCATGTGAATTGGGACTTTTGGGGAGTTTGGGTGTGTCTGAAGCTTCTGACGGTTCACTGTCTGTCCAATCAGGATCAGCTGTTGGGTTCAGCAGTGATCCTGATTGCACAAGGCGCACGGAGGGGGAAGGCTTGCCCCGTGAGCTGGTGATATAAGCATTGTCCTCAACTGACTCATCCTCATCTGAACTGAAAGGTGGTGTGCTAACAAGACAAATGTACTCATTAAAAACATACTGATAAGGTAATATTAAGCATAGTTAAAAAACAGCTTGACATCTCAACTTTCTATTTCATATGTTTCTGAATAGTCTGAACATTTACTAATTTTAAAAGAAAGTATACCCATTCTTTTTTTGCTGTGTTTTTGGAGTCTGTTTCTGAGGTGCATTGGAGCGTGGGGTGGGTGTTGGAATAAGTGCTTGTGGCTGCTGGCTCTTGGTCCTCCGAATGGAGGACTTTGAGTCCTCTCTGGATCGGACGCTTTTTTCCTTCACTAGGGTTGAATTTTTCTTTCCCCCTAAAACAAATATAAAAGAATGACTGATCTTGGTTCAGAACAGTGGCAACCAAATGGAACTGACTTACAGATAAGTTAGACGTGTGAGTATGGGTAGTGTGGTGGCATGATAAATAACACATTTTCTTACCCTGTTTTAAAGTGCTGGGTGTTAATTTCCCCTGGCTATTCTGTAGGCTTTTCACTCGCCTGATGATCTCATGTGTCAGGTTGTCTCTTTGGTTCTGAAGGTCTGGCTGCTGTCTGTATCTCTGCAGCCGCTGACCAGTCAACAGAGCACTCAGGTTCTTAAAAGTTTGCTCAGAGATACCCTTGGTACCCTGCCAAAACATCATCACTTCAACCACAGAGCAATGCTATTGAATTACATCATATATTCATGCATCCGCAGTCCAAAATTAACTTTTTTTTTTTTTTTTTGCTGCATACTTTATATATTTTTTTTGTTGTGACTGTTGTTGCGTAAGTCGCAACAGATGTGTTCTTTAGTTTAGTAGTTGGATTGTACAGTATGTCAATGATCAGACTATCATTCCTACAGTTTAACATAAATCATGCTATATTTCCTAAAATACTGTTTCATTTAGTATTTTATGCCTTAAATGTTAATATTGATGCTTGTTTGAGTCAATCTGTACCTTCCGCAGTCCCATATTCTCCAGTTTCTCCTCCAGTGTTTCTTCTAGAATGAGTCTAGACGCTTTCATCAGCTCTGACTTTCCTTTACGTAACTTTAGAACCTTCCACTGGGGTTCATCTGAATCCTCCATGCCTGAAGGTGCATGCAAATTTTGTTTTAATAATGTACATCATGGCATGATTGGTGTATGTACAGTATGTACTGTGGTTAGAAATTACTGAACCACACACTCTCTTCGTCTTCCTCCTGTGGTTCCTCAGGAGAATCTTGGGCTTTTTGCAAAACCACTGGAGCTACCAAATGAGACACAAAAATGGGTCAAAGCACATTAAATTCAAAGCAACAATATTTTATGTGATCATGCAGTGAGTAAGTCCATATATGGCAGCTAAAATTCATTACCTGAGACTGACAACTTTTTAATCTGTGGTGAAGCATCAATAAGAAAGATGATTAGTTTTCAAGAATCAAGACATCAGCAGATAATTTTGCAATAACTACAATCACGTTAATCTAATTATGTGTTATTATTTGAGTTAAAGTTGAAGTGTGCCATTTTTAAATACTTTAAAAACACCATCACAGCTTAATAAGTATAGACAACTATAGGTTTATAGGATCTCCAAAGAGTGTAAACACTGGTGCTTATTTTTACATAATGGCTTGCAATGAACTTTTTAGCATGTAATTGACTTCGTTGTCCAGACAAAACAGATGGGATGGGGATTCTGTAAACATCATTTTTGCTATTCTTTTTGGTGCCTCTAATGCCGCTTCACCATTAAGGTAACATTTTCTGATAAGAGCATGGTTTTATAGCTATCTTTCATGCACTGTTTGTAACTGTGAAGTAAATAACCAACCTTCTCCTCCCGAGATTTGATGAGTCTGTCCTTCTGGCTCAGCTGAGAAGAGAGAGAGGCAACCTGCTGCTGAAGTTTCTGCAGACTGGAGCCAGAGTTCTTCTCCACAGACAAGGCCTTCACAAGCCTGGCATTCTCACTCTTCAGCTGTAACACACACATACAAATCACAGACATGATAAGAATGTTCAGTATGTTGCCCAGCAGGGGTGTGCAGAAGAGCCAATATCTGTATCTGTAGCAATCTTAAAATTATCTACAGTATATCGGCATTCGAATAAATTTAGGAAATCATCAGATGTTTTGCTAATTACACAGTAAGTCCGTTTTAAATGTAATTTTGTTCCCTTCATAGTTCTTGTTTAACAAATAAGCTCTGTATAACTCATAAAATGATATATATATATTTTTATTAGAATTCTAAAATTTCTTTAAACATCTTTTAACTTAAACAAAAACTTAAAGTTAAATACACTCATAATGCCCAGACAGTGCAATACTACAAAGACTTGCCTCTGCTTTTTCCTGTTGGTGTCTGTTCTGTGCTTCCTGAAATTTCTTCTTCCATTCACTTTTCTAAATGACAAAAATGGACATGTATAATATATTGAGAAACTGGTAGACAGCAAAAAATGCAAGCACTCTGTGAACTAAAAAGTCTCAAATATGCATATTATTATGCATATATATATATATATATATATATATATATATATATATATATATATATATATATATATATATATATATATATATATATATATATTGTAATGTAGTTTGACCTTACATCAGTTTTCAGTGACAAGCAGTGCCAGCATGGCAACAGAAAATTCAGCGTGCTAACAGATTATCAGATTCAGAACATATTTCCTATTTAATACATAGCTGTCTAAAGTATGAATTGTTTTTTAGTTTCAGAATGATCTGTTTTTTAGCCTGAAAACTGTACATTTTGTTGTTTGAAATATAATCCACTATTTTGACAGGAAAATGGAATGGAAATTTAGTCACATAGCGAGTGCTTACTCACATCGTAGAGGGCTGTTACCAAATGTAGCTACTGAAACATAATGTCCATAATGGATGTTGAAGTCTTGTTTAACAGTCGCAAACAGTACGATCTTATATATAGAGCTGTTCCACGCAGAAAGAGAATGAACAGCTATTATCCCCCAGCAGTTAGATATTGGTTGTTGAAGTCTTGTTTAACAGTCGCAAACAGAGGAATCTCTGTGCTGTATTTTGATGATTTACCACAGAGAGGTACGCAGTAATGTAAGGAGGGTGTTTTCTCTTGTCTTTGATATACCACTGCCCCCTATTTAATTCGCGAAACATTTATTATTTATTTTGAAGTTTTGTATAAAAGTTTCCCCATATAGTAAATGTGAACATTGTAAAGACCGTAAGCATGCCCACACTTGTGTCATCAAAGATCACAGAGGCAGTCTTGTACACCTAGCCAATTAACTATTACTGCAGATTTTAATAAGCCTATATTTGAGTGTGAGAAAATTTACCTTAATCGCATTTAAGATTTGATACTTGAGACTCACAGAGTCTCGTAAGTAATTTATTTTGCCTCAGATTCTTTACTGGGCATTCCTAAATAGAAAGAACTTGCCTAAGAGTTGTTCAGTGTCTGCTGATGAATAATCCTTTTTTTTTTTTTTTTTTTTTTTTTTGCCAACTTGAAAAATAGTAACCATTCATTTTAAAAGTGCATTGTATTAATGACTCATGCATGACTCAGTGAACAAGCAAAGAACTCTCACCTTCCTGGCCATTTTCTCTTTTAGCTCTCTCTCTCTGTTTTCTCTCAGTTCTTTCTCAGGGTCACTCTCTTCTTGTAAAGTGACATTATTTGCTACACCCACCTCTTTGTTCTGCAACACTAGCAGTTTCTATAGATGGAACGATGACAAAAAACATAAAATGTTATTACAATGACATACACAAAACATACCCCAGGAGCTCATCTGTTGGCTGCCTGGCAGGCATACATACCAGAGGATCTGTCTCCATCTTCTGGTGACAGTTTAAAGTTGGCTATTCATTTTAAACCAATGTACTGTATACTCACAGCCTCTATGGATGAGCTCTTGCTTGCCATGTCTTTAGACTCCTGGAGAAATAACTGTCTCAGCTCTCCAATTTCCTGCTGAGATTTTCTTCTCTCCTCTTCTTTCCATCTCTCCAGTGCTTCCTTCTCTGACTGTTCTCTCCTTCGCTGCTCCTCTTGTTCCTGGAACACATCTGTGTTAATTGATATATTTCCTCTTAAACTGGTATTTCATATGGAGTTCAAGGGAGTCTTCGTCATCTAAGGGGAAATGGTGATGTAAAAATTAGATCTTTCAATGCTTTCACACTAGCTCACAAAACTTTTGCGTCCCCCCTAGAAACTTTGCATTTGTGTTCTGTTATAAAAAGTATTGTATTCCTGCAAGAAATGTTATGTTTGCTTGGAAAAGCATTGAAACGTTTTTTTCAGTTTTCCCCATTTCAAATTATTCTGATCATCAGTTTTGTGATTGCATTTAAAAGTTTTGCAAGCAAGCAAAAAGTTTCCATTAGAACGCAAAACTTTTTTGATATAATGCAAAATTTTCACAGTTGAATGCAAGTTACTCAAGGGAAAACAAAAGCACTGGAATATTATTTTTCCTCAACATATTCCTTTTAAGAGATTAGAATTATTAGAGATGGTGATAGAAAAAATATATTTCAATGATTTTCAATGATTTTGGTTTTGCTCGCAAAACTTTAGTGTTCCCCCAATTATGCAAATAATTTATAGTCTCCAGATGCTTTCAATGTATGTAAAAAGAGCAGCTTTGAAATTCTGCTTGATAATAGTAAGGGTGGGTAAATGAAAGCTACTGTATACCTTTAAGAAGTATAAGGCTTACTGAACTGATAATAAGCAAACAAACACATGACAATTTCAGTAAGTATCAAATACTGTAAATAGATACAGAAGAAAACAGCGTTAAGAATTTTTCTATGCTGGATCTTGATTTAAACAAACTCACCTGCTGACGCCTCAAACCTTTCTGTTTCTCTCTCTGTCTGTAGCTGCATTTGCGTCAATCTCAGTTTCTCCTTTAGCTCTTCTATCCTATCTTCCATCTCTTCTACCTTGTGCTTCTTTTGTCTCTCTGAGACATACACATGCACAAGCAGTGATATTCAGTTATTAATCTTTCTTTCCAACCACATCATCAATGAAGTTCAAACTTAGTTAAAAACAATTTTTTTTCCACCAACCTGCATCTGTAACTTCAGGATGTCGTCGCTGAACATGTGCTTGTAAGTAAGAGTAGTTGACAAATGATTTTTCACAGAACTGGCACTGTCATGAATGAAAAGGCATCAAAATATTAGAACTGGTTTTATGATAACTAAAGGTCACCAAGCAGCCAGTAGTTCATTCTGTGCCAATTTTACAGTATCTACTTAATCATGAAATTATATTAATGTTTCTTAAATTGCATATTACATGTAACATTATGTTACCAGACTAAATAATGTGTAATGCTCACATTACACATTTTCAATTCTTTATCTTTTCAGTTAGCCTTGGTTAGCAAAATACCAGCTTAGCCTACTAGCTTAGTATAATGATAGCTCAATACAAATTTAAAAAGTTATTTTTATTATCTAGAACAAGATATCACACTATATTTTTTAAGGTATTGATGGAGGGGAATAGGCCTACATTTATTAGCCTACAGATTCAAAATGCTACCATTCAAAAGTTTGGGGTCGGTAAGATTTTCCTTTTATTTATTTATTTATTAAAAAAAAAAAAAAAGATTAATGCTTTTATTATGCACAAACACATTAAATTGATGAAAAAGTGACAGTAAAGAAATTTACAATGTTAAAATATTGCTATTTCAACTCTATTCATTAAAGAATCCTTCAAAAGGTCAGTTTCCATTATTATTTTTGTTTTTAATTTTTTTTTTATTTTTTTTTTTTTTTTTTTTATTATTATTTTATTATTGATAATATCCATGACACTGAAGACTAGAGTAATTTAGCTTTGCCATTACAGGAATAAATTCTAAAATAATAATAAATTATTTTAAAATACATTAAAAATAGAAAACAGTTATTTTAAAATGTTTGGGGTCAGTAAGATTTTTCATTTATATATATAAAAAAATTAATGCTTTCATGATGCACAGACTCATTAAATGATGAAAAGTGACAGTAAAGAAATGTACAATGTTAAAAAAAAATATATTTCAAATAAATGCTTTTTTTTTTTTAACTCTATTCATTAAAGAATCCTTCAAAAAGTCACAGTTTCCATTTTTTTTACACTGATAATATCATGTCAAGTGCCACTGAAGACTAGAATAATTTAGCTTTGCCATCACTGGAATAAATTACATTTTAAAATACATTAAAAATAGAAAACAGGTATTTTAAGTTGTAATACTTTTTGCAATATTCCTGTTTTTAATATAGATTTAATCAAATAAATGCAGCCTTTGTCAGCATAAGAGGCTTCAATCACACACACACACACACAAATCATACAGACCCTAAATGTTTGAACAGTATGTATGATTATGAGTGTAAGGTTTTAAAAGGGTTTCAAATGTTCAAAAATTTTTAAGACCACCTTGTGATAATTATTAGCACTGGCCTGCAGGAGGAGCTGTTGAGTGGCGATCATTTTTTTTCTCCGTCGATTCTCCTGCTTGGCTTCTTGCAAATTTTTTTCAAGTTCTGCTCGTTTTTCTTCTCCTTTCTGGATCAGAGAGAGTGCCGCCTGCAGACGTTCCTCCAGTCCTGACAGCTGAGAGCTCAGCAAGTCCTGGCAGTGCAGCAGGTACTCAGTGCTGCTCAGCTGAGACATACGAAGCAGTTTGATCAAAGAAGGGTCAGCAGGTCCTCGACAGTTTGGGCACCTCTCGCCCTCCACGGCACAGAATGTTACGGTCATGAAATTCTGAAGCACATCAACACTGTCTCGCTCGACACGTTCCACGTCAAGGGCAGAGAGACGCCTCCAGTCTATGGGCTCAGTTCGTGAGCGGAAGCGGAAGGGCTGAAGCTGGTGTCCTGGATTCCAGGGCGGTGTGGTAGAGAGAGCACTGTAGGGCTCACCAGGGGAGAACTGGCCCAACATAGTGAAAGGTTTGAGATAGAGAGGTGAATGGATGTGGTGATTCCTAGACAGAGGCTGAGTGGGGGAGAGGAAAACACAATATTTTGAGTTAAGCTATGACAATCAAATTAGCATAGTTAAAATATCATGAGACACTGAAGACTTGAGTATTTGTTTCTGAGAAATTCAGCATTGCCATCCAGGAATTAATGACATTTTAAAATATTTTAAACCAGAAAAATGTATTTTAAATTGTTAAAACTATTTCACAATATTACTGTTTTACTGTGTTTTTGATTAAATCAGTTTTGCAGCCTTGGTCAGCATAAAATACTTCTTTCAAAAAACAGCAAAAATATCCTAACCAACAATGCATAGCAATGTATACATTTTTAAATCTAAAACCAGATAATTTTAGGTTTTATTTTTTACATTTTGTATTATTATTTATTATAGTATGTGTTATATATAAAAATATATAGTTATATATTTCTATGCATTATTGTTTTTTATTGTAGTTGCTTTTTTCCCTGTTCTAATGGAATTGCTAAGTGAAGGAAATATGTGATCCTGGACCACAAAACCAGTCTTAAAGGGATACTCCACCCCCAAATGAAAATTTTGTCATTAATTACTTACCCCAATGTCGTTCCAAACCCATAAAAGCTTTGTTCGTCTTCGGAACACAATTTAAGATATTTTGGATGAAAACCAGGAGGCTTGTGACTGTCCAATAGACTGCCAAGTAAAATACACTGTCATGGTCCAGTAAAGTATGAAAAGCATTGTCGGAATAGTCCATCTGCCATCAGTGGTTCAACCGTAACGTTATGAAGCGACAAGAATACTTTTTGTATTCAAATAAAACAAAATAAAATGGTAAATGGCAGACTATTCTGACGATGCTTTTCATACTTTTCTGGACCTTGACACTGTTATTTAACATTTTGATATATTTATGGTAGAAAATTTACAAAATATCTTCAAGGAACATGATTTTTACTTAATATCCTAATGATTTTTGGCATAAAAGAAAAATCGATCATTTTGATAGAATTTATTTTTGGCTATTGCTACAAATATACCCCAGCGACTTAAGACTGGTTTTGTGGTCCAGGGTCACATATATTCATGTAAATTAAATGGCAGACAAAATTTTTGTGAAAGTCAAAGAGTCCATCTCTATGCCAACAACTAAAAGCCATTGTCAGCGGCCACTCTTGCACGATTGTTTTTAGGACTGTAATTTCAATGAAAAGCTTTCCAAATTGTCAACAATAAAATGTGTGTGAAAGAGAGCAAGAGCTGCATTTCTTCTCTTATTTTCTGTGCAGTACATAGACTATAATATACATAGCATGCATAGTAAGTACGTCAGCCATAAGAACAGAACCAAATATAAATCTGTTAAGTGAGTCTTGTATATGAAAGAGATCTCATATTTCTTAAAGAAACATTTTTTTTTTTTTTTTTATAACAGTCAAAAAACAAATATTTTTACCTGAAAATGCACTTGGTAAGGGTTCATCTTGTTCTGCTATGAATCAGTGCCATGGGGTCTGAACTGAGTTTAATGCCTTTTAGTTTACATATCAACAGTAAACTGTCTCTCTCTGCAACTCAAACTAAACCCGTAACACTACCTGGCTAATTTTACTTCCCATGTTTCAAGACAACCAATCACACCTCTGACTGAACAATCTCAACAGTTAACCAGGTGAATTTCATGCAACATAATATAAACATTTTCCCTGGATCTCAGTGACTGAGTGACCAAATAACTAAATTATTTGATCCCACCAGAATCAGCATCCACTTCTCTTAATATTAGGAATTAAAGTATATTTTTTGTGCACGTGTCTAATTATTATGTAGCCTATGTGTGTATGTAGGCCTAATGTATGAGCAATGAAGTATTTTGGTTAGAAAATAATCAGATCAACCTCAGTGTGTATGACCAAGGTGCAAGACGCAGTTTATTGTCATGTGATTAAAACAAACAAACAAACAAATATATGACCGCTTGATGACTCATATATGACTTATAATGACATATATATAAAACAAAAAAAAATTATGTTTTGTTCAGTTCAAATACAACCCCAACAAATCTTCGTCAATATGCTCATGGCTCAAAATTCATGATATTAATGGAAAAAAAAAAAATAATAATAAAAAAAAAAAAATGAAGTTTGAAATCGTTTTGGAAAATAAGTGTTAGCAGTGTGTGCTGACAAAGTTGCAAACAAAGTAAATTAGCAGTTAGAGTTATTAAATCTCTATCTAAAAAAATCTAAAAATAGTTTCAACGTTGTAACTAATTACACGCACTAACTTGAGATTTGATTTTTTAAAAGATTGCTCTCATTATAATATCTAATGTCGTCAATGACCCATCAGTAGCCTTGCTAATAACAGTACCGCGGGGGGGAAAAATTATACTAATATAACTAACTTACATTAAAAGTAACCTATGTGATTGTTTATTTCTGCGATCAACGGTTGACAACAACGACATACTGTACACAAAAGTAACGTCTAGACATAGATGTTTCAGGGACACTTACCTTTGTCTTGATTACAAAAGTTAATAATAATAAAATAATAATAATAATAATCAGTTAAAAGCTTTAAGCTGCAAACTGAAAGGAGAAGTTAACAGCTGGCAACTGTTGCTGATAGGCGGGGCTAAGAGAGAAGCGTTTCTTGTTGCCATAGTGACTACTGACTCATGGAGGTGGATGACCTCAGGTGCCACAACTAAAGATAAGCAGAGAAGGAAAATTGTATATTGCTTGTGTATGTTTATATGTTATATATTTATAGTGATATAACTGTGTAAAAGTAAAAACCAAGTAAAACAGAGTACAGAGTAAAATATTATATATATTTTTTTGTATTCCTTGTGCCCTATAAAAATAAAAAAAAGGAAATTAAATGACATTTCATTATATTCAATTAAAAGAAAAACAAATTGAGATTAAATTTTAAAGTCGAACTAACAAAAACAATACGGAAACTGCCATGCAACATTGCACCTGAACACATGATGGCGCCCATAACAATAAAGTGATATTTAAAATACTATATAATACTGTAAAATTTAATTTAAAGAGGTTAGCAGCAAAACAGTTATAAACAAAGAAATTTATGAATGTGCAAGCATGGACAAAGAAAACATTGCTATATAGGTCTTCTTAATCAATTTAGCTTGACAATCATCAATGAATTTCTGTGCATTTACAGATTCTCTTTAAGGGATGTTAAAATCTCATTGAGTGCTCTCTGCCTGACTGCTTCGGCCACTTCTGAGGAGCAAGTTCATCCTTCACTGTCTGTTTAATGAGGTGCTTGACTTGCCTGAAGTGACTCTCTCCCCAGCTCTGTTCTCACACACTCCTAACAGCTTCACTGTCAGTAGTGCCTCCTTTTCACAACAACGCATCAGACTAACAGGGGATTCTATTTTCTATGACCACAGAGTCAAATATACTGATGAACGCATACATACATGGGGAGAAAAGGGCTAGCTGTCACATGGTGAAGTTGGGGCTTTATATCAGTTACTGGTTATAGGTTTTAAGTCCAATGCATGAATGATTGTTTTCTTGAACAATGCCTGGCTGTCACATTTAGGACTTATGAATTATATCGCCAAAACAAAGATTCAGAGTAATAACTGTTTGGTAAAAAAAAAACCGACCAACTGGTAATTGCACTGCATTAAAAAAGGCTTATAATACATCAACATTAGTAATGTATGAACTTGAGGTCATTGTGATTCCATCACTTATGGAACTGAAATTAAAATGAACTCCATATTTCCCCATAGGCTCTCTCTTATAGTTATGTAAAACACTTTTAATAGAAAAGGCCATATGCTGCACTTCCCTGCTATTAATAAATCAGCATTAGGCACAAAGCATTTATTATTAATTACTAGTTTGAGTTATAGTACAAGAGGTTAATAATGGATGTCTGGGCTTGATTAATGCATTGTTAATTAGCTGCTAATACGAGTATTCTTACTGCCTTAACAGATGCCTTACTGCTGATTAGTGTCGTAATCCTTTTAAGGTTGCCTTCTTTGTGCCTTGTAGTTTTACTCCTTTCTCTGTGAGTAATGCCTTTTTACTGCTTATTTTACTGCAGACTACAGTACATTTCCCATTAGTGAACGAGAAGACAATATAATTTAACTCACAAGCAAATAAAATATCAAAAAAATAGCACATAATACTTTAAGTCAGTTACATAGCAGCTTAACAATACAACATGACAGCGAGCCATGGATCACAAATAATCTCATGAGAATGTATTGACCTTGTATTGTATTGGCTGATACTTCCACTGCACAGTTAAAGACTAATTGAAGAAACCCTTGAATGTACAGAATATGTTAATCTAAAAACACCTCACACTCAGTGTGTAGTGTCTTCTTTATCAAAAGCAATTAATCCACAAATTTAAATAAGCATTTCATGCTTTTTTCTAATTATTTACTTTCATAAGACATTATCTGGATGAAAGGAGGTTTCACCCTTCACTGGTTATTTCTGAATGCTGTGTTTTGAAGTTAATTAAACCTTTACAATTTAAACAAGATTTTTCTCCACTGCTGTAGAAGTAATTCTTTATAATGAGACATTTTAATGCACTAAAGCTATATTTAAAAACAAATAAACAATTAGCAAAAAAACTGAATACAGTCTACATTGGTTGGTAAAAATGTGCAAACCAAACTTTGTATTATGTCCATCTATATTGCTTTGTTAACATTTTTTTTTTATCAACCGATAAAAGAGACTGTGCTAAATACTAGCCCCAAAGTGTCTGCATTATTAACATTTTTTAATTTTAATCTTAAAAAAAGAGGCATTTAACATGACCACAGAATAAATGAGCCAAATTATAAGAATACAATAAATGCTAAAAGACAGTAAATTGGCCATTTTTTAAATGATGTACATCTGTTTTTATATAAATGTGTGTTTAATAATTGCTTACACAAATAAATCACTGATTGAAGTGCAACAAATGCAGTTTAAAGCATTTTGTATACTCTGTTGTCATGAAGGCCAAGAGTCTCAGCTTTTCAGTTAAACTGTAAGCAGAAAAAAAAGAAAGCTAAAAAGATTATTAAAAGATTGGGAAAAACTATGAACCTTCTTAGGACCACTAAGCAGATTTTAATGAAAAAAAAAAAAAATTAACCAGACATGGCTAAAATAAAGCCATAAAAAAAATAAAAATAAAAACCTATAAATGAGAAAATATTTGCCTTTCCTTGCATTTAGAAATGAAAATGAATATAAGATGCAAAAATGTATTAAATAACTTTCAGTAATTCAGAAGCTGGTCTTATCAGCTCTGAGCACTGAAGGAAGCGCTATTGATTTTTTGGAAACAGCGGGTTGTGGTGGATTGCATTTATGGATGTCTTTGTTATCTTTTAGTTTTTGTATGAGTGGTAAATTGTGCTTGGTACATTCAAGTTACTTTTGAGAATCATAGCTTATATACCCACCTTTATATGGAACAGTAGGTATATTTTTTTCTTTTGGCCATCTATTGGCTGCTTCAATATGTACCTCCAGGGTATGCATCATATACTGCAGTTTGTGCAGTATATACTATTTCTATGGCCACAGGAAGATGAGAGTCATACATACAGTATATGATGATACACCTGCTGTGGTGACAGATGGTAAGAGGAAGATATTTAAAGCAGAAGCCAAATCCAGATGATTTGATTGGTGGCAATTTCATGCACAGTTGGATTCCTCCACGCCTCTATATGTGCTGTGTGTTGGCAACACTTGGCACAGATACAAAAATACAGTTGGTCCTTTTATACATCTATACATAATTCCCATGGTGGACCCTCTGCAATCACAATTGGAAATATGAGTCTAATGCTTAAAATATTTGGCTGAGGTCTCCAGAATAGGCCTTCTCATCATATTATTCAGTTTTACAATTACAGTGTTTAGTTGGGTATGTTACAGGGTTTTATTTAGCAAGAGTATTTCATTCTTCATATTTTATGAATCGTGTTTTATTTTCTCTCAAACTCTCACTTTGATTTTCCGTTTGAATTTAACTGCAGAAAATAATCATACAGACTTATTTTTGTTTCAGATGTTCTGTATGCAGGCTACTTACAGGGCATGCAGTTTTGAGAGTGTATTTATAAAATCTGGAGAGTGTATCAATCAATCAATCAGTTAATCAATCAATCAATCAGTTAATCAATCAATCAATCAGTCAATCAATCAATCAATCAATCAGTCAGTCAATCAATCAGCCTGTTAGCATTATGTTAACAATACACAGACTTTTGTATCAACTACAAAATGGCTGTTAGAGTGCTTTTTATTGATTGATTTTAATGATTGATAATTGTTTATATGTTCAAGAGAGCCCACCGCCAAATTGCATTTAATGTAAATATATTTTTACTTGTCCCAAGCAGAAATCACTTTCTTAAAAATCATTTAAAAAGGATTTCTTAGAAAGGTATAAAGACACAAGCCCATGTAATTTGAAATGTCAAGCATAAAAATCCCAAGGCAAGAGCCACTAATAAACAGACCAAAACATATACATTTAATACTTTTTTATTGCATAATCTATGTCTTATAATTTGTGTAAAATATTTATCTAAATGTATAAATCTTCAATGAGTTTCATGGAAACCTCTGCCCCCAAAGCTTGAAATAGCACTACACTGTAAAAAAACAAAAAACAGAATCATTCTGTAAAAAAAAAAAAAAAAAACTATAAAAACAACCTGAAAATTATAGAATTATAGGCCTACAATATAAAACCGTAAACCCAGTTCATCCAACAATGCACACTGCTAATAAAATCTATTTCTGTATTCCTTTATTTTCTTAACATATACTGACACCCACATACTAATTCAGGTGGTAAAAAAGGAAGACAAATTTAAGAATCACGAAAAAAAGTCAATTTAAACAAGCTTTTCCACAGGCAAAATTACACTAGCAGTTTCAGAAGGTGCAGTGATTCACGCAAACACAAAACACCATCATGGTATACACACACGACACTAAAAATAATGGCAATAAAGATTGATTAAATAACATAAGATGTACAGAAACTGAAAGCTTCTTTTGTCTCTAAAACATAGGTATTCCTTGTGTGCGCCAACATAAGGCCTACTTTGCAAATAAACACCTTACTGATTCAGATAAAACCCAAATGTGCCTATAACTGATAACTATGAAGAAACATAATTATTCAAACAAAATACTTTCAGTTGTAAAGTGCTCCATGAGGCGAGAATACTGGGAATGTCAATTTACAGGTTTTCACTGTAAATTATAATTTGATTTGCCTTTAGATCCTTTAAAGGTTTTGCCTGTGTACGGTGGGAATAAAAAGGTATCAGCATTATTTTTTTTATTATTTTTTTTTACATTAAGACACAGTCAGAGACTTTGGCCCAGTATTTAGCCCTCATGTATATTAATATGGCAAGGTGTACTGTACTGTGGGTAATCCCAAGGAGATCCAGTAGCATAAACTCATTAATAATCAAGAGCCAAGTCTTTCACTGAGCCGAGTAATATGAAAGACTTGGCTCGTCTCAATCTCCAACCCGATAGATGGCGCTTAAAGCGCCGTTCCGTTCAACATCGCTTTCAATTTGAGTGCCGCGGAGGAATATACAATTCCCAGCTTTGAGTGACGCAGGAGAGCGATGGACGGTCGGAGCTGCACTTGATGTGCACAACTGACCAAGAAGTCAAGCGTCCCCCGGGGTTTGCTTTGAACCAGCAGAATACCACCTTCTGCAGACAGATGAGCGTCTGACCATGCCCTTTGATTGCACTGAGGATTCATTTACTACATCCGTAAACTTTTACTGTGTTCTCTGCGCATACTCGAGATCAATCTGTCCGGAGTCAGATATTAGATGCTCCAGCGT
Organism: Cyprinus carpio; assembly: GCF_018340385.1. Taxonomy (NCBI): domain Eukaryota; kingdom Metazoa; phylum Chordata; class Actinopteri; order Cypriniformes; family Cyprinidae; genus Cyprinus; species Cyprinus carpio. Next base: position 14,737,672 of record NC_056602.1, on the reverse strand, counting down.
ATTACGGATGATCCGAGCTTCTCATTTTCACATTCTACGGCATGACCCCATGTATGTATAATTCATCCGATACTTTGATGGAGCTCCTGAGGATCATGATGATGCCACCCAAGTTCCAGCTTTGGGCTGTTATGGCGTTTGGAGTGGCGATGCTGTTTAGGGAGAACCAGATTCAGAAGCTGGAAGAGTCTCGGGCAAAGCTGGGTGAGACTGCGGTATCTGTCTCAAACATCAGTGAGCTGCCTACCTACCATACAAAGCCTTTTTTGGGAACTCATGCACGTTCGATTCTTAATAGAAGAATCGATGGAACGCGCCTGTATGCGACAGAAATGGTGGTTTAGACGTCTGCGTGCAGCTCTTTCTCAGCTCATGGGGTTTGTTTGAGACAGTCTGCTTTCAGTTAGTGGAACTCTTCAATATACAACAAAACACAAGACATTAGGACCTGAGAGTGCTGTAAGTACAACCGAATTTGCATTCAAGACTTATTTGAATTAATAGTTTCACCCACAAATGAAAATTTGATCTATATGTCGTGTTTGACCTCGTTATATTTCTCTTCTGCGAAACACAACAAAGGGAAGATGTTGAAGAATGGCTGTTGCGGTGCAGTTGACACTGAATAGTAATGTGAAGATGTCAAACCTCAAAATGGATGCCCGAAATCACCAATGGAAATATAAAAAAGTAGTCCATGCGCCTATTCTTCATGTCATCTCATTTATAATCTTCACCTCGATAAAAGAGTCAAACCAATAATAGAGTGCAACCAAGTACCCAACGTCCTTGATTCTGAAAGTATTTTTTCTCATATGGATTTTTTTGTTTTTTTTTTAATAAATAGTCTTTTTGAAGTGCCATGCCAAAAAATCAAGCAGCAGAGGTGAGTCACACATATTACTAACCATTTATTAAATGAAAAAATAGGTGTTTGAAAGTATTAAAGCATACTTGTTTTAAAGATTGCTGATGATTGCTATTAAACAATATAAATTTTAGTTATTTTTTAAAATTCAATCTTGTGAATGGGCTACCCTGCTGTCTGGTTGAGTAGGAACATTTGTTTCAGCTGATGGTTGTTTGTTCACCATACTGGACATCATTACGCGGAGCAATGGTGGATGGCTAGATTTTCAGTAAACCCATGATTTAATGTCGTTTGGTCCTCCAGGATACTTTGAATATAGCCTAGTGCATTGAGTCTTGGGAGGGAACCTTTTTTTGTACTTTTTAATTAATTCTTTGTTGAGGCTTGAAATCTTAAGGGGTGGTATTTTGTCCTTGTTATCAAGAAATCAGAAAAAGACAAAATCTATAAATGATGTGAGGGAGATAAAAATGGCATAATTTTTATTTGGGGATGAAACTGTTCCTTTATTTAGGCTGATAACAAAAAAAACTTCATTCAGCGATACAGTATTGAAGAGATGACGGAGAGTTGGACGGGGGTAGTTTTCGAACTCAGCACTCAGACGGGTATTTAGTACATTTGATCAAACTCTTACACTAATCCAATTTTACTCACCAATCTGCTTTTTGTTTATAATCAGCTTACTACATTTATGATCACCATAATAATTTCGTGGGTAAGGCAGGTAAGAGCTATTATTAGACAAAATAACAGACATTTAGCTGAGAGTAAGTAAAATCATTTAATGATGATGATTGGTGCTCCGTTTTTGTCTTTCTTGTCTCGAGTTGTTTATGAATGGTTTATAAGCATCCTAAAGATTGCCGTTAGTTGGGTCCAGATTCCAAACGTGACTGGTTTTGGGGGAATCCGGACCCTTTCAATATTGGAAGTCTACATGATTTGCATCATGACCATGCAGTCTCAGAGTTCCATCAGCCTTATGGATCATTAAACTTTGCAAAAGCAAATTTGTGTTTGGTTAGCACACCCTGGAAGATGACCCATTTGCCAGTCTTTTGGTGTGAATGTTGAGGCTACTTAGAAAAATACAGTGGAAGGCAAGTGAAAGCAGAGTCATAGCACTATTTCTATTTCACTGTACCACTGTTTCTTGCATGGATTGTTTTAATGTCCAAAACTTTCCTGTTGTGTGTCCTAAACAGTGCAAAAAATAATTTATCTACTGTATAAGCCCTCACACCTGCAGCTGATGTTCCCAGTGAACTGAATGGAAGCTGGTGTGTTTTCACACACATCCTCCAGTGACCTATTGAACATTTTCTGGCAGTCCAGGTGCATCCACACATAACATGCGTGCAGAACAGCTGAAAAATGAGTCCATTCATTTAGTTTGACACTACTAAAAGATGAGGTAAGAGGTCGGGTTACAGGTCTGTGGAAACTGATTGAAGATTTAGAGTGAGAAAACTTAATTTGGACTTTTCTAAAGGGACTAGTTCCACCCAAAATGAAAATTTGATGTTTAGCTGCTTACCCCCAGGGCATCCAAGATGTAGGTGACTTTGTTTCTTCCTAGAACACAAATCATGATTTTAAATCCAACACCATTGCAGTCTATCAGTCTTATAATGCATGGCAGTGGTTATAAAAATCTATGAGAGTTAAAAAAAAAAAACTGGACTATATAATTGCATTACCACCACCTATCTCTCAAGGTGGACCATTGACACTCTATCTACAGCCTCAATTAGGAGTGTCACTATTAAGTCTGCGATCCGCCATAAAGCAAGAAGGAAGAAGTGCCTCAGGGATGCCTGCTGCTGTGAATGTGCCTTCACAAGAGTTCTAAGAGACAGTTTCGGACATTTGTGTTACTCAGAAGGTGAAAAAAAAAACGATATAAATACTGTTCAGTTTCCTTGCACAGACCACCGCTAGTCGTTTTCGTGTTGTCTTTACATATCAATGTATCATCTCACGAGCAGTTAGCAGGGTTTAATTTTGATTTGTCTAGTGTGCATGTTTTTTTTTTGTGGTTATGTTTTTTTGCTCTCATAGATTTTTATTACCATTGCCATGCATTATAAGACTGATAGACTGCAACGGTTGGATTTCAAAAAAATCATGATTTGTGTTCTACTGAAAGAAACACAAAGTCACCTACATACTGGATGCCCTGGGGCCTGGGGGGTAAGCAGATAAACATCAAATTTCACATTTTTGGGTGAAACTAGATCCTTTTAAAGTGGGGAACAAAAAAACACCAAACACCAGCTGCTGCAACCTCCAATGGCAATTCATAAGCCTAAATGGCTTCTGCTGTTGATTAGAATTGCAATGGTATTGGTCATGATAGGTATTTGAACTCAAAATAAACAATACACACAAAATATATAGGCCTAATGAAATCCATTCAAAGCAGATAGCAGGACAGACAGCATGTTACATATAGTGGCACCTTTAAATAAAAATATACAATATGAATTTCACCCCACTCTCCGTATACCAGTGCAAATGATTGCTGTCAATTTAGCATTGAGGCCCGTTTTTTGCACTTATGGATGAGAAACTCTTAATCATAAGCTTCATCAGAAGTGGAGAGTTAATTAATTGAAAGCAACGCTGCCGTTTCTAACCCTGTGATGGACGTTTGTTGAGGCTTAGGATGCCAGGGCTGACAGAGGAGTGTGAATCTGATTTGCCCTGTGCAGGCTTTGAATTTATAGACTCTGCACTAGCGCTTATTAGGTTGTCATTCACCTGGACATGGTTCATTAGAAGATGGAATTAACCCCTTAGCTTTGCCTCCCACTCCACTAAGTTACAAGCATCACGTGTCAAGCATATAAATCTGGTGTTCAGCCACTGCCAACAGGCTCTTATTGGGTTTTTTTTTCTATGCCATAGATTATACACATCAGTTTTTATTCTCATTCCACTACCAGCTGTGCAGCTCACAAAGAGAGAGAATTAAGCAGACCGAAGCCTGCGTGCAGTGTGACAAGAATAGCTCCGCTTTTAAAGAGCACCACATTGCCCGTACGTAAAAAATTCTCATAATGTAGTCCTATTGGCAAAGAGAGAGATGAAAGAGTTTTTCCCGAAATACTGAATATCTGCAATCAATTCGATGCCAATGATATGGAGCATCTTCACTTTGGATAATATGCTGAGCAAATACGTTTCACAGGATATGTTAAACAATGCAACTGCATTCGGAGGTTTTTTTTCTGTGGAGCAGATAGGAACGTCTGTAGATGGATATTGAATGAAAATAATAATTGTTTATTCAGCAAGACTGCATCAAAGTGATCAAAGTTCAATTGATCAAAGAGTCACTTATATAATAAATGCTGTCTTTTTAAACTTCTATTAAAAAAAAAACAAAAAAAAAAACCTGTTTGATGGTTTTGAAATATTAAGCGGCACAACGCGTTTTCAACATTGATAATAGTAAGAAACTGCTTATTGAGCACTAAATCAGCATATTTCAGAATGTGATTTTTGAGTATGATAAATGTGACACTGAAGATTGAGACGACAACTAAATTAAATTTTGAAAAAATGTTTAAAACAGAAGAAAAGTATTTACAGTATTGCTGTTTTTTTTATCTCTATTTGATCCGATATATAAAGCCTGTTCGTGGGTATAAAGACTTCCATTAAAAGTATTAAAAAAATCTTACTGACGCATATTTTTGAAAGGTAGTGTTAATGCAGGTAAGATGGGAGACTTAGCCTAACTTTTAAAAATGAAAAAAAGATTGTTAATCAACGTATTTTAATGCTTAATTTACAGTTAAAGCTTTTCTTAAATACCACTAAAGGGTTCAAGTGTGCCAATTTTAAAATATTCAAAAATATTCCACTTGTGTGAATTTGCAGGCAAGATAATGTGGTAATCTTTTCTGGTTGCTTTCACAAAACTACAAAAAACATACCTGAACAGTCGTTATTATGGCAAACATTATTTTATGAGGTGATTTGTTTTTAAAGGCATAGGCAGGAGGTGTACCCAAAAAATGAAAATTACCCCTGATTTACTCGTCCTCAAGCATTTCCCGAGGTGTATATGACTTCCTTCTTTCAGACCAAAATACAATCGGAGTTGTATTAAAAAAAAAATGTCCTGGCTCCACCAGCTTTATAATGGCAGTGAATGGCTGTCGAGCGCGATTTTGAAGTCCAATAAAGTGGCATCCATCCATGCATCATAAAAATTGCTCCACCTTGCTTCCGGGTGGGATTCAATAAAGGCCTTCTGAAGTGAATTGATTGCATTTGGTGTAAGAAAAATAAGTATCCAATTTTAAAACGTTATAAAATGGTCACAGAGAGGAGTGGCGTGTCCAGCGGATTGATGTTAGGCCGGCCTTCGAGGGTGAGGTAAAGGCATTTTTGGAGTGATAACTTATCCCTGTAATTAATGTAGAGTTATTGATGGGTCAATTAAGAATGGTTCTTTTCCCTTACTGTTGCAGTTATGTTTGGTGATGGTGGTGGTGGTGCAGAATACGCATCAATTGACCTGTTTAAGAATATTTTCTTTTGTTCCTTTTATAAAGCCCACTTTAATTAGATACAGTGTTGTATTGCTGATAGAAAGGCATTTTCTCTTATCACAACTGGCGATTTTATCAAAAGGTCTCTTCTTTCTGCATTGATGGCAGTTAACTTTTAACAGACACAAAGATTGGATGTCCTTGTTAGCAGGTGATTCATTCCCATGTCAGCTACTGAATGAATCTCTTTTCGGACGCAGGTGGGACAACTTGCTGTCCATGGATGCCCAGGGGTGAGTGGCTGATAGCAGAGCTCTCCTAAATTGGAGACCTTGCTCTGACGACTTTTAAATGGAGTGATTTATTCTGTTTGTCATCACGGCAGCACCTCTCAGCTGTTTTTCCTAGTATCATGTCATGCTCAGAGAATTGAAAATGGCCCCTGTGTTTGTCTGACTAGATGCAGAAACAGGTCTAAGTGATGGACAGTGCAAATTTTTTTTTTTTTTTTTTTTTTTTTTGTCTGGCTTGCTTTTCTGGTCATGTGTACAGACTCTTGCAATCACCCTTTGTCTTTGGATTCAAGAGGTGTGATTCTGTGATTTTATGGGAAATGATGCATAGTTGCAATTGATTCTTAATTAAAAGTTAATTTTATGTAGGCTGTGTTTATTATGCTATTGTCTGCTTTGTTTTCCCATAGTCCATCAATGGGGTGTTAATTTTGCTTTTGTTGTAAACATATCATTTGTTGGCTATTCTTTTTTGATTGTTTTTTCGCATTGTAAAAGCGTCTTTAGGTACTTGAAAGTTCTATTTCTTTTTACACAATTTCCCCCCATTACCCACCGTGGAAGAATCTCTACACAACAATCTAGATGTAAGGTTTGTGTGTGTTCTAGCACAGGAAATCTGTTATATACAGCTTTTCACATATTGCTTACAGGCATCTACCAAGAAAATATATACATACAGGGGTCAATTCCATTTCCTAGAGATTATCCTGCAACCCGCTGGTTGTTCCATTGTTCATGGGAACTGCTGAATTGGTTGAGATCCTGCCAGTGAGAGGGTGTATATCTCTTTGTCACATTAGTTTCTAAATGTATTCCTCTGTTGGGATGCAGTTTGTCCTTTACAGTCACTGTACTGGTAAAATTGACCCACTTCACCCAAACACAAAAAAAGGGTGAAGTGCTGCTTTAAAAGAGTGGATTTGACATGACCTAAATGTATCTTTTTTTAATTATATAGGAACATCTATAGGACACATCTCTCAAAATAAATGTTGCTATTTAGCCGTGTAATTGCAAAATGAAGAGGATTATTTTAAAAAACTGTTTAAAAATGATAATGCTTACTTCCTAAATTTAAGAGAATAGCAGACTCTACAGGAAGGAAAAAAAAAAAAAGAAAAACTTTGACAGCCAATCAGAATCCATCCAACTTAGTTATTTTCTGTTAGTGTGCGTACACGACACTAGTATAGTTATTGCAATTATCATCTTTATAATTATTTTTCTTGGAGTGTTTGTGCCTTAAGAATGTATACTCAATGCTAATACTCTGAAGATATTGTGTAGAAACTGGGCAGGTCCCCAGTATGGCAAATTTGCAAGTACAAAAAAACTTTTCTCCTCCTTTTTAATGCATCTCTGGCTCTAGAACTTTTTACACACTGAAAAATGTGTTTATGATGGGAATAACATTTTGGAGTTTATAGAGACATAGACTGAACAAGTTTTTAGTTTATTGATTCTGCCTTTTTGTTATGACCTACTTTCCTAGTTTCCTTGGCACATTTCTCTCTTATACAAGTGTAGTTTTTCTGTCTTTAAGGGCTGTATGTTTTGGCCGATACTGTTATGATTTTGATGTTATGGCTGATATGACAAATGTGGTGGACAGTAACTAAATATTTTTTATTTCGTTACTGAAGTACAATATTTACTTTTTTTTTTTTTTTTTTTTTAAGCAGTTTTTTTTTTTTTTTTTTTTTTTGGTAAATGTTTATTTTACTACATTCCAAGGCACAATATTGTACTTTTTACTCCACTACATTTAATAAAAATATTTTGATATGGAGAAATTGTCACGCACTGTGAGACAAGATAGTGGTGTCTGGTTCGTGAACAAGCTGTTTATTTTCAATGAGCCTGTTAAATCAGTTCGCAAATCGCACTGAATGATTCATTCATGAATTGGATTGAGCAGACAACAACTCACTGATTCAAATGATCTGAGTCTGAGTCTCCAGTTAACAATTCACTAGATTCAAAAGTCTCAAAATGACACGAATGGGAGATCCTCGGAGCTTGAGTGCACACGCGACTGATGGCATGAAAAGTAAGTCACTAATGCTGTGTTTTAGCGTTTATTATTGTAGATGAAAATCATATTTAGGTCATGAGTGTCCATTGTTTGTGAACTAAACCTGCTGTAAAAGGGCTATATGAAATGTTTGAAAGTATATGTTCATATTTTTGTATGGACATCTGAACGGGGTAGGTTTTATTCAAAAACTAAACATAATGTTAAAATAACGCTAATTAATGCCCATTTTATTTTGAATTTATTTAGACACAGTAGTATAGAATTTGTATAATAGCCATTTAATCTACCACAACGTAATTATTGACTTGTCAGTATTATATAAGTGCATCCTTGTGTTTTTGGCAATGAGTAGAAATGAAACAAGATTCTTGAGAACAACTTTGTTCCATTTAGTTCCTGTTGTTTGAACTATCACTTTATTGTGCTGCTGTCTTTTAATGTGGTATCAATTTATATTTACCCACTGCTAAACCTCATGTGAAAAACTAAATGTGGATAGCTAATTTGCATTGGGTTTTTCTTGAACGGCTTCTACAAGAACCAGTCTTTTTTTTTTTTTTTTTTTTTTTTTTTTACTTTTGAAGCATCAAAGTTTTGGTTGTTCAGACTTTCAGTGGAGGGACAGAAATCTCTCAGGTTTAATTAAAAAATATCTTCATTTGTGTTTCGAAGATGAATGAAGGTCTTATGGGTTTGGAACAATATTAAGGCTGAGTAATTGGATTTTTGGGTGAACTAACCCTTTCAGTGTCCTCTGTTTAAAGAACAGTGGTCGCAGGCATACATTAAAAGGCCTTCAGTCTCTTCTGACGCCTTGGAAGACTAGGTCGCATAGAATGAATATTCAGTTTTGCATTTTAAAAAAAAATCTTTTTATTATTATTAATTTTTTGTCATGGATGGAACGTAGAATAAAAGGTCACTTTCTAATTTTTGTATTTTGCTGTCTGCCAAATTTGGCTGCCACAGCCCCCCACCTCTTTCTGAATAGAAATCCCTTTTGAAAGAAGTGGGTTGTAGCCACTCAGAGACCAAATCTGAAAGCAGGAAACCCATAGAGCCCAGTGTGGGAACAGCTGAATAGATTTTCCAACTCGCTTCCCTCTCCGCTCCTCCCCTTTATCCGAAGAGCGGAATGCCTCTTGTTCTGTAGTGGATTCCCTGCTCAACCTGCGGGTCTCCTTGGCAAAGCTGTGTTTACTGAGGCTAGAGAGCTAAAAAGGGAATGGTTGATTGACAGCTGCCTCTCATTTTACTGTGAACTCTAGTCTATTGTTCCACAGAGACTTCCCCTCAGCCTTATCACAAAGACTCCAGTCCTGAGGAGAAACTTGTTCCCTTGGAATAATGGTATCGTTCTTCCAGACAGTGTACTTTTTAATATTTGAGCACAACAATGAGATTTATTTTCTTTTTTTCTTGTTATTTTTTTATTGGCATGTGCAAAAACAGATGTTTTACTTGGGGTGAAACCAAAAGATGTGTTGAATTCTTTAATAATGCATCAAATTGGGAAGTTGCTTGGCAACTGTACACTACTTACAGTCACAATGTGTTTTCACTAGGCTCTTCAGAACTTAATGGCTCTCATTATATTCAACTGAGCTGTCTACACTGGAAGAGCACATCTCTGACAGTTTGCCGAGTACACTATGGATTTCTGCTTGCTGTCAAATTTTTTAGCAGTATTTGTGGTTTCTACTGGTTTGCCCATGTCTACCATGTTATTTAAATGGTTCTTTAAAGTGGTTTACAACTATGGTGCAAAATATTATTAGTGAAACAAATACATATTTTTTAAAAAAAAATAGTAAATTTGTGCTTAAGTTGCACAGTTGATTGTGAGGATGATATGAATCTCTACTCAGTTGACTGACATTTATAATCCGTATAGATGCAGTTGTGTGGTTAAACTGGCTCCATATTGAAAAATGCCTTTGATGAATGTAATGAGATCCAAATGATCATCTGTAACTCAAACACAAAAGCTGCTTTTATTTAAGCTTTCAATAATGTTCTGTGATTCATTTTGCCTAGCTCCAACTGATTGCACTGATCAGACATATGATAAATTAGAAAAGTGTGACAACGTGAAAGAAGTCAGCTTGGTCTGGTATCCCGAGTGCACACAAAAAGCACCTCTCAGACACCACACATGTTCTGAATTCAGTTCTCTTTTGCATCTTACCACACTTGAATACACACAAAAAGATGTTATTGTCTGTTTTGGTGAGTATTCGCAGAAACACACTCAGTTACGTCTTAAAGGGGTGCTATTATGCTTTTTCGCTTCTTCACTTTTTCAACTTTAGTAAGTCTGTAATGTTGCTGTTTGAGCATAAAAAAAGATCTGCAACTTTACAAAGCTCAAAGTCCAATTCAAAATGAGATATTTTATTTAACAGAAATCACTTTTCAAAAACTACAATGAATGACTCATTTGGACTACAACACATATTTTCCGGGATTTGTGATATCACAAAGATCGACAAATGGGACAAGACCTGGTTGAGCTGCACTAGAGAAGACAACGAGTGTTATCACTAGGTCGGAGACGTGCTAGTGTTCCCAAGACAGACAAGCTTAGAGTGGTTAAAATCATCCGGGTTTAACAGGCGCTCAAATTGATTTGATTGACACAATATTTAAACTGAAGCTGGCACCAGGCAGCTATGGTAAGAGGCAGGACATTTCCCGACCAGGCGCCGAGTGCTGTCAATCATTCCACACACACTGGCCCAGCTAACCAATCACAGCACACATTGGCCCGGCTGACCAATCACAGCACACACTGGCCCAGCTAACCAATCACAGCACACACTGACCCAGCTAACCAATCACCGCACATCTCGTATTCCAGTAGGCGGGCCTTCATTTGATACAGGAACTATTTGAGCCCTTCATGACAGACTGGGGAGAGAGGTATTGTAATAATTTGAAATATGTGAAAAATAATGTGTTTTTCGAACAACCTTGTATGAGAGCCTGTTCTAGTACACCCCCAAAACAAAATCAAGACTTTGTAAAAGAGCATAATAGGACCCCTTTAAGTAAATGTAAACATTTGGTTAAATATCAAATTTGTATCAAATTTGTATCATTATTTTATTTGCTTTCATTTTTGTTTAAGTGTGTTGGATGCCTAATTTACTTGCTGTTGTCTGCTAATGTTAATCAAACAACAAAAGGCAAAGAAAAAAATCAATCCCTAATTTTGATTTAGTCACTTTTGGATTAATCTGAATCTTAATCTGAAAGTAATTTCTATAAATGAATAAGTCTACTTGAAAGAATGAAGAATCTTGTTCAAACTGAATACCGGTGTTTATTTTTGCTATGATATGAATTTTTAAAATACAGCAATATCATTCATATGAACAGGTTTTCTCCAGGAATATACGTTGAGTTTGGAAATTTTAGATGAATACTTAATGCATTACAATTTAATTAAACCCATTAGATTTCAGTCGAGTAAATCTACTGTAGATTTAGTCAACTAAAATTGTATATTTTAGTCAACTAAAACAAGACTAAGGCCCTGTTTACACTAGTGTATTTTCATTTTAAAACGGCGTTTTAGAATGAAAACAATCCTCGTCTACACTACACAACCTAAAACGCATGTCACGTGACCATCCATGGAGGTACAGCCAATATATGAATAGGTAGATTCCCTATTATTTAGATCGTGGACGCGTCTACGTGCTTGGAGCGATCAAATGGGGAATCTACGTATACATCTATGGGTACAACAATGCGCATGATGTTATTGTTTACACGGTTAACAAGGATACGAAGAACGAATGTGGGCAGCCACTCCATCATTTTCAAAAGTCTCATTTTTGGTCCGTTTTCACTGAAACGCAACCCTGGAGTTTTCAAACTAAAACGGGGTCTGCAGCGTTTTCCAAAGTCTCAGTTTACGAGGGTCGAAAACACCAGAGTAGTGTAAACGATAGATGATGGAGTGGCTGAATATTAGTCAAAAGACTATGACTAAAACAAAATCGAAATTTGCTGTCAAAATTAACACTACTGACACAATACTTTTGTTAGGTGCTTGTTTTGCATCGCATTTATTCAGACTTTCAGAAAACTTGAGTGCAAATACAAATACAAAATATGTATTGTTCACTTTCCTAATGACTTGAACCAAATATATTTACTCCCTTTGTGTCTTTGTATGCCTCTGTTTAATTGTCCTGTCCCTGTGTTTTTCAATTGATCTTTTAGATTAATCAAGTGACAAATAATCCAGCCTGCCTAGATGTAGAATCATAGAGCATTGCTTCACAACACCAGGGGTTTCACCTGCAACCTAAAGATTTTTTTTTTTCATTCTTGCACTGCGTATGTTTTCCTGCTGCACACAATTTCATTAATACAATCTTTTAAACCTTTTCACAGCTGCAATCCACTTATCAGTGGCTCCCATAAGGAAATTCTTAATCTTTTTCAGGGCTGAAATTAATTATCCTTAATATCACTAAATGAGAATAGCTGAATATTAATAGCAGCAGTGCTGACCCAAGAATAGCGCTCGTCTGAGATCATTCATTTCCATTCTCATCTCTTAGCCGTTCTGGTGCCCCGTGCCAGAGGCTATTCTAATGTGTGAGTATGTTCTTGCAAACATCCAGATCTCCATCACTACCCACACATCACTCACGTCTGCAGCCTCACACGGTCCACTGATCACACTTCTGTTGTCGGAGTGGAGCATACACACTGGTAGTAATGGACAATTGGAGGTTTTTAGTAGCAACACTGAACCTCTCAATTGGGTTTGTGTCAGGATGTTGATCTTGGGCTGAATAGGAAAATTGACAGTTTGTATTTTAAACATGTTTTAAATGATAATTTGCAAGTTGATTGATTGCAGAATTTTGTGGAGTAAATAAACAATTTAATGTGAATAATTTGACCGAAAAGTACCTTTAGAGAAGATCTTGAAGCTTGAATCGTTTTCTATAACTGGTTTTCAGTCCACTTATTTTTATGCCAGTATTGTTTAAATGCTTGTTGGAAAGACCAAGATGCAGTTTTTATAAATCTTAGTCTTTCCACCAGCATTTATAAAATATATATTATGTATAAATATTTATATAATTCTTGCGTTTTTTTTTTTTTTGTTAAATCTATGAAGCACATCAAAGAATCATGTGACCTGAATAATTTACTAAGATGATTGATTGTTACCTTCCAGAACTCTCAGATGCTTTGCTCCCAGACAGAAGGCATCTGCTGCCGATCGCTAGCAAAATTGAAGTTCATCAGAGCGTTTTGTTTGCATACTTTAAACCACAATTAATTTATTACATTCATATAAGAGCCACAGTTGCTTCGCCAGTGGCTACACCTTCCATTTTGTGCTAGTTTTCCAGGAAGTCATGATTTTGTTGTTTTGAACAAACAGTTTTTTTTTTTTTTTTTTTTTTTTTTTTTGCAAATTGTTATTGGGACAGTCTGAATTTTTTTTTTTTTTTTTTTTTTTTTGTTTGTGTTTATTTGGGTTAAATGGTTGTTAAGTTTTTTATGTGTTTGATGATTTTGATGTCTGTTCAGGCCACAACAAATGTCTTGGTAAACATGTCATAGAGTTATGTATTATATAAATGTATTATGTATTAACAAACTTTGCTGTTCATTCATTTCAAAATAATTTTTTGAAAACATCCATATAAAATCATCATTTACAGACAAAGCATTATAAAATCTGTTTATGGTTTGCTTATTCCTAAAACTCTCCCTCATTTAGCAAACAGTATGTATTCACTCAGAATCTCTGTACAAACATATAAAACTCTGACTCGAGACGCCATTAAAAATAAATCATCCGCTTGTTCCTGACACTGGGGTCCTTCTGAAATCTTTATAGTGACAACAAGAAGTGGTTTAAACTAGCTCTAATTCTATTCTTCTAATCTTTTCTCCATTGCCTTCTGAAAAAAATTGGCCAACCGATTAGCTCTGATTAGAGAGCATCAGTGTAAAGTGGAGATCAAAATTAGAGAACAATATATAAAATTTCCTAAATTTCAAGGTCACTGCTTAGTCCTGAATGAAGTTATCCTAACAGTAATAAAAGGACAGTTTTGTAAGCATATGTCATAAATTAATGATATTCTCGTAAAACAGAATTAAACAAAAACTTATGAGATATTTGAAAACGATGTCTGTACAAAATTAGAGAACACCCACTGTTACATCCAAGTTATTGGTGTTAATCTGGCACCTGTTGCTAAATTCCTTAATTATATGTGACCCTGGATCACAAAACCAGTCATAAGTAGCACAGGTATATTTGTACCAATAGCTAAAAATACATTATATGGGTCAAAATTATTGATTTTTCTTTTATGCCAAAAGGCATAAAAGGATATTAAATGAAGATCATGTTCTTACCGTAAATGTATCAAAGCTTAATTTTTGATTAGTAATATGCATTGATGAGGACTTCATTTGGACAAATTTAAAGGTGAATTATTATTATTATTTTTTTTATTTTTTTTTGCACCCTCAGATTCAAGATTTTCAAATAGTTGTTCTTCGACCAAATAATGTCCTATTCTAACAACCTATACATCAATGGAAATCTTATTTATTCAGCTTTCAGATGATGTATAAATCTCGATTTCACCAAATTGACCCTTATGACTGGTTTTGTGGTCCAGGGTCACATATGACAAATCTTATTTACATAGAAGCATTCCTCCCATTTTCACTGAGATTGCTGGTGGGCACCTCTAAGGCCTTGTCCACACTAATACATTTTTGTTTGAAAACACATCTTTTCTCTCTGTTTTGGCCGTCCATCCACACCATATCCACATTTTTGTCATTCAGCATTCAGTCTCCAACTGAGTCTCCAAAGTGGCTAAATTTGAAAATACTATTTTCACATCGAAGTGTGAGAGACTAGTGATGTCATGAGGCTGCAGATGTGCTGAAGTCATTCAAAGCAGGGGCCTCTACACTTCCTACAACAACGACAGCTGTAACCCTTCAAAATTTTAGTTGTATTTTTCTTTCATGCTATAGTGGTTACTGTTCTCTAATTTTGATCAATGTGTTTTCCACAAAATAAAGGTTTTTGTTGAAATGCCTTGGATATTTTTTCAAACATGTTAGTAGAACAGTGGTACACCTACAGCTAATATTCCCTCAAATTTTGAGCGATGAAGATTAACAATTTCTGAAAAAAAAAAATATGAATGTATAGATTGTTCTCTAATTTTGATTTCCTCTGTATAACAAAGGAAGAATCCAGAATAGGCTCTTTTTTCAGGATTAAACATAATGAATACAAATATCTGAGCAGAAAACACAGTTTGATTTCCTTTCTTCTCAATGACAGGAAGCATGTGAAAGTCCATCAAATTTTTGTGCAGAACATTTGTGTCGACATGAACAGGTCTTAAATGATACACACGTCTCTCCTCTCTTTTTTTAAGCTGATAGACCTGTTCATTTTGCTTACCTAACACTGTTCAGTAATATGGTTATTTGCACTGTATCATGTACAAGCCAAAGTAAGCAATTCGAGTTGCTGCAAAAGAAGCCACTTTTGTGATTTGATAGTGCTGCTCAATTCCAAATTCTTGCCTTTTAAAAACTGCCAGGACTTGAATATAAAGCTCAGCCATTTTAACAAACATATCACATTTGCAATCCCACAGAAAAGCCGATACGACAGCCACTGTGTAACAATTGTCTGTTGTGGGAGGCGGCGTTGCATGCTGTGAAGGTATTGATCTGGCGATGAGAGAGATGATCTCAAAGATAAAGACTGAACAGAGATCCTATAGATAACAAACTCTTTCCCAGAGCCAGTCTGTGAAGAATTTCTCACTTTGGATTGTGCAGCTTGCTGTAACTTCTATACACAGCGAGGAGAGGGTGAAAGTTGTTGTGCTGAATCATTACGGCAGAAGGATTGTCATAAATTATTCATCAGACTATCACACCTGAATGCCGCCTTGGCACAGAAAGGAAAGTCTGGCCACTATCTTCACTCTTCTCAAATGTTTGTGTAATCCAAGTAAAACTATTGATGGATTTTTGACAGTATTTTTTTTTTATTATCTATCAATAGTAACTGTGAAAGGCTCATATTCTGAAGGATTGCATTAGGGAAACCTGATGATGAGTCTTGTGACTTTGATGTGACTTTCGTCTCCTCCAGCTTATGTGGACGGTTTCATCTCTACCTGCTGAGATCAAAGTGAGAGCCCCATGCTCTTCATCTTAAACTCTGCCTCATGAATAACACTTTTGGATCCACATTTTCACTTTTCTGCTTAATATTGGGGCCACACATGGGTCAAGGTGACACTTGTCAATCAAGGATTGACTGCTGGACCACTCATTATTGAAATACAACAATTGATTAGAAGTAATGATAAAAACACACACAAATGTAGTTCAGATGGATGAATTGAATCATAATTCTGTTGTAATACTGTATGTAAGAATGTGTTTTTATCCAGCTAGTCACAACTGCTGTTTCTGTGGCACAACACGAAGATACTTTGTCCAGGTGGCTTGGTTTTGCTATGCTTTTAGTGCCAGTTTTACTAACAGCTTGCGCCAGTGCAAACCGTCTTTTGGTGTTAAAATTGTACTGTCAGGTTTTGCTAAAGATACACAGTGATGAATTAGCGCTGAAAAGGCTTGGACACAATTTAGTTTTGTGCCTGACGTTATTGAATATGTATTTGTAGGAGTTTCCCTTTCATACGCAAAAGTTATGGGAGGAGAGTATTCAGATGAATCACGCAATGTGTTTTACTAATGTTTGCGCTCGTCAAATTGCTGGCATTTGTGCCATTATTTAACATAATTTAATTTCACCTCCCATTGGCATTGTTTTGGAATTGCGCTCTCGCACTAATTTGCCCTGTTTGGTAAAACTGGCCCATAGAGTAAACCTGTTTTTCTCATCAGTTAGAGGTGAGACATAAGAAAATATTATTATAGTGGAGTGATGTATCATTGGTGACACATTTTGTTTTTGTGTAGTGAAACACCATGCAGTTTATGGCATGTATGTAGTTCACAAAGTAATTTGAGACTGCTAATTACTTATTTATACCAAAGCTTTATGAATTAAGATTTTTTTAATTATTTTTTTGTTGTTGTTGTTTTTTATTTATTTATATTTTTTAATAGAAATTTTGGCTTTGTCTAGCGCAGTGCTTCCCAAACCTGTCCTGGAGGACCCCCTGCCCTGCACATTTTGTATGTCTTCCTAATCAGACACACTCAATTTAGTTCTTGCAGTCTCGACTAATGAGCTGATGATTGGAATCAGGTGTGTTAGATAAGGGAGACATACAAAAGGTGCAGGGCAGGGGGGCCTCCAGGACAGGTTTGGGAAGCACTGGTCTAGCCCATACCTATTCTGCACCTATTCTATATTTTGTCGTGTTTAATACATTTATTTATTTATATATTTCTATATTTATATATGCGTGTGTGTGTGTGTGCGTGTGTGTGTGTTCTAACACAATCTCTTGGCAGTTCGTAAACCTTTTTAAATTTTGCTGAATTGTTGGCTAGTTTGTATAAATTTATTTGTATCTTATTCATACTTTTTCATACAAATTGCTTACACCCCACAGACGGTTATGACAGTCCATAGGCTAATAGGTATATCAGAAAATGTTATTTTGTGGATCATTGCTTATTTAAAGTGAAGAACCCAATGTGTAAAGAGCAGATAGAAGGTGTTCAGTCCGATCCTCTGGAGATTGTTAGGGGAGTTCACCAAGGATCTCTGTTGGGGCCGTTGTTATTCATTGTATAAACTGTCATGATTTTAATATTGGTAATGCAAGGTTTCATTTTTATGCAGATGGTACTATGTCCAGCCCCCTCAATCTGTGGCTTTTTAAAGGTTCTGAGCTTTGAAGTTGGTTTTAAATTTTGAAAAATCAAAATGCATGTTATTTTCAAATTAGAATTTTCTAGAGACTTTTTATACAACCACAGTTGAATTTAAAAATTTTACGAGCAAAATTTGCATGTCTAATGGTACTGAAGTTTTGTAGGACATAAAAAGATTAATTAACCTAAAGGGGTCTCTGACTCTGCTCCTGGAGTGTTAACTTCCTGTAGACCTTAGTTCCTACCCTGCTTCAGTACACATATGTCAGTTTTTTTTGTTTAAGAAACTCTGAAAACCTTAATTAGATGGTTCGGGTGAGGGTTGGAGACCCTGAGCTAGACAGTAGAGTGTGTAGTGCGTAGTATGACCGTAGTATGACAGTAGTACACAGTATGTAGTGTGTCATTTAGAACACTTAAGAAGTGATACAGATATTTTTATCCAAACTGGAAATAATGAGTAGATCCACTAGTGTTGGACTGGAAAGTGTTCCTGCAAAGTCTAAACCCTGCAGCGTCTTCCTTCATGAGACACCTGTGCAATTAGTTTTTCACACAGCCTCTGTGAGGTCTGCAACACTGCCTAGGTGTCACACTGTACGGCATTCATAAGCAGGGTATTCTCACTCACACGTTTGTGTCAGAGTCTGATAACGGATAGAAATAATATCCAGCTCAGGTCGTGCTGTTCCTCAAATAAGCCACTGTTAGAAAGAACATGCATGCTGCCTTGTTTGTTTTGATCATCTCATCCATCTACAAGCATTTGAGACAAGTTTGTTATCAACAAGGCACTGGGGGCAGGGCTGTGCAATTAATCGAAAAACAGATTTCGATTTTGGCCCCCAACGATTATGAAAAAATAATAATCGAGATAAAACGATAATTTGGCCCCGTTTGCCCCCTTTTCCAGCGCTGCGCTTTTGTTCCTCCGTAAAAGCCCAATTTCAAGTGCAAATCAGTAAAATCATGTAACATGACTTGCAAAATGGGACGTGCTTGACTTATAGAAGTATATTTATTCATGTTTTTAAAAGTGTGAAAGAGAACTTGCACTGCTCCTCAGGATGATATATGTGCTCAGAGACAGAACAGAACACGGACATGTAAAGTCATCTTTTAGCTCAAGGTGTGTGCCTAAACGGTCAAATACACGAAAAAATGTGTCAAAATTAGGCGCTTAGTGATTATTATTGTATACCTTTGTTGGTCATGTAATAAATGAATGTAAAGAGTTGAGAATGAAAATACGCGTGTAACGGTAAAGACAAAAGACAAATTAAAAATCACACAATGCACAATGAAGGACTTTTGTAGCTTTAATAAGAAACAAAAACAAACAACAACAAAAGGTTAATTCTTACAGTGAAGACTATGCTGTTTTATTTTACATTTGATTATTCATTAGTAGGTTGTAAACTTTTTGAGACTTGCATAAAAAAAACATTAAAGCACAGTTTGTTTTATTTGTATCTTTTAATTCTATTGTATGTGTCCTTTGCTTTTTTTATTTTCCAACAGTTTAATTATTTTCAATAGTTTTGAGGACTTTTTGTTTGTTTGTTTGTTTGTTTGAAGTTCCGCTGGTCTCTACAATGTAGATGTCATAGCAACCTTCTTTACAGGAAATATGTATTTGATATCTATCACTATCTTTAAATATACTGTATCACTCATATAAAGTTTTGGTCATATGGCCCCCTCATAATAGTGTTAAATAATCGTGTTTACAATATTGAACAAAATAATCGTGATTATGATTTTTGCCATAATTGAGCAGCCCTAACTGGGGGTGTCAAACTTCAGTCCCGGCGGACAAGTGTCCTGCAGAGTTTAGCTGCAACCATAATGAAACACACCTCACGCATCTAAACAAGGTCTTCAGGATTACTAGAAACTTACGGGCAGGTGTTCTGAAGCTGGTTGGAGCTGCTCTCTGCAGGACACGAGTGAAGTTTGACATAAGCTCTAGCATTGGGGTCTTTAACCCTCTGTTATACTTTTGCTCTAGTGACTTATTGATATAGCCAAGTCTTATTTTTCAATACTTTGATGTCACCAAATGTGTGACATGTGCCAGAGCTTCAACAGATGCTCATGCTGTTAATGAGTATAAGTCCGGGTTGTGACATTTCTTGATCCTGCTCCCCTACTCTACTTCTCATCAGTTCTTGTCCTATTTCTTGCTCTCTCTCTTTAAACAAAGGGCAAATGTCTAAATGTCACTTCACCATGTTTATTGTAATATGAATGATCTGTGACCTTTGAATCTTGTTTCATTTTGATAGAGTGAGAGTTCAGAAGTTTTTATTTCAATTAGTAAGTGTGAGTCAGTTGAGCAAAATTGTTTATTCTTAATCTTAAGTATAAAACGTACAAAATCAAAATATCTAGTACAAAGTTAAAGCTGTTTAATCAAAATCTTCTGAAGATCATTTGCATGAAGAACATGCCTAATTTACACGTCATCTGCATGTGCTTGTTGCAAACCTATTGGTTCTCATGCATCAAGTGAGCATGTCTGAGCCTAAAGGCCCGTTCACACCAAGAATGATAACTATAAAGATAACGATATTAGCATCCACCCCAGTGAACGATATCTTCTGTTTATTCTAAGCGCATGCTCGTCTGGCTCTTTAAATTCTCGAGCTCATTACAGCAGGATGGATTCTGATTGGCTGTCAATTTTTTTTTATCGTTCATCGTTTTGAAAGTGATTCCAACAATATCGTTATAGTTGTCTTTATCGTTATAGTTGTGGTGTGGACTCTGCTGTTCATTGATACTGAAAATGATTTTTAGAACTATATCTTTATTGTTATCTTTATAGTTATCATCCTTGGTGTGAACGGGCCTTAAATTAAATCTGTTCATCATATAAAGTTTTTTGAACACTCATTTCATAGTTATTTCTTTTACGTGCTCTTTACTAACTTTTTAAAGCATGGACATTTTGGTGGAATGGACTTTTAATGGAAGGACAGAAGTCTCTAAGGTTTCATTTAAAATATCTTGGAATATCGTTTTGAACAATATGGGGTGATTGATGACAATTTTTTAGCTGAACTAACCCTTTTAGAGCACAGGAAAAAACCTTCACCAAAATGAGGACACTCAAAACATCTGCCCTTGCAAATAGTTTTGAAAGCAGCTACAATTACTAAATAATGTTATTTTGTAGACCTTGACTCGGCAGAGCAGAGTTATTGAGCCAGTAAAGATGAACTTTAAGTGGTTTCCATGCCGACAATCTTTGGTTTAAGTGTTCTGATATGTAGGTTCAGCCACCGATTCTTGACCTGAGCTTTGTCCACAGATTTGAGCCTTTTGAAAGCTCATTGAGAGACTGCAGTACTGTGTGGGTAGATTTGAAGGCCCCACTTGCTTTAGTAGGAAGGAGGCTCTAGCAAACCAGAATTGTGAAGTGTGATGCTCTTGTGTGGTTTATGGTTTCTGACAGAGTTTGTGTGACCTCTGTATCTTCCCGCCTGCTCTGATTATCTGCTGATGCTGTATGAACATCCTCCTGTATTCACTTAAAGTCAGCGTCAAGGTAAGATAAGACAGTTAACTAGCTGGTGGGCCGCATTGAGATGTGATGAAAGGAACGTCAAAGCAATGCTACATGCACCTGCGCTCGCAGTTTCTTCTAAGGCATGTTTACTCAGAAGCACTGAAATGTGTTATAGCACTCTTGTTTTTCAACTGCCATCATTTGTAATTAGGACAAATCATTTGTTGTATTATTGATTTTGGCATGAATGTGATCCAAGGTAATGGGTTTGACTTGAAATGGAAAAAGTCTCCAGTGCCTAGAATCTTCTTTAGAACAGTAGATCTCTTTGCTGAAATAGAAACGTTATTATATATTTATTTAATAAAAGAAAAATGAAAGCTTCATGTTGATATTCATCCTGATAGCTTATTGCTCAGAACTTAGGGAGGGAATACTTAGCTTAGGGAATTATACGGTTTAGAATAAAACATTAATTGTTTATAATTAATATATAAAACTAATGGTCTAAGTCTTTTGCACATTAAAGCAAACTATTTATTTCTAGAACGGATATTAATTGTTTGATTTTTATTAGTTTAGTTCATTTGTCTTCATTGAGTTTTGTCGATTTGTGAATGATTTCATGAACAGTAATAGAAATGTGTGTAATCAAAATGTATTTTACTGTGGTGGCGCTGAATTCCAAACTGCCTTGAGAGAGGGTGTAGTTCTTCATGAACTAGAGGTTGTAAAGTTGCTCACAGAGCAAGAATGGACATGAGTTGGAAAATCTGCATGGTTGGCGTATTTTGTATAAGAGCTTCGGTGTCAGGGCCTGTCTCAAGAGTACCTTTTCCTTTAGGCTTTAGTCTTAAATAATTACCTGAAACGTATTTTCTTCATTTGTTTTCCTCTTTGCATGTAGGAAGTAAAACCCTTACCGCAGTTACTGGATGATTACCTCGCTATTAGTGTTGCGTGTGTTGTTTCAGGGGGGAGAATTTAAGTAAATAGGTTTTATGGAAATTTGAAATGTCCAAGGGAATATTTTGTCCTATGGAGTACGTAGTGTTCACTCGTGAGGTAAATTTCTCTTTCTTGGATTTTTTTTTTTCTTTTCTTTTGATTTCTTTCTTGCTTTGTCGGAACAGAGGGACCTAGTGTTGTATGTACAATACTCTTTAAAGTTGTTTGTTCCCACATTCTTCTATGAGCCAATGGTCCATTGGACTGCTGCCGCACAGGAACTGCCAGTAGCTTTAGTTTTGTGCTGTTAATCACATCCATCAGAACATATCCCCCCCACACAGATCCTTGAGATACATGGTCATTTGCCTCTTATGCTGTATTTTATTTATTATTATTTTTAATTTTTTTAGATTTTTGAAGGAAGTCATATGCTCACTGAGGCTGCATCTGTTGGAACATTTAACAGTAATGTTAAATTAATAAAATATGATTCAATATGCAATATATTTAAAATAACTGTTTTGTGTTTTTGATTTATTTTAAAATGCATTCTATTTCAGTGATTTGAAAGCTGAATTTTCAGCAGCCATTACTTCAGTCTTCAGCGTTACATAATCCTTCAGAAATCATTCTAATAACCTGGTTTGGTGCTCAAGAAACATTTCTTGTTATTATCAGTGTTAAAAAATGCTGTGCTTCCTAATATTTGTGGGAACTGAGATACATTTCAAAAGAACATAATTAATTTTCTGCAGCAGAAATTAGAAAAGGCCAAAACAATGGTTCCATGTCTCTGTTCATTCCACTGCTGTGGTCCAGGATTGTTCACTAATGGTGAACAGCTTGATTGTGACTGAATAGTCTACTGTTAGCTACAAGAGTTGAACTGTATGAACCTCTCTGATTCAGACACTTATATTGTTCCAAACCTCTATGAATCCCTTTTTTTTTCTTGTGTAACACAAAAGAATACATTTTGAGAAAATTCTTAGTGTATTCTGACTATACATTGAAAGTATGGAGTCCCATATTGTTTCAACCCCAATATTCATCAAAATATGTTACAGAATTAAAAGTAATCAGTGAATATTTCATCTGTAACAAATACTTTTTTAATTTAAATGAATTTGCTTTGATAATATACACAAAATATGCTATTCTGTGATTAGCTTCTACCACCGACAGCATTGTGCAGTTCTAGTAGATTTGCTGAATAATTATGCCGAGTGACTTTGTCAGGCTTCATGACTGAGTACTTTAACACTTGTCTTCACATCACTGCGTATAGACATTCTCCCTCTTCCTCCCTTCCTCCGTCCTCTTTGTTTTTGTTCCTTCCTTTATTCCTGTTCAACTGTGAAAACTCTGTTGTAGGGATAGTTCACCAAAAATAAATTCTGTCATTATTTCTTCACCTTCATGTCGTCCCAAACCTGTTTGACTTTTTTCTCTTTAGTGAAACATAAAACAAGATATTTTAAGAAATGCCCCAGTTTTTTTTTTTTTTTTTTTACAATTGAAGTTTTTTTTTACTTCATAATGGAAGAATTTATTTCGATTGAACTATCCCTTCAACACGGTCCTCACAGTTGAACAAAAAAAAAAAAATAGGGAGCATTTCGAGGTTATTGTTGGTATTTGAAGCACAGACTAAGTTGGAAGCTGGAAGATGTACCTCTTTCAAAAACCTGGCCTAATGATGTAAACTTGAATGATCCACTCCAACTAACCTACTCTCAATGTCCTGTTTTCTGTGCTGCCCTGTAAACATGCAAAATTATAGATAGTGCAAGTCTTCTGATTGGCTAAACAAAGAATATGACCATGGTGTCCCCCCCACCTTTTTTTAACAAAGCCTTGGGCTGTCAGGAAACCTAATTCAGTGAGATCTGTCAGGTAATAAGGGTATTTTTTGAATGCCATTCCTTTCTAATGTTGCCTACAGCACCTTTGAATAAAATAAAAGAATAAATACAAGCTGTAGCTTTCTCTCTTGCATAAAAATATTTATCCCATATTATGTGCATCAGTGCACAATGTTTTTCCCACATTGGTTTGAAATAAGACCTTTCAAAGGTCGTTAGTGGCTCTTGGAATGTGGAATTTTTGGGACGTTAATGAATTAGTCATGAATGGATCTCTGTAACACTCAAGCTGAGTAATTTGGTGGAATTGTCATGGGGCATTGAGGTTCCGAATGTGAAAACAACAGCTCAGTTCTTTTTCTCTGTCGCTATACAGATGTAGCTTGCTTTAGTCCTCTGTGTGGTGTGTACAGTATATATTATATAGGTTATGTCTATATGTAATGCAACCAGACAGAGTTGTCTGTGTTTTTGCTCTAAATTATGCTCTGAGCTTTAAAGAGAGCGAGAGAGAAGGACAACAGTCGGCTTTCAATGTTTTTGTGTTTCTGTGTAATGAGAGCTGTCCTAAAGACCCTTTTACACTAATGATGTGTGTGGTGGCTGATTCAACTAATGTGAACCCTAGGGTTACTCATCCTGTTTTCGTACATTATTCTGTACTCATGTTGTACACAGACACCCTATTTAAAAGGATCGTTTAATCATTCCTAAACCTTTAAGTTAATAAATTAATAATTTAAAAAGGCATTCATATGTTCACTCTTCTCTGATGTTGGTTAATGATCATACAAGTGTTTGTTTAAAAAAAAAAAAAAAAAAAAATATATATATATATATATATATATATATATATATATATTGTACTTTCTGGTGCAGAACAAAGAAGGATACAGTTTGAGCTGGGATAGTTCATCCAAGGTCAAACTGGAAGAGTTAACCCAGAAATGAAAACTGTCATTATTTGATCAGACTCACCTTTTTTTTCCCAAATCCGAATGACTTACTTTTGCTTAGAAACACAATGCAATAAAATTACTTCTTATGATTCATGCACTATTTTCCCAAGTTTCCAGAAGTCATATAATAGAGCTTTGCAGGAGGGCTGCAAGAGACTGACTTTTTAAGTTGTCCATTGAAAAATTATCTATATATATATATATATATATATATATATATATATATATATATATATATATATATATATATATATATATATGTATATATGTATATATGTATGTGTGTGTGTGTGTATATAATATATAGACTGTTATAATCTTCATAACATGATTTTAGTTTTATTTCAGTTAATCATGGAGCTCTGATACAGATTTCAGTTAACATGAGAGTGTGTAATTGATTGATATTTTCAGTTACAATAGTTGGGCAGACCTGCTTTGATTTGTATTTTAAAATGTGACTGTGGATGGGCAGGTTTGCACTGCCTGTGGCATGTCTAACGTGGAATCTCAATGCAGAAAGTGAAAAGGTGAATAGAGGGGAAGTAAGAGTGACAGAGAGCTGAAAATAGCCTGTGATGCAGAGATGTCTCTGAAGAGCATCCATCTAATGCTGAGATTCTTCACACACCAGAACTGACTTAATACACTCAAGGTTAAGATTTGGAGGTCATACTGAATAACGTTTCAGACAAATGTGACCATTTTCTTGTTGCAGTCACAGTGAGGTTATGTCAGATTAACCACTAATAGATACTGAATCATAAAGCAAAGGTCCAGCAAGTAGCTTCCTTTTAAACAATTGCAGCATTCGATTTCCTTTGCGAAGCTGCACTTGGTCACAATCAAAGAGAGCAAGAATGGAAAAAGACGAGGGAAAAGAGATTGGCTCCCAAAATTCCTTAAGGGAAGGGAAAGAGATGGAAAAGAGAGAGAGAGCGAGTGAGCAGTCCAGTGTGTTGGGAATAGTGCATGATGGACAGTCAGAAAGAAATGGCAGAGGCACATACATTTTCTCTCCTGTCATGGCGAGATTAATCTTAGGTGTCAGTTGGATTTGCCTCAATATTAATCATTTATTGCACGCAGGAGCCCACAATGAAGTGCCGAAACTTTTGATGCTTGGAACTGCAATTTGCACAGAAATAGAGTTGGATGATGTGCAGCACATTAAAATCGACCCTCATGCATGATTTATGAGGAAAAGTAAAATTGACTGCAGACACTGAAATGTGTTTTATTGGAGCTGAACATAATTATGCAAGGTTGATGTAGTAATCTTTGTTGAGAGGGGTTTGTTATATGTGCCTCGGATTAAAAAAAAGTCATAAAGTCTCTGCAGTTTTCTTTATGTAAATTCTGTGCTATGGACGGTCCTTTCATGCACTTCATTTGCAGGAGTGCTCTGACTCTGGGGGTGAGTGTGTTTCACAGAGCCTATATCAACACTACGGTTGACCGCGGCCTTCAGTCATTCTGTCAGATTGAGAGATCTATTTCGCCCTGTGTGAATTCTCACCCTTCGGAGGCTTGAGTTCTTTAAACATTTATGTTGCATTCCATTTTGGACATCTTTGCAGTCTAGAATATCTTGCTGGTTATGTCAGTACAGAGTAAATGTCTCTGGTCATTTTTTTCCTCATGCCTTTCTCTATTCTAGTAGTTCATCCAAGATTTACCCTTATGTTGTTCCAAATCTGTACAACTTGTATGAACCTGTACAACTTGTATGAATCTGTACTTGAACTTGTATGAACATGATGAACCTGTGAAACACATTCTGAAGCATGTACAGGTCACATTTTTTCAGGCAATTACAATAATATAGCTTTCAAGCTCCAGAATGGGTGCAGAAGCATCTAAAAACTGTCATAAGTGATCCATACGGCTTGTACTCTACGTGTTATACATTAGCTTTTTACATTGTAAAATTTACAAAATTTGGTATTCCCTGAAATTCTAGACATGTGCCCTAACTATAAAACTGTTTAGGACATAGGATGCACACAGAGAATCAAAGTTGTTCACTACCACCTGCCAAAATAAAAGTCTGTTTTACCTGGAAAAATATTTATGACAGCACTGTTTGCCAGTCTGTTTTTTATGGATAAATTTTTTTGACATTTTTTTTTTAAAATTAATGTAATTTGATTTAAATTTTAAAATATTAATTTCAGTAAAAAACCACACTGCTCTGAATTTTTCTTTTTGATTATTAAAATGTAATTAAACCATTCAAATGGAATCACATAAAATTTAGATGGAAAGTTCAGGGAAATTTATAAAATACGGGAAAAATAAATCTGATTTCATAAGGGGCTGCACAAGTCATATGCATCACTTTTTTGAGGTTTAATTGTGCATTTGTTCCCATTAAGTGTAATTGCAAGGAAATGCACATCTAATACATTCTTTTCTGTTTCATCGAAGAAACAAAACTGGAAAGTGACTGGTTTGGACAAGAGGATGAGTAAATGATGACAGATGTATACTTTCTGGATGAACTATCCCTTTAATGTCTTTTATTTTAGTAAAAATGTAAATTAGCTCCCATAGGGCTAATGTTTTGTCATGAGTTGGGCTGAAGGTTCCCGCTGTAGTGTCCCATCATGCCTTTTTCTGTCCACTTCAGATGATGCACGAGCCGGCATCAGTGCCAGGAAACTCGTCGCCTGTCAAGAAATCAATAGGTCAATTAGCCAGTGCTGCCCTAGTCAGACAGGGGGCCTGTGCTCCACAGATCCAGACTGGGTCTTTGCCAGTTTGGCTGGGTTTGAAGCACTGTTTGTCTTTCGCTGGGGGTTAATGCTGAGGTGATGGTGTTTAATTTGGGCTGTTTACTGCCCAATTGATTTGGTGAGTTCCTGTCTAGACAGAAACACAGTTCCAATCAGCTAATGTCCTGGGTAATTCTGATTCTGAAATCTTCTGTAACCATTATAAATGTTTTTTTTTTCTCCATTTAATGCATCCTTGCTGAATAAATAAACAAACAAATAAATAATGCATTGATTACTTCTTAATTGTGTGTCATTACTGCCATAAGTATGAGATCAAATCTTGTCTGAATGTTACATTTTTAGTAAGAAAAAATAAAATGGTGAGGATGCAGTTGGTTGCATTTTATTTTGTGATTTCTCTGAGTTGATTAACTTGACCTATCCTGTGCAATGCTATTAACATAAAATCCATGCCTCCAACACTTTTGGCACCACTAGGACGCTTATCATTGGCAGACAGACAGAAACAGAAGCCAGATGAGCTGGTGGGGAGGGAAGCTGTTACCTACTGGGACACAAATCTGGAGTAGGGATGGACAGGATGGTTGTTGATGGACTAGTCTTTAATGAAATATTTTATCTAGATTTTTGTTAATATATTAAAATATTTTAAGTGTCACTGGGTTAAAGGGGGTTAAATAAGAGATACTTCTCTGAAAGGATTTTGGCTGACAGTGTGGTGTTTTTATAGCGTTCTGTCAGCATGGTAAACTCTCAGAAGCTGCTTCTCTAGATACAGTATGTGTTTCTGCAACACATTCACTGTCATCAACAACAAATTTCATTAGAATTACTGTCAAACTTCAAATCTCATGGTGTGAAGAGTGTTCCTATTAATATGCTTAAGGTGCTCTGGAAAAAAATAAAATAAAACAAGAGACCACTGCAAAATTAAACCAGTTTCTCTGGTTTTACTATTAATAGGCAGCCTGTGTGTTTGAATAAAATAAACATTTTTGTTTTATTCTATAAACTACTGACAACATTTCTTCACATATTGTTAGAGCATTTATTTGCAGAAAATGACAACTGGTCAAAATAACAAAAAAAAAAAAAAGATTTTTGAGTTTTTTTTTTTTGTCCTCAAATAATGCAAAGAAAACAAGTTTGTATTCATTTTAACACCTCAATACAAATGTTTTAACTTATGATCTTGGAAATCAATATTTGGTGGAATAACCCTGATTTTTCAATCACAGTTTTCATGCATCTTGACATGCTCTCTACATGCCTTTCACGTCCCTTTTGGGCAACTTTATGCCATTCCTGGTGTAAAAATTCAAGCAGCTCAGCTTTGTTCGATGGCTTGTGACCATCCATATTATTTTGATCACATTCAGAGGTTTCCAATGGGGTACAGGTCTGGAGATTGGGCTGGCCTTGACAGGGTCTTGATCTAGTGGTCCTCCATTCACACCTTGAATGGCCACTCTGTGTGGCATGGAGAATTGTCCTGCTGAAATAAGAAGAAGAAAAAAAGTGAACTCTTTGAACTCTCTTCAGAGTTGAGGAACATTGTCAGTGCAGAAGGAAGCACGTTTTCTTCCAGTACATGGCTTGATTCATGTGCCCTTAACAAAGACAAATGTGCCCCATTTCAGCCTTGTTGAAGCACCCCATTTCATCACCTATCCTCCACCAAATTTCACAGTGGGTGCGAGACACTGTGGCTTGTAGGCCTTTGTTGGTCATTTTATCCTTGATTATTCAACCCATTTGTTGGGAAAGCTGAAAATTGGACACATCAGAGATGGTCCAATCCTTATGGCCTTCTTTGCTTCTCATTGATGAAGGGCTTTTTTCTAACTTTGCATGACTTTTCATTGACCTTGTTCTTATGAACATCTTTAAAAATGTAAAAATGGAAGCAGCCTGATGCTCAAAGTACCCCTTTGCCAGTAAAGCCAGAATTGAACCCTTTTCCTCATTCAACTTTTCTTTTCAACTCTTTTGGCATGGTCAATAATTATTATTTGATTCCAATTACTTTTGAGGTACTACTAGCACTGTTTGTACCATCCAGCTGGTCCTATTGCAAGAGGATAGGGATGACCACAGCAGTGGCTTTTATGTGAGATTTGGTTCTCCGAGTCACCAATTGTGGGATGTAAAGCTACAATTAAAATATACCATAAAATCATTTATTCCCCTCGTAAGACCTCAAAAGACTATAATTTGTCCTTGTCTGAGAGTCTCCAGTGAGTTTAAATTGAGTTTTCTGCATTCAATAAGAGTAGAGAACACTGTCATTCAATAAGAGTTGAGAACAGCTGTCCAGCCTGATGGCACCATCAAATGCTGTACTCACTTTGCCTTGTCTTTCTACTGCTCTCTATACCGGGCCAGCTTACTATCAGAGTTGGTTACTCCAAATCTACAGCGTACACCAATAGATTGAAAGTTGTAGGTGCAGGTATGGATCATTTGTTGTCTAAGGGCTCAGATGCTAAATTATGATGGATGTGTAGTTCATCTACTCTCAAATGGAAAAGCAAAATGAGAGCAGATATCATTTTAACAAATTAACTATGAGGCAGTTACATGACACAGCATCATTAAAAGAGGAAAATATACACATAGTAAACTGGCCAAATCACAAGGGCATTGGTTGGTAAATGGCTGCTCAGCCTCAAAAAACAAACAAACAAAAAAAACTATGCAGTATTGTTTATAGGATTGGAGGTGGTTGTACTATTTGATGGTGGCCGTCAGAATAGATCCCCAGTAGCATTTTTTAGGACAGTGGTATGCTTCAGGATGGAGTATTATGGAAAGATGTGCAGAATTTTTAATGATAAACTCCGGTTCTTTATCTGCCACTGCCTCTAGTGAGTCCCGTGTGAGTCTGATAACAGGCTGGCCTTATTAATTACTTCACTGAGAGGTCTGGAATTGCCTGTGCTGGTAGCTTAGAAAGCTCACTGGCCTTTAAATGCTGTAGAACATCTCCTGTGGCCTAACGCATATTGAAAGACCAGAGCATGCTTTTAAAGGGACTTCAGTGTTCACCATAACCATCAAGTCCTTTGTTTAGGCAGCGATACGACTTCAGTTAGTACTACACAACAAGATTTTCTTTTTTTTTGGCTCAAAAAATCTAAAGTATAGAATTTTTCCCTTTACACCTTGAATATGAGTGTGTACACATTCTCATTATTTTTAATTGTTAATATTTATTATATTTCAATTTAATTTCTTCAGAATATGGAGAAATCTTGGGGTGTATTCAAACCTGTCTTGTTTGGTTGGATTAAATCAAACTCAAGTCTGTGCCCCCCCCCTTGGTGCGGTTCTTTTTGGCAGGTGTGAATATAGCAACCGTACTCTGGTGGGGACTAAACAACCGTACCGAGGCCCAGCTGAAGAGATGGTCTCGGTCTGGTTCCAAATGAACTCTAGTATAGTTTGTTAAAGGTGTGAATATGACCCGACCTCAATCTGACCCAATTGCAGTAATCACGCTCAGAAACAGACAGCTTGTGCATATAGTGCTGTTGTTTGCGTTTCAATGGCTTAAATCACTTGTTTTTAAACCACAGTGCTTAAAAATGCATACAAATGATGAGTTTTCATGACCATGGCGCACTGTAACATGACGTTAGCGCGAAAAGTAGGCTAAAGCTTGCTGCAAAGCCACAGCAAAAGTTACAATGAATGTGTCTAGGGAAATAGTAAGGAGGTATTTTAAGTATTTATTAATAAACTAGTGTTTTCTGAGTCAGTGTCACAAAGATGAAGCTGACAATCCTGACCTGCCATCTTCTCATTAGATCTGCCTTTAGAAAGAAATGCATCTTTACAGATTATATAATGAAAGAGTTTTTGTTTTGGATTTGAATTATTTAGTTTTGTAGTCATTTAAAGCTTTCTATAGATATATTCATTATGTCTGTAAGGAAAATATTCGCTGAGTTTTGGTTACATTTTGAGAAGCGCTCCTGTTCAAGACAGAGACTGCAGAAAGTGCAGCCTATTTGTTTTCTTTATTTTACAAAAGCACAACATTTTCTTGATATTTTGAGTGCACACAAATAAAAGTAGATCCTTTACAGTGGCGAAGAATGTATTATTCTTACCTTTATGAGCAAAAATGACGGCATATTTTAATTTGTTTCCACTGATGTCATGAAGCTTTATATTCCACTCTATGCACAAATGATTGGATATGTGCCTAATAGCGCACATTTATCTAGTTTAAATGTTTAAACAAACATTGTGATATATCCTTTAAGTATTTTACATCTATTGATTTTAATTCGGCAAGTCATAATAACATCATTGTATGACATTGTCTCATATAAGTTTGTTCATATTGCGTTAGCTGATAACGCCAAATCAGTAAAAGAATAAAAATTGGCTACGAAAGATCTCCATGATTAGCCTGTTTTTGCCGGCTTGAGAATTTCTGTCCAGTGAACGGATGACCTTAGCACAAGTGTGGTTTTGTTTACAGTTTTTGGTTCACTTGCAAAAAGGGCAGTGTAAAAGTGAACAGCACAAAAAAAAAAAAAAAAAAAAAAAAAATTCCACATTGTGTTTGGTTCGGACCAAAGCAAGTGAACTAGGGGACTTTCCTGGTGTGAGTACAACCTTGATTTGGGGAGTATTCGTTTTTAGAAAGAAGGATGGAAAATAGCCAGAGTTGAAGATGTACGATCTCATGTGCCTATTTAATAATTAGGGCAAGAGTTTTGTTATTTCAGCGGAGGGCTGCAATTGAAGAGCTTCAGGCATACTCATAGAGGATGGTTTTAACTAGATATTCAATGAGGTGCTTTTCCTCTCTATTAGCTATCAGGGTTTCGAGATACAGATGTTCAAGGAAATTGCTACCCACGTGAACAGCATTCGACATGAGAGCGTAACAGTGTGACCAATGCATGAAGTGAAACTGCTCATCATATTGTGTGTGTGTTAATGCTGTTGAACGACAAACAAGAGACTGAGGGAAAAAAGAACAGAGGATGACTTTGACTCTATAAACTGGGAGGATGTCAGATTGGCTGCAGCCATAGTAGCTAAATACCACCTTCCTAATTAGTCCCAGTAGTCCTGCAACCTGCTGGCCTGAAGAGATACATGTCTCCATCTTTACTATGGACAGCCTCTTCTCACCTTCACCCTTCATTGATCTCTCAATCATGTGTGTCAGGGCCAGTCCGGGATGAGAACCATCTGAGAAAGTCATGAGCTGGGCCTGTTTAGCCCTGTTATATTAGCACACTGACCCATTTTATTTCATGAGCCAGTGCTCATCCTCACTCAGCAGACTAATGGAGTGTTTAGAGCATTTCTGTGATCTCTATAATGGGCCAACAATAAGTGACACTTGAGTGTTCTCTAAATCTCATTGAAACATAGGAGGCTCTTTGTTAAATATGTTAGTTTCAAGGACATGCAAGAACCACACTGAACTTCTAGGATGGCTTTGTCAGCTATAGAGTTGTATGGATTTTATATAACTTCTAGTTTGAAATTGAATTTGCACACAAGCCAAACCAGAGAATTCTGTTGTGCATTTTTCAGTATGCAGTAATGGCACCCTGATATCTTTAAATTCCCTTTTGGTTGAATGTATTTTTCTTTTCTTTTTTCTAGCAGAAGCACCTTAAAACCTAAATGATCAACAATAATAATGATAATAATAATTTGTTATTATTTTAAAGATTCATTATGACAACAAGAATAATAATAATAATTATTATTATTATTATGAGAAATGCATGCTCAAAAGTTCTTGTTGAAGTGCTAAAGAAATCAATGGAAATCCCCTTTTCCGCTTTAGTGGATCAAATGATTAATTGTCATTGATTTGGCTTCTGTCTGGTAATTAAAATGATGTCTCTGGAGATTTCTTGGGATGGCTGATGTACTGAGCCCAGCCTAATTTTTATTTTCTGAGTTTCAAAGACCTCTAGTGCAGACCAGTCTAGGGACCCACATCTAGATTCTCATCTTAAAGGGAGCTGTGATACATTAGCAAACATTATTAACATCTTTAATTCTGAACAGACCATTAAAGGGATGGTTGAAACTTGACATAAGAGTAAATGTACTTTTTGGGTAATCCTTTAATGCATAATTTTACAAACAAATCAGTGTGTGTGAGTGAGTGTGTGTGTGTGTGTGTGTGTGTGACATGGATGCGATCAGCCTGTGGCATTGCTAAGGCATTATAGAGCCTTTAGCTCATCTGTATTGTTGGATTGACTGTTTCTCATCTTTCTCTTGAAAATATCCCATAGATTCCATATGGGGTTCAGGTGAGGCATGTTGGCTGGCCAATCAAGCACAGTAATATCATGGTCGGTAAACCACTTGGAAGTGGTTTTGGCACTGTGGGCAGGTGCTAAAGTCGTGATGGTAAAAGATATCAGCATCTCCATAAAGCTTTTCAGCAGATGTAAGCATAAAGTGCACCAAAATCTCCTGGTAGATGGCAGTATTGACTTTGGACTTGATAAAATGCAATGGACCAACACAAGCAGACATCATGGCACCCCAAATCATCAATGACTTGGGAAACTTTACACTGGACTTCAAGCAACTTGGATTCCGTGCCTCTCCAGCCTTCCTAAAGACAGAGAATATATATATATATATATATATATATATATATATATATATATATTATATATATATATATATATATATATATATATATATAATGTGTTTGTAAAATGGCACAGTTTTTAAAATATCTGAAAGTCTCTTAACATCAGTCAGTCAAGCATTATAATATGATAATCAGGTATTATTTAATAATAGAACTTTAGTAATTAGAATTAAAACATGATAACCATGTATGAATGCAAATTAGACATTTTAACTGAACTTAGGACTGGTGGTGGTGCTTTTTTGGTCATTCAGTGTTTCTTTAAAAAAAATTGGGGAAGAAACTAACAAAAATACTGATAAGATAATGATACGAATTCTACCAAAAAGAACCATATAAAACGCACTAAGGATTAATGAGCTGCTGAATTCATGAATATTAATCAGGTTGTGTGCGTTCGCTCGAACTGATTTGCTGAAATCAAAACAGGGACAATAATAGGTGAATGCCAGATTATGAGATTGCTGTTTGCGCATTAGTTCTGTCCACTACCGGAGAAAGCGGCAGTTCTTTAAAAGCTGAAGAATTCCAAAGAAACTTTTATTGAGACAAAAATACAACAAAGAATATCGTTTACATGTAGCGTGTGAGTTCTCTCTCTCTCTCTCTCTCTCTCTCTCTCTCTGCGTGTGTGTGTGTGAGACAAAGCGACGGCGAGTTGTGCGCCTTCACACTAGAGTTTACGGTACGTCAAATAAAGGTACACTGCGCATCCGTTCAGATGAACTGAAAAATATCACAGATCGATTGACGGAGAGTGAAACTCTGAAGTGCTTAGTCAGTGTGTTTGGAGAGTGAAAATATATCTCTGCTAAACTTATACTTAGCCTTCAACTCACACACTGGCGAGTAAAATTTGAGAATTTATTAGCCATTGGCTAATATTAGATGACATTTAGTCTCCCAGAATGAAGATATATGCGCATATGCGAGTGATTTACTTGCAATGTAGAGGGTTGATATATATATATATATATATATATTGTATGAGGGCTGTCAGTCGATAAACATTTTTAATCTAATTAATTGAAAATACCACATGGTGCTTGCTGTGGAAAAGATAATTTAAAGCTATTATTGTTTTAAATGTTTAGGCTACAGTGGCCTAACATAAAGTATGCAACATAAAAGAAGAACATTTTAGAAACATCCCTTTTTTTGTTCATTCAATGAAAGTCACTAATGACAAAACAGCTTAGTTACCAACAATATTCCAAATACCTTCTTTTTTTTTGTTGTGCATAAGAAAGTGAGTCATTCAGGTTTGAAACAACATGAGGGTGAGTAAATAATGACAGAATTTATTCATTTTTGGTGAACTATCCCTTTAATGTTTTTTATTTCATTATTTTTTTAATAAATGATAAGTTGATAAAGTTGATAATGATAAAGTTGGCAGCAACTTCCGGTTCATGCAGACTTTACTGTCAAACGCTTGAATTTAACCACTGGTGTTAACGCGTAACTCTTGCTCACAGTTGGAATATATCAGAAAATAAAAGAAAGACATCCAATAATATAAACCTTTGCTTCAATTATTTAGGTGTTACTGTTGTGTGTTGCCACAAAAGTTGCGGTATAATCTTCACCCACCTCACGCTCATGAAAGGAATTAATTATCTCTGAAGAGGGTAATACTTCATGCCCTCACACACACACAGTTACTGTGAGACATAGAATTAGGCCAGTGTGTTGTCAGCAGTTTGGAGGTCCATAGAGACTCTCTGGTTCCCTGAGTCAGCAGCGTAAGCCAGGCCAGGAGTGCAGCTGCTCAGTCTTAGCCTTAAAACTCTTGAGCCGACCACTATGCAGAAAGCATTTGCAAAAACATTTATTAGACATTTCTTTTGTGTTGTCTTAGGTGTCTTTACACTGCAGAGTTCAGGGAGTGTTCAGTAGAAGTTAAAAAAAAAGTTTTGAAAAAAATTGTAGCAGCATGTAACACCTCCATGCAAAGGAAATATCAACAAAAGAATAGTGTTGAATATTTGAAATGTCCTATATAATACTATATGTATGTAAAATAAATTTTCTGGTATGATTTAATTTCATTAAACATAGAATTGCATTAATTAAACCTAAATGAAGTTAACTTACTGCTCAGTGAGGCAGTATGTTGGAGATGTTGACTGCTATGTGTGAATGTTAAGAGCAATTATATCTCAAGCTGTCAGTATAATGTCACATTTAGTCTGTGTTTTTTGTGGATCAAAGCAGTCCATACTTTTTAAAATGTCAAAATCATTTAGATCCTGTCTGTTGCATTATGCCTTTGTTCTTTCACCATTTTTGTCATTAGAGCTGATTTGTCTTGTCAGATAATTAGCTTGCCGTTTTTTGTATTTTGTTTTTTTCATTATTTCTTTTTTCTTTTATCATTTTATTAGTTATTTGTTATGAATATGACCGTGAGCAAATGCATAAAGCGCAGCATAATTTGAAATCCTGAGTTTAAAGTTTAAAGTATTCAATTCACACGGACCGACCGTAACACAGAAATCACGCGATCATGCTGGATACAAATGCACACTTCAAGATCTCACAGCTGGATTCAACTATGTTTGCAAGGTTTGTGAAATTAAATGTTCGTTAGCCATTCAAAGATTTGTTTAAATGATATAAATGCGTATTTGCTTAATGCTGGCGGCCAACGAGAAAGTGTTATGTTTGCCTTTTTTATTACTAATAATATAAAAGCAATCATTATAATTCTTTTTGTATACATTAATTCCTTTGTTTAACCATTCTATCTGATTATTAGACCCAATTCTATCCATATTAGACAGAATTGTTAACAACGACAGCGAACAAGAGGGAGAATGTGAGAACTGTGTGCTCAGGCGCTGCCGCTCTCAGCGCTGTCAAAATAAAAGTATGGCGCACCGTCAAAATAACACTGCCTCGAACACATCGGCCAAAGCAGAAAAACTTATCAGCTGATGCCGATATTTGAAAAATTTCAAATATCGGCCGATATTTCGGCCTTGGCGATATATATTGGTTGACCACTATAAGAGACACAATTTATCTTCCACCTCTATGAACCATCCTTTTCTTAACTCTTGCTTTTTTACTTCTGAAGCTTCATCCATCTCTCTGCTCAGTCAGATGGAAACCCTCTATAAGAGCGCCCTTCCTGCTCACCTGTCCGCATGGCTGAAGTAGCTGTCAGCAACTGAGTGTCACTGAACGGGCAGCTGATGGAGGCACTGCACTTTTTGTCCTCTCCTGAGTTAGCCACACGCCCACGGCCAGCGCTGACAGCAGAAGGTGACAGAGTGAAGCAAAGTGGGCCGAGTACAAGGCCCTGCAGCACTCCCGATGTGTGCTCAAAGTACAGGCGGTATTGGAGCTTCAACACTGTTGTTTAGTTAAGGTCAAGTTGATATTTTGGTAGTCCCGGCCTCAAATAGACCATCCACAGTCCATTCACTGATGCATAATGAACACAAAACTGAACATTTGGTGATATATTGGTCAACCAGTATCCAATAGCTTATAAACATATCTTTCCTTGTGTAATATACTTTAGTGTTGTTACAAAGGATTTTTAATTCAAATAAATGCATCACAGGTTCAATGTTTTAAACTCTATTTTATCTTTATAAAAATCATACTGATCCCAAATATTTGAACGGCATTGTATTTCAGCTAGACCTGCCCCTAAAATGAGCATTAAAATAAAAATAAAAAAACTGCAGTTGGTCACATTACATGTCAGTCAGACTGTCTCTTCCTGCAGAAGTAGGTGGTTGTTGGACAGAATAATGCTCTGCTGTTGTACTGCAGAAATTTGATTACACGCAAAAAGCAGTATGGTTAGTGGCAGATAACATTAATGCATGGTGTGATTCATTTGCAGGAATCGGAATGGTTTCATGGTTGGGGTTTTGAAAGATGGTTCGAGGGAGGTAAAATCTAGGCCACTGCACAATGAGCTGAGGATTTGGCCGGTCTGCCTCACTGTCTCACTCCACTCCCTGCAGAGTCTCATCTGACTGCTGTAATTTCATTAAACTGTGAGCCCTCAACATACATTGGGAAGTGTAACGCTTGCTAATTGGGAACAAGCATTAGCCAAAGCTTGTCTAGTCTGCTGATTTGAAAGGGAAGAGACAGTGATCGCCCCCTAGTGCTGAAAACCCCTGGGGTTAAGGGGGCAGTGAGATCAAGTGGCATCAAAGCACTGAGTGTGCTTTAATTGGGACAAGAGGATTTACTGAAGCCAGCTTCTAGCAAGATGAGTCGGATGATGGGAGAGATTGCTAACAACAGCTTTAAGGCATGACTGCAAGCCAATCACAAATGAGCACATTTCGTCAGATATTCTTGACACATTAGGGCAAAATGCTGCTCAAAACAGGAAATAGGTGCCAAAGTTAAACCAGGAAAACTAAATGGTTTCATTTCTTAAAACATTTTTTAGAAAATTTTCTAACTTTCCATGACTGTGGTGGTACATTTCACAGATCACTTGTTTTCTATTTCTGTGCTGTGAAGCCATGTAGGCCTGCCCTTAGTACACTCTCATTGGTCTACAACCCTGTTTTTCATAACTGTAATATAACTAGGGTTGGGAATCATTAGACATTTTCCGGTTCCGGTTCCGGTTCCGATTCCAGTTCCATTACAATCATTAAACAACTATTAAAAAAATAGTGGTAAGGAAAAATGCACAATACAAAATACTCAATGCTCAATACTGTTTATTACTTACTGGTCAACTTAATTTAAAGGTTGTCAATGTCAAAATTCAACATATATATTACAGTATACAAATTTTCTAGTTCCGATCCATTTAAATAAACTATTATTATGTTTTTTTTTTACTATTTTACCTTCATTGAATGTAGTGTTGCTGGAAGGTAGTAAGTAATGTTGAGTAATGGAAGTCCGTGAATAAGCATGTGCTTCAAAGTTGATGTTTTTTACACTAATCAATAACATTTGGCTTTTCAAGCAGGAATAAGGTTGGCCAAATAACCCCTTGAGGGCTAAGACACTTGTTCATTTTCCTAAATTAATCAAATATAAACTGTTATACTTATAACCATGTATACACACACTCCATAAAGCCCCTATTTTACAAATAATAATGCAGTCAGGAGATGCTGTGATGCAATGAGTGGTCTCCACATTTTTAAACATTAAAAATGCATGAAAATAAATATTTTCTATCACTTTGTTTATCACTCTTGAAATGACCTGCACACTAAATAATGTAACCCTCATACTTACATAACAATAGCAGTCTATTTATTTAGTGGTCCAAGTTAAAGTCAGTATGTATATTAATGACAATATGGGACAAATATAATGTAATTTTGTGGCGGCAGTTGCTTCACGCTGCCGGTACATGTACAGTCAGACAAAACGACATGCACAGTTATCAAAGGCGCGAGTGCAGTACAGTCGTAGGAAACATGTATTCGGCAGTTAAAGACACGACGCGGCGCGCATGTCTGTGGAGTGTGCGTCATTAGAAAAAATGTGCTCAGTAATTAAAGAGGCAGGGTGACGTTTCTGTTATTTGGTTAGTGACATCCTTTACGGGAAACGCCGAATCGTCAGAACACCAGCGCAAGGCTGCTCACAGCGCTTGGTCAGGTGTTGCACCACAACCGTTTTTGGAACCGAAAGTTGCTCACGGTTCCGGTTCTTTTCAAAAAACAGAAGCGGTTCTGAATAAGAACTGGTTCTCGGTTCCCAACCCTATTTTGACTGGTATTTTGACTGGCTGTCAGGACGAGCAACAATTTCATGTTCAGCATCAAACAAATTAATGTTGGAAATGTCTTGTAGTGTCTGCGTTATAGTTTTAAATTCCAAGTTTTTTGTTTTCTTGCTTTTCTGTAACCACATACAGAAAACTTTTAGCTTGTTTTGTCTGAAAGACTTTGTGAGGTCTCTGAAGCAGGTGGGTTGCGTCGTATCACAGGTGGCACCTGCCAGTGCTGCATCCTTCTCTGAGATTTTCTGCACCATTTAGACTGTTATTCTTTTTGTCAGTAATAGAGAAATTGGTAACATTTAAAAATAAGGTTGTAATGCATTCTTAGCTTATTAGCTTACTTAATCTATGGCTTACAATACTTAGAATCTTGTGCTTTATCTCTCTTTTTTTGCATTTAATCTATCAGCATTATTATTACATTGTTATTTTCTTAATTATTATTATTATTATAGTTTATGCTTGCATGTATGACCTGTATGACACACGCATTTGTTATATATCATTAGTTACTTGGTTCGATTTATGTAAATCAACATTTTGTAATATTTGGTTAATATATTATAAACAAGAATACATGTTAATCATGAATAATTAACCCAAATTAAATAAATGCTGTAAAATGTTTAATTTTAGTGTATGGTGCCTGATACATTAACTGATGTTTACAAAAAATGTTATAAAGCTTTAGAGAGGCTTGGGTGGATGAGACACACAATACACATGCAGTAGAGTCAAATAGTATTTAGTGAATTTGAAAAACATTATAACCTGAATTTGTACAGTAGCTGGTTTTATTAAGCCAACACAATAAAGCCTCTTATCTTTACCTTTCACATGCATCATGCAAATATTCACTGCTCTTAGTGTTATGACTGTTCGCTTCATTCTGTTTCCAGAGGCAAAATGAAAGACAGGGGCTTTAAATTCCTGTTATAAGGTAGCAGAATTTCACGGAGGATGAGTTCTGCTTTGTGATGTCTGCCATTTGTTTGTCCGCTAAATGTCAGGGGAACACTCAGAAATGAAACAGCTTTTCAGTTTAGTTGTGGGTCAAACTTTTCCAGTGTTCCATCTTGAATAAATAAACAGTTTTCATAAAGACAGAGAAACGGTATTGCATTAACATTAAATAGGTTCAACAGCAGTTCACTTGCTGAAAGCGTCAAGTTTTTTCTTTTTATGGTGTCCTTGAGGCTTCTGTCTTCTCGCTGTGCCATCTTTTTTCTCTGTTAAATCCTCTTCTGTTGACTGAATGATGAAATGAGGAAGCAACCTTATTATACCTCCCACTCCTCAAACAACGCTTTGCCTATTTTTACCTTTGACAGGATTTTAAAGGGAAGCTTACACTAAGTAATCTTAAACTAGATTTAAGAATATATGATTGTGTGCTTGTCCATGCAA
The DNA here is from genome assembly GCF_018340385.1 of Cyprinus carpio. Lineage (NCBI taxonomy): Eukaryota > Metazoa > Chordata > Actinopteri > Cypriniformes > Cyprinidae > Cyprinus > Cyprinus carpio. The sequence goes on along the minus strand of NC_056602.1, from coordinate 14,696,248 downwards.
AACTCACTGCCTCAATGCAAAGGTGTTCTGGGTTGTTCTAGCACATTTCTACAGAAAGTGTTTAATTTTTGTAAACAGTGACACTGTTTGCTGCCACTCAGAGCTGCTGAATACAGGGACATGGGAGAAGGAATTACCTTTTCCTCAAATCATGAGCATGCCATAATAATTGCATGCAAATACATCTTTCAACAACTAATTCACTGCATAACTACTGTGATATTATATGTAACTGGAGAAATTAACTAGCTAGTTACGACTCTTTCCCAAAACTGAAGAAACGTGGTTATGCCGCCATTGTTTGAAACAGGTTGATTCAACAATCTTATATTGTCAGTAACAACATAATGCATATAATAACCTTTGCCATTAAATCAATTCAAGATTGAAATTAATGTCAGATTATTATAGTTTTTTTTTCTTCTTTTTTTCCAAATTTGTGTAAATGTCTTAGTCCCATTCAGTCAGGAATTTTCCATAATGTATTTTTTCAGAGGAGGACTACTTGCTTGGTTTGTGTAATTTATATGAAATGTATATTTTTAAATAGAATGGAAGGTAAAGAATTTTAGCGTGATCTATGTTGGACACATAATAATAACAGGAAAATATGCTTCTAACACCAATTTTCTCACAGATTTGTGATGTTTGCGAATGTTCATTGGAACTTTGGTCTTGGGAAATGTCAGAACTTGTTGGTTACCAATGCTTTTGGGAGACAGACTATAGAGCAGTTATGGAAGCGACATCTGAATCTCTTACTGAATGGCAATTTTTATTTATTCATTTGATTTCCACGCCAAAATCAAAATGTACTTAGATTTTATAAATTGAAGTTACATTTATTTTATCAGTTACTATATTTAGACATTTTATACAAAGAAATGCTTTATGCACTACTATAAAGTGACATGACAGGCAGATATTTTTATGTACAAGACATACCCCTAATTGCCTTTAAGGTCAAAGTTATATTTTTAAAAGCTCTGAGTCAGTGCCAAAAATATGCTACATTTTGCCCTCGTGCCACAAGGAATCAAAGGTTGTATGGTTAAGGCTCCACAGGCACCTTTGTTTTTTGTTTCCAGCTAAGCCGAGCTGTCAGGATGTCGGAACTGGTCACCAGTCAGTTTAACACCACTCAACTGACTCTGACCTTCACAGACTCTCTCATCCCTCAGATAACGGCCTTGTTTCTCTCTTTATGTCATCTGCCGCGGATGTAAAGTGTCCTGTGCGGGCAGCGGCTGTCATTACGGGTGTCATCTGCAATGTTTATCATCTGTACTTAGGGAATAGTTGTAAAGGCATTGGGCTGTAATGAAAGTGAGGGATTGGCGAGTGCTCGCTTCTTGTTTAATGGGCATTTTAAAGAATTTTGTCATGGTTTTCAATCACATCTTGATTATTAGTGAGTCCCAAGATTAAATGATGCCATCAAGCTCTGCTGCAGTCACAGTTACGGATAGGACCATGAAAACGCAAGTTAAAGCTCACCTTGGACAAGAGAAAGGGAGTGTGGCGTAATGAAGATTATAGGCCAAAACTTAAGAGGACAAGGACTTTTGTCTGAGCCAAACCATGGTTTCAGGTCATTACACTAATTAAATGTGATGGAAATTTAACTGCCATGCAGAGCCAATAATAACTTTCAAATTTAGTGTTTTTTTTTTCTACACACGACTATTTATTTATTTATTTATTTATTTTAGTAATTTATCAACATTTTTATTAATTAATAATGCCATTATTATTATTATTGTTGTTATTATTATTATTATTATTATTATTATTATTATTATTATTATTATTATTATTATTAACCGTAATAAGTAATACCAAAACCAGAAATATGCATTTTATCCATTTAAATATGCTGTGGGTGGGAGCTATGTTCATTTGTTTTCTATGCTTATTATTGGCTTACATGCTATACAAAGGGATGCAGTGAATTTTTGTGCAGTTGGGTTTTGCTAATGTCATTGTGTTGCGGCTTGTTTCCTCATATATGATTGTATGAAATTTGTAACAATAATTATTTAATTATTTAAAAAAAAAAAAAAGTGATCAGTTTTTCATGCTGCAGTGGTTCGTCAATATTAACGTTTATCAGCAAAATTCAGTCCCAAAATATAGGGCTAAAATATATTTTACAAAAGTTTTCTATTATTTTAATTTTTAAATGTAATTTTTTTTTTTACAGTAATATTACTTAATATTAGATAATTTTACAAAAAGTATTTTTGACATCTAATGGTACTCCATACATACGCGGTGGCAAAATGACCCAAACACGAAACATGTAACACCATTTCAAAAAGTTTTATCTCTTTAAAAATATTTGTAAAGAACTCTTAAGTTGTTTTGAGGGTCTTATAACATTTTTTAGGTGTAAATGGTAAACTTTATGTTTTACTTTATGGATCTCTTCTCGGTTAAAATGGACCTGAATACGTTATGAGGGTTATGTTAATAAATTTATTGTTTTCTTCATTTTATTTCTTAAAGTGCTGTATGTCATTTTTTTATATTTAGGAAACACGCTAAGTTGCGTTGCGGCTTGTTTCCGTTGTGTTGTGGAGATTTTGTTGTGTTCTGCACTACTGGGTCACCATAGCTTATTGTAGTCTATTTTTGTCCTTTATTTGATGCCTGAAGTGTACCAGTGACTGATATTGTGCCAAAGTCAAAATTTTGGTATCAAAACCCACCCTGCATCCATATTGTGTTTTTGCACTCAGTTTTTTACAGTTCTGTCCCAATGTGCATTGTCCTCATAACTGTCTTCTTACTTAAAAGTTTAAGAGGGCTAAAAAATAAGATGTCTTTCTAATTATGACAAAACAATCACAGCAGACAGCTGTTTTTAAATTGGAGATCAGACATATTGTTTTTTTTTTTTTTTTTCTCCCAGGCCAGCTGTAAAATGCTGACTGCTTAAATAAAAACCCACTAATTGGAATGTTTTCTATATTTTTCAGCATCCACTAAAACATAGAAAGCGCGAGAGAGAAAAGAGGACTGCGTGTTAGAGCTGAGACGGTGAAGTGTCGTACAATAAATTTGGAGCTTTAATCAGGAGAGGGTGAGCCGCCTGTCAATGATATTGGCCCGTGAGACAGGCGAGTGTTTACGAAGCCAGGTGTGCTGAGATAATGTACTGCCTCCCGGCTCCTGTCCTCCATGCTCCTCCTCTATGACAGATGGGTGATAAATGTTCTTGTATCTAATTAAATCAGCAGAGGTTATTGGGATCAATCCATCTCACCTTCCTCTCCCCATCTGCCCCCATCCTAGCGCCCTATCAGCCATTAATCTCAGCTTTGTTTTATGTTCCGATAATGTCGACGCTGCCTGCCTTGAATTACATCAGCTTGATTACCACTGAGATACTACCAGCTGGCACCCTGTTGTTTGGTTGGTTAAAAGGTTAAAAAATGAGCCTGTGAAGGTTTGACCTGCGACATATGTTTCCTGTAAAACTTCTGTTCTCTTTGACTCTGATGACTTCCTACGAAATGCTCTGCTTCTCCAGGTTTTGAGGTAGTTAGTTACCTTTCGGTGGAGGTATACATTGGTGGGCGCCACTGCAGGGTTTCCAGATTCCTGTTTGTAGTTGCATCATGTGTTGCTCAACTCAAGCCAAATCAATAGATGTCTCTGATACAGTTTCTGTAGCAAACTTCAAGAACCCTTTCCTGCATGTTTATGAGTTTTCATCTAAATTGATTGCAATCGATCAGGAATGCGCCTTCAAAATTCATTTTATTCCTCCTACTTTCTGTGCCATAGGCGTCAGACTACAAACTACAGTCTGAGTCATTCTTTCATTTCCAGGGTCTGCTTGCAAAATTAAGCTTTGGGTCATAAGTATCTGAAAGTAAGAGAATATATGTTTGAACCTTTAACAAAGCAAAAATAGTTCCTGCATATACTACATCAATTGGTCAAATTTATTCTGATCTTTTAATTTATCAATAATAGGCAAATACAATCTGCTTAACAGTTATTAAGTCTTTGTTTAACACTGACATACTTGTAACATATTTTCTCTTTATGGAGGTCAAGGAGTGCCACCTAAAAAATAAAATGACGGAATCAAATTATCAGTTTATTAAAAAAAAAAAAATGTAAATGCATTACTTTTCAAGTTGACAAATATATAGACATCCAAAACGTGTTTCATGATTATTATTTTTTTATGTAACCATGCATATACTGATCATTTTAAATGCAGTATTTACATCATTTTCAATTACCAGTTGCTTTTTTTTTCAATCGATTTGCCAATCAATTTTTTTGTTACATTCAACTATTTTTTTAACTAATAAAATCATTTATTTTTCAGTATTGATGAGAATTTATATAAATATATCATTGAATGAAATTTATAACAATAATTATTTTTGGCAATTTACCTAATAATATTTTGACACTCTGGGTTGCCACTTACTGTAGTAGAAAACACAACGCATTACAGCCATGGAAGCCAGAAAACAAAAAAAAGAGCTGATTTAGTACATTAAAATAATATAAGTTTGTTTTCCAGTTGCAAGCAGGAAACATTGTCTTTCATAATGTTTGAATGAGTTTCAGACCCGACAGAGAGACTATCCTCACGTGTGCAGATGTGCTTATACACATTTAAAGACTGCTGTCATCGCTCAGAGATGAGAGATCTGCTCTGCTGATCACATACCTCTTATTCCAAGCACACATGAGTGCTTTTCATGCTGCTAGTGGTACTGAAATGAACTTCAGCACTCCGGTTTGGTACTGCCTCATGAGAATAACAACAAAGGTATGAATTCCAGCAGCTAAACTCCTGATAGTTGCACCTTTTCAACTGCACATTTTAACTACATACAAGCGTATGACTCCTCTGGAGCTTTTTCTTCAGAGGAAAGGCACTAGATTAGGATAATAAATAAAGGTACAGAATAGGGCATAGCTGGCAGGAAGATGGAAAAGAATGTCAGCCACTATTAGAGTGAAAGGGCATACAGGTCTTGGAAAAAGGGTAGATATCAAAATATTAAGTTGACAGATCTCTCTTCCTGTCCTTTACAGAGCATGACCGCTCTGAACCCTTCCTTAACTTCTAACATCTCTTCATTCCTTGAAGATTAGATGCTGCAGTGATGTATCTGCTGTATCTGAAATGTGTACATTCAAAAAATACCCACACAACATTGAATCTCTGACTGGTGGGTCATTCAAGATAAGCGCCACCTGCTGGAAATCATGAACTTGTAAATAAAGTAACCATAAAGCCTCTTTTAGTCCAATCAATGCCGTCTGTTTATTTAAACACTGAAAAAGAAAATTGTCTCAACTTACACAACCTTTCAAGTCTTTTCTTTGACTACAATAATATAAATTTTGAAGGTGTTTCTACATAATTAATATTATATTCTGACCCTTCTCAAGCCATACAATTTTGTGTGGAAAAACACATTAAAATTTAAGTTGTTTATTTACTGTGAGGCTTGCCATATCTATTTATCATATCTGCATATTAAAACTTGGCAAGGAAAATAATATGAACAGAGCAGCCTGAACATTTTTCTAAATGTGTAATTTTGTTTTCTATGGAAAAACAAATTCCTATAGGTTTGTAACAACCTGAGAGTAAGTGATCATTTTATTTTTCTTCAGAAATATTTTTTCCACATATATAAAATACATTTATATTGATATTTATATTTTTATACAGTTATTACAAGAGCATAAAGGCTTATTTAAGGAATAGTTCATCCAAAAGTTGTCATCATCATATAGTCACAGTCATGTTTTTCTAAAATTCATGACATGTTATATTCAAAACACCACATATATCTTGAAGCTTGCAGAGTCGGGTTCTTGTCTAAGTCTTTAACCTCTAGGCCACACTTCCTCCTAAAATTCTGCACACATTGGATACTATGTTAAGGAGATGTAAGCTACACTAGCTGTGGTTTACATTAATAATTTACACTAATCACATGATCCGTAGAACGTGATTTCATACAAAATTCCAGTTTGTTGCTGTCTTCCCATCAGATGATGTACTGATAAAGAGATGTGGGCAGCAGCTGATCAATTCTGACAGTCAATCAGTTCTGTGTAGCATCTAATTTGTGGATGAAACACCTTCAGGAAACCATGCTGAGCCTTCCCATGAGGGAAACCCCTCCCAGAACCTCTGCCAATTTGGCTACCTGGCAGCAGGATGCTGCCCTCTACTGTGCAGAACAGAAACCAGAGAGAATAAGAGATGCTCGTAGACTTTAATGAGCTCCCATCAGACCTTGCTTTCATTACAAAAGCAAAAACACCTCAAACAGCTTCACTTGTAATTATGCATCCTCCTCTTAACATCATCAAAGGCTTAATCGCCTGGAAAGGCGTTTGTGTGTCGGGAAAGAGCAGGTTGTTTTACTAATTAAGATGAGCAATGCAGTCATGCCTGCTGGCCTCTCCCTTTCTTCTATTGTTGGAAGAAAAGTTGAGCTTTTCCCCTCGATCAGATAGATGAAAACTAAGATGCATGAGTGTAAGAAATGCATTCCTGTTGTGATTATGTAAAGAAGCTCGGGGGTGTTTGGGGGTTTTGGGTCTGTGGTTCTGTATTTGTGGATTTGTGCAATTGAGCAATTGAGCATCCCTCTCCATTATGTGCAGTTTCAGCCTTCTGTCGCCTTCAGAGGACAAACACCACAGCTTGGGTTTCAGGCTTCATCACTTCCGGCCTATGCACTCCCAACCTCTATCTATGATGCCTTTTCAACTGCTGTATGACTGAACTCCTTTGTGAAACGGCTGAACGTTTCTATTATAATCGTATTAAATATACTTTTATTCGTATTGTAAACTGTTGTTTTGTGCAGTAGACAGTATTGTCATTGGACAAGCTGCCAATATTACAAAATATAAAAAATTGTGTCTTTTGGAGGGTAACAATTTATTTAGTGTTCCTGTTACTCATAACACATACTCACTAATGGAAATATGGTAATATATACTAAGTATGTTGTTAAAGGAATTGTTCACCCAAAAAATGGAAATTCTGTCATTAATTACTCACCCACATGCCGTTCAAAACCCGTATAAACCTTTGTTCATCTTCAGAACACAAATTAAGATATTTTTGATGAAATCCAAGAGCTTTCTGACCCTGCATAAACAGCAATGCAACTGACATGTTCAAGGCCCAGAAAAGCAGTAAGGACATCATTGAAATAGCCCATGTGTCATCAGTGGATCAACCTTAATTTTATGAAGCTATAAGAATACTTTCTGTGCGAAGAAAACACCGTCCAAAGCCACGCCTCCTGAATGCATGAACGTGAACAGATCAGATGACCAGAGACAACATTACAATACATCATGTGTCATTCACCGCTGAGAAAACTTTATAGTACAGTTAATAAAAGTACTTCAGTACCTGGAAGGAAGATCAGGTTGTTGATGTTTGCCTGCCATTCAGTCTGTCTGCATAGCGTACGTGAATGCGCTAATGACGTATCCTGTCTGCGCAAACTGGATGCGCAGAGGTTTGCAAACACACATGTTGACAGACAGGTAGGAAAGTTCATCAAAATGCTCGGAACGAACATTCCTTGGTTGCCTCCCACAGAATATATAAATACAGATAAATACATTTAGACCACTTAACTTAATGATTGCTGTCGGGATGTGAAGAGGCTTTCAACCAGCATAACAAGAAATGTTTCTGAAGACAATCACCTATTGCACCTTCAATTTATTTCAATAAACATCTGAATGACCTCAGACTTTTGAACGGTAGTGTAGCCTAAATAACTTACTAATAACTATATAAGTGAAAATTTTTATGGTATATTATTTTCATTGTTTAACATATTTTAATGTTATTAGCTGCTTTCAGTGTGGACAGAGCTGTGGTATAACACTCAGAAATAAAAACCAAGCAAGCAACCGACAAAATGTAGTGTCATTGCTGGTGAGGAAATGTGTTAGGGGAGCATTCTAATTTTGGTGTTTTGTGTCAATCACAGTGTAGACGGCTATGTTGATTTGGGATAGTGATCTACAGTAGTTAAATGGGATGTTAGATTGAGTAGATGAGATGTCAGGCTAAGTGTGGTTAGGGTCCTCTGTGGTGGAGGATGTTTTAGAGCTGTACAGCTGATGCATGGAAGCTTGATAAGAGTTGATCAATATTTTAAGTGGCTTATTTTATGCACTGGTAGGCATGCGCAGTTGAAGACTGATGAGTCTATTAGCAAGCTGAGTTTTGTGTAATTGCTGTGTGGAAAATGAGCAATATGATACAGCATGATGACTGGGGAGAGATTTCATTATTTTTTAGTTTGGCTTTTGTTTTCAGGATCACTATGCATTCCCATTATTAGTGCACAGAGCGTAAAATTCCAAACTGTTATTTAGTTTGTTTACACTTCAGAAGAGATTATACTATTTTAGTCAAATTTAAGTGGCTTTGTGTAATGAAAGTCTGTTGTTTACCATTGTGTAAAATTGCAAATCTACCACAGTGCACAATCACAGGAATGCCCACAGTTTGTTTCCTTTTTGTTGTTGTCCTTTCATAAAAACCTTCATAAAAACATACTGTGGTATAATATCAAACAGTACAGTGATGCATCAGATGGTAATATTGTGGTATTTATTTCTTAAAACTTGAAATTGTATTGTAAATAAATAAGTTACCGGTATTGGTATTATTGTTGTGTAGATTGTATCTGTACCATTTGGTGTTTTCATCCTGAACTCTCTTGGCTCCACATGAACCGCAAGGGAAATCTTGTTTTGTTGAGTGTTGGTCCCTCATGAGACACTGGAGTCTTTTAAAAGCACCTTGAAGACACTGAAAAATTGTGAGCAGTGCTTGCTTTAGACAGTAAAGGGTGACCAGGGTGATCTGCTAACAGTTTGTTCAGAAAGGAACAGTTTTATAGGTCTAAATGACAGTACATATTAAATCTCATTGGTGACCCACTGTTCTTCACTCAAAACACACATTGAGCTTCAGTGCTTACCTTCAATGGAAGATTTTGATTTTGATTAGATTAGAAGCAGCTGCTAAAAGAACTCAAATTTCTCAAACTCAGACTTAAGAAATAATACACTATCTGCTGGAAATTTTAAGCCATTCTGTCTTGTAGACAAGTCATTTTCACTGGTCCTCTTCTTACAGTTGTATATTTTTCTGATGTTATTCAAAATATACAAGTAAATTACTACATTTATATTAGTATTACTATATTTATACTACATTTTGTTTTTATGATATTTTTCTCTACTGGTGTATGTTACTTTAAATTTCTTTGCACCATTTTCTTTGTAACTGCTGAGCTGCAAATTCTTTAGCAATATAAATGTACAATTATTTGTCATGCCAGTAAACTGAAAACTGGGGGATTTTATGGTGCAGAATTCTCTTGACATCCCACTACTGGCAGTGAAGTTATTGTGTTCAGTGTGTGTGTGTGTGTACATAAAGCAGAACACACTGTTGCTGAAACTGCTTGCTTTGTTTTCTCCTCTCGCTCTATTATTCAGGCCTTTTCATCCTGCTTCTATTTTCTGTCGCCTAAATCAACAGGTGGCTGAAGGGCCTGTTGGGAACCTTTACAGATCTTTAGATGCCCTAGATTTATCGGCCTCTCTCTTTCTCTCTAAAAATACTCAAATTTTGCTCTACAACTACGTTTCCCACCAGCTAGTTGCATTAAATTTTAAGATGGATGTATGGATTTGCATAATCTTCTTGTTATGTTCTTCATGTACTTTGGAATTGCAATAAGTTCTCCCTACAATTAAACTTTGAGCACCATGATTATAGGAGTATTTTAAACTAGAAATTACATTCTGGTTATAATGCTGTGTTTATTACAATCTAAGGTCAGATGAACTCAATTTATTTCTAAATGTCAGGCGTAACATGGCATAATGAGATGCTGTTGTGTTTTTTTAAAATAAATTTATACAAGGATTTAACCAACCAGGTTTTGTCGCCATGACATATTCAAGATCTGTGTGCATGTAGTTTTTAGTTTAGTTTTAAAGGGATAGTCCACCCAAAAATGAAAATTGTCATCATTTTCAGATCGCCAATCTTCTGTGGAACATAAAAGATATTTTGAAGAATGTTGGTAACCATACATAAGAAAGAAAACAGTGAAACTGTTTGGTTACCAACATAGTACCACAAGGTTTGGAACGACATGAGTGAGTAGGTGACAGAATTTTCAGTTTTGGGTGAATTTTCCCTTTAAGTGTGTAGAAATTCTACAGTAGTATTCATATCATTTTAGGGTTTATGCAAATAAAAGATAAAATGCATGTTTGTAGATGTAAACATGATCATGTCCTCTCTCCTGCAGAGCGCACTATGGCCAGACACGAGGTGCGAGAGGTGGAGCAGAGAAGGACACGGGACGGCCTGCGGGACTCTCCGGCATTGCCTGAGATTGAGGATCTGATTATCATCTATAACCGTGTGCCCAAGACTGCCAGCACCTCCTTCACCAACATTGCATATGACCTGTGCGGAAAGAACCGCTTCCATGTTCTCCACATCAACACCACCAAGAATAATCCGGTCATGTCTCTGCAGGACCAGGTAACATGTCCATTACGTTACATTCAACTTACAATACATTCATGTATGAGATTATTTAACATTTTAGTCCAATTATGTGCACAGAGTTCTTTAAGGGATAGTTCATCCAAACATGAAAATTCTGTCATTAGTTACTCACCCTCATATCGTTCCGAACCTGTAAGTTCTTCGTTCATCTTCAGAACACAAAAATGAAGATATTTTTAATGAAATCAGAGAGCTTCCCAGCCCTCTTTAGACAGCAAGGATCCTTCCACGGTCAAGACACAGAAATTTAGGAAAGACATCGTTAGTCCATGTGACATCATTGGTTTAACCTTTATTTTTTGAAGCTATGAGAATATTTTTTGTGCACAAAGAAAATTGTAACGACTTTATTAAAAAATAATGACAAAAAATAAAAACTTTATTCAACAGTTCTTCTCCCCCAAATTACCGTCTTCCGCCATTATTGAGAGTACCATGATGCAAGCTTGCGGTGCTGCTGATGTAGACCATACATGCGCTGTGCCTTGTTTATGAGCAGAGGAACGCACACACATGCGTTGTGGTCAAGCAGCAACCTTACGGTCTCTCTCGAAACCAACACGGAAGTGACTAGAACAGCAATTCATCGACTGCCTGCTAGAGACTGGATCCAAAAGGGAGTTAGTCCCATAGACTCCCCATGTTAAAATGCCCAACTTTACAGTAGAAACAAAATGTTTATAGCCTGGTTCAAAAGTGGTTTTGGTCTGTATAGCTCATTTTGAACTTCATGACAACTGTGAGGGTGGTGATTATTTTTTTTGTATAACTCGTCCGTTTAAATTCTATTAAGCCTTAAAGTTCTGCATAATTAAGGGCGTGGCCACTTGAGTGACAGGTGGATTGCCGCTGCTTTTACTACTGTCAAGCTAAGTGGGCGTGGTTTCAGCATCCAGCTCCACCCACGTCCCGCCTCTTTGCCTATTTTCAATCATCCTGGAGTGACGCACGGTGACATGCTGCCAAGATGGCGACGGCCGGCTCCACCCACTTTGAGCTTCAAATACGCTCTTCTGAAATCTACGGGTGACATCACGGACACTACGTCCATGTTTTTTTACAGTCTTAGGTTTTGTAGGTTTAAATTCCATTAGTTATTTAATGACAATGAAGTTGAGTCATTTTAAATGATAATAAAAAATAAAATATAGTAATATATTTTAAGTATACTCATAGGTGATCAGAGTTTTAAAACATGCTTTTAAAAAATACTTACACAAAACAATAATTAAGTAGCCAGATATTGTATATGAATATGTTGGCTATTAGGCACACTCAACTTTTGCAGTTCGGACCAAGTGCAGAGGTGTAGTGTGCTTATACTGATGACATTGTGATTGGTCTTTTGCTCAATTCTCACTCTGACAGTCCAGGTGATGTTAGTGCAGCGGCCCTGTGTTTCTGTCGCACGCAGCCTCGTCTCTGGCTCCACCTCCATAATTCATAACCTACTGTCAATATCCACACTGCTGCTGTGCCTTTGTGTGACAAGCAGCACTGAACAAGCTGAACCGATAGATAAAAAGAAGAACAAGGGGGGAAAAGAATGAAGAGCTGATCTTGTTGACAGCAGCAAAGACAGACAATTCTTTATTCATCATATGTATATGTCAGCTCACAGAAATCAATCTTTGACTAGTTTTATTTGCAGAGCTGAAGGGAAAAAAAGCATTCCTGCATCATTTTGACCTCACACGTGTCAGCATTATTCAACACAGTGTGTGGCTTTGTCGGTCTGCGATCATGAGCGTATGTTTACATTTGTATGCACGTCATTGTCATCCGCAAAATAATATGCCTGGGAGCAGGGGGAGGGAAGGTGTTATTTGTGGGTGATTTTTGCCAAGGTAATATCCAGTCTAGCTTTCAACAAAGCCTTTCGACGGTGCAGATGGTACAACCTTTCCCTCCCAGCGGAGTACAGCTCTGGGACTATGGGGAGGATGTTTGGAGAAAACATTGCTGAAATGTGTTTGCATTAAGTAGTCACTTGGCTGGTTTGTTTAGCAGCCCGTGACAGATGCAGTGCGTCAGTGCGAGATTGTTATTTGAGATTTGGATATCGCTGATGCTTAAATGATGGGGGCATATCACACATGCAGTAAAATAAATTTAGAGGTTTATAAACTGTGTGCAGGGACAAATCGAATGTGTTATCTTGTGCTTACAGATGAGGTTTGTAAGGAATGTGACATCCTGGCGAGAAATGAAACCAGGTTTCTACCACGGCCATGTCGCCTATCTGGACTTCACAAAGTGAGTTTTGCTGTATTAATATAAAACCATCATAACAATCACTGGAAGCAATTGCACTACACTTCACTGTAGTTAAACTGCTTATGTGTTCTTAAGGCACGCAAGACCTTATCTAGTAGTACATTTATTGTTGTCTGTTCCAGAAAAATGGGACATCCATTAGCCAGCTGCTTAATTCACTGTGAGAAGATACATTTAAGTGCTGCACTCTAGTGGTTGAAAGTGAAACATGTTTTTTTGTTCGCTCTCTGTGGATTTGAAGTCTTTTTGTTTTTTGTTTTGTTTTGTTTTGTTTTGTTTTTGTTTTGTTTTGTTTTTTACGCTGCTGTTATTAAAGCAAAAGGAATACATACCATTGAAATTCTGAAATTTGTATTACATTTTTTAATTCTTCACAGATTGTTGTGGTGATAAAATAATTGTAACAAAGAAAATGTGTATTACAAAATTTTATTAGAAGAATGTAGAAAAAATGCAAAAGAAAACTGCATAAAATAACTAGTGCTGTCACACGATTAATCACATCCAAAATAAAAGTTTTTGTTTACATTATATATGTATGTGTTCTGTATTTGTTTTATTATGTATATATAAATACACATACAGTATATATTTTGAAAAATATACATGTATATACATTTATATATTTTTATTATTATATTTTATATTATATATAAATATATTTAATATATATAAGTACACAATCATACACAGTCAAACAAAAACTTTTATTTTGGATGCAATTAATCACGATTAATTGTTTGACAGCACTGAATATAACATGATATAACAATATAATACAATATAATTTTTTTTTTCTAAATAGGTTTGGAGTCAAGGGAAAGCCGGTATACATCAACATTGTACGGGACCCCATCGAGAGGTTGGTGTCTTACTACTATTTTCTCCGATTTGGAGATGATTATCGGCCAGGTCTCAGACGGAGAAAGCAGGGGGACAAAAAGGTATTATCTTTTTAAACAATTCATTCAAAGTAACTATTCATTTTCTCACCGTGCGGATGCTAAGATGCAATATGTGTGACTGTGTTTCAGACTTTTGACGAGTGCATGTCTTCAGGAGGTACTGATTGCGCTCCTGAGAAGCTTTGGTTACAGATCCCGTTCTTCTGTGGCCATTACTCTGAGTGCTGGTGGGTAACATGAGAAACCTGTTACTCTGTTTTTCACTAAATGCTCTTTCGCATTAGACAAATTGATTGATTCCCTCTCTACTGATTTGTTCTCGAAACTATGTAGGAGCTGGAAACGATCTTGTGTGTCTGTTTGTGCAGGAATGTTGGCAGTAGGTGGGCTCTCGAACAGGCCAAGTATAATTTGGTGAATGAGTATCTGCTTGTGGGAGTGACTGAGGAGCTGGAGGATTTTATCATGATGCTCGAGGCAGCCCTGCCACGTTTCTTCAGAGGAGCGACTGAGCTCTACCGCACAGGTACTTTGTCGATATTTAAGAATAAAAGAAATGGTAAAAAAAAAAAAAGACAATTCTGTTCTTTACTTGCCTTCATCGTTCCAAACCCAAGCTGCTCCTTTTTTTTTTTCATGTAACACAAAAGCTAAATACAATAGCTTTGTGTGAGATACAGCCTCAAGGTCAAATTCATGGCACATTTATGACAGCCCATGGAAGAATAACCTTAACAATGTGTGTTTTGTAGATTCTTTTCAATTCATTGGTCGAAATGAAACAATTTGGAAAACCTTTTGAATATTTTGTTCATGAACCGGACTGATGTAATTCAGTAATTCAGTTAGAGCTACTGGATTTGGTCTGTTTGTCACCTGTATTGTATAGGTTCAGAAGTAGTCATATGGGCTTCTTTTATGATATACTTATGGTTCTTTTGCATCCTTTATGAAGCTTGATAGCTCCACTCCCAATTCATTGTAACTGCATGGAAAAGAATGACTAGAACATTATTAAAAACCATTATTCTCCTTTTGTGTTCAGTAGAAGAAAGATATTCATAAGGGCCCAGAAGTGTTGCTTCCTCCATGTTGGAATTGATTGTATTTAAGCAGTGGGAAACTCAGGATTTTTTTACATTTTATTTTAAAGTGTTATTTATTTCTTTTCATGTCAAAGCTGAAGCCAATATTTTTTTCTGCTGGCTGTTGTTAATATATTGTGGCCATTTTTATTCTTCAATGTCATGTGATCTTTCAGAAATCATTGAAACATTATTAATTTGTATCATGATAAATGTCTAGTATTCATTAAACATAAATACAAACAACTATATATATATCAAATTGTAATTATTTTTGAACTCATATTTAGCCATGCTTTGGAAAAATCCCCTAACGTGTTTCAGTCTTTTTCAGGTATTCAGCATTGAATAATTTTTCATTTACACAAACCAGTGAAACCTCCTAAATGTGACCCGCATTTTATTTTGTCTTTGACTTGAACTGCAGGCAAGAAGTCTCACCTGAGGAAAACGAGCGAGAAGAAACCTCCCACTAAAGAGTCCATCTCAAAGCTGCAGCAGTCCCATATATGGAAGATGGAGAACGAGTTCTATGAGTTTGCGCTGGAGCAGTTTCAGTTTGTGCGCGCTCACAGTGTAAGAGAAAAAGACGGAGAGCTTTACCTGCTGGCTCAGAACTTCTTTTATGAGAAAATCTATCCAAAAGTAAACTAGAGTTGACATTAGCATGGTCCAAGTGTCATTTGGCCTGTTCATGTACTGTTCTGTCACATCCACTGGGAAGAGAAGAAAAGGACTTCTACAGTGTGGACACAAATACCTGGAAGTCCTAGACTAGTGGGGGTCGAAGGACTTAGAGTGTGTTTTTTGAGAGACTTCACACAGTCCTGACCGTGACGCTCGGTCTCTAGCCACTTTGAGCCCAGTATCTTTTTATGGACTTTTACTGCAGTGAAAACACTTGTGACATCACCATCAAATTTTCACATAATTCATCAAGCCTCATGACAGAACCCCTTTGGCCATCAGTCACTATTGTAAAAAAAATCAATTTTGAACAGGGTCAAAACGGTACTGCTTTTTGTACCAGACATTTGGTACATTAGAGCACCTCCTTATTTTACTACTAACTGTGGTTTTGTGAATTCTTAACACTTTCTTGCATTGTGTGTATTCATTTTTAATAGAATGCCATGAACAGTGTTTACAGACTTTAGTAAAGGTATTGTAGCCAGAGTTTAGAATGTGGTAAAACAGATTTCATATCTGTACAAATTGTATTTACATGTATATTTTATGTAATTGGACCAAATGGTTGTAAGAAATTCAAAGTTGTAGAGTTTAAAACTAGTTATTTAGAAAATAGACATCTTTTTGGGGACCCCATTGGTGCTTGCTTTTTTTCTTTTCTTTACCATTTCTCTCTCTTTTTTATCATTGCATCTCCTGAAGACTCTTAAATAATGAAACCGAACAGTTGAATGAAACGGAATCATGAAACAGAAACTGACCTCTAAGACGAACTTTCATCTTTCATTGTTTCAGGACAGAGACTGTTTTGGACTGGTTAAAAACCATTAGATCTGGCCTCCGTGTTCCTGTTTCTACCTGCTTCTGTATGAGGCATTATTTGTCCAGAACAGGTTCCTTGAACGATAACTGCAAGTATCATCTTGTATCTTATAGCGGTTTGTATTAAGGTAACTTGGTCTCAACAGACTACTACTGTCTCAGAAGTCATAATATTGCATTTTACCAGAAGATCAAAAAAGAAAGAAAGAGGCTCAAACCAACATTAGTTGTACACTCAGTAGTGCCTTCATGAATCATTCAATCCACCCTGGTTTCATCAGTTGTTCAGATCATTTAAAAAAAGTCTGCATATTAATTTGTTTTTAAAACTGCCAGCTTTTCCCCTTTGGTTTGTGTATTTTTTTTTTTTTTTTTTTTTTTTTTTTTTTGTATAAATTGTCTCAAAGCGTTTCAAATAAACTCTACTGTCTGTGAGACCATGTTTTTTTTTCTCTCTCTCTTTAAACTGGGTTTTGTGGATATGTGCATATTTTGAGAGGAAAGTTTTTAGGACTGTCAAAGTTGACTTAAGACATCAATTAAATATGTACATATTTTACTTTGTAATTTAACAGTGATCATATTAATTGATCATACAGTATATAGTACAAAAGCATATAGTACTATGCTCACCAAGGCTGCATTTGTTTGTTCATAAATACACAGAGCAGTAATATTATGACGTCTTTACTGTTATTTGTGATCAACCTAATGCATCCCTCTTGAACAAAAGCATAGATTTCTTAAAAAAATAGATAAAAATAAACCTGATCTTACTGATCCCAAACTGTTACTATGCAGTTTTTATTCATCTTCCATTATCAAGCCCCACCCTACATTATTTATTTTCTTGTCAAATAATTTATTTCACTCAGAAATATGTCACGTTACAGAAAATGGCTTACAGCAGGGGTGTACATCCTTGAAAGGTCACTATCCTGCAGATTTTAGCTCTAATCCTAATTAAACACACCTAAATGAGCTAATCAAATGCTTCAAGATTACTAAAAACTACTCGGCAACAGTGTTTTTGGTCATATCGTTTTTGGTAAGGGTCATTTGTTATCAGTTGTTCTGTCTCAGTTTTAGTTTCACCATTAAACAAGGGGAGGCTGTCATGGTGACTAGGAAAAATCGAATCTAATTCTGAAGTGGTACACATCTGCGTTCATCTCCACAGACAGACAGACATTATACAGGCCAAAACCAGACATGTCACATGACCAGGAGAGAACGTCTGCTTCACAAAAGAGAACTCAATTAACTTTTTTTTTTTTTTTTTTTTTTTTAGCTGCAGGCATAACAAAGCATTGTTTCATTAGGCAGATGCATACAAGCTGATAATTACTCCTCAATTAAAAAGAGCCTGTACCATGTATTGATTTGCAAGGGAGAAGGTTAATTAGGAGCACTGAAGTTCTCTGTGTTCTGTTGATGTAGCGTTGCTATCATTTGTTCGTTTCCATGTCAGCGAGTATCCTAGTATGAAACATGATTTTATCTGAGTTATTGATTGTTTAGAATACTTTTAAGTTTATTGACAGTATCTCTTGAAGGATCACTGAGGGGTAAATTATCATGCGCAGGAGATATAATAGTCTGGGAGCTTGAAATTATTGCACGTTTTTAAACGTGACCAGCTGGATCTTTCTACTGTAAGTATTTAAATGGCCTTTGTGTCCCCTACATCAAAAATAAATAAATAAATAAATACTGTTATTAATGTAAAATCAATAACTTTAATAGTACTATTTACAGTAAATCTTATTCTTCCCTCTTGAAGATGCTTTCTGCGGTCTGTTCCCAGTCAGTTTTATCTAACTTGCCATTGCTGTGTTAGCAAATACAACTTTAAAATATATAAAGGAAGATAAAATATTAGATTTATTTCCACTTATGTGTGTGTTATAGCCTACTGGAAACTTTACTTTGATAGTCCACTTTAGACATTCTACTAACTGTTTATGCAAAGTTACTTATAATCAGTAGAATGTCTAAATTGGACTCAAAATAAAGTGTAACATTATATTATATTATATTATATTTTTTTTTTTTTTTTTATATTGTTTTGTTTTTTATATTATTTTGTATTTTTGTTTTTTTATTTTATGCATCAACCCTGATCCCATTCTGCTTAATTTATTTTGAATTAAGAAAGACAAAGACTGCGTGTAGCTTTAAGATATAGATGTAGCTACAATCTATGACCCACAAGTTACTATGTTGTGGCCATGACAAAACTAAGTGAACTGAACATGTCCTGTCCCAGGCAATGTTCTTTGTAAGAACAATGTTATCATGATATTTCAAAGAGTTCTTTGAGGGAAAATATTTAAGCACTATCAACCTTTCCTAAGGTATAAATACAACTATATATATATATATATATATATATATATATATATATATATATATATATATATACATCAATTTAACTTGACTTCAATTAAACAATTCAGTTGTTCCAAAGAATATTTAAAATCTTACCATAATTGTCATATTTACCAATATGAAACTGGAAAAGACATCCATTATATATAATGATCCAGATATGTGTGATACTGGCATTTAAAAATATACTGAAAATATACTGTCATATCTACATGAATTATAAATGAACTTTTTTTGCTTGCCGTCACATTTGATCTAATATATACTGTCTTGTATTAAATGCAGAATATGCATAATTCTTTCTTCTTCCAGCAGAGGGAGTATTGCGTTCACTGATCCGCCCTTCTCCTCGAATCAGCTCAGCTGGAACTGTTCAACAAGCCCCATTAATGCACCTGTACTGAGCCAAATGGACCAAACGAATGGGGCATTACCATTAAGAATACAGATTGCTCTATTAGAGCTACACTGGCTTTCAGCTTAGGTGGTAGCTATAAATAAAGCTCTTTACTTTAACCCAGCAATTTGTGTCCCTCTCTCTGTTCTCTTGCATAAATGACACACTAAGGTTTAAGTCACTGTGCGCAAATGGTGGGCTGGTGATGCAGCCTTTCCAGAGAAGAAGTTTAGTGTTTCTGGGAAGACTTTTTGTCATGATGTCTTCAAGAAGCTTTTAGCAAAATGAGCGATTTACAGGTCTAAATACACTAACTGGTGTATTTAACTTCCCTATTTGTAAAATTACAGGGAGATGAGTGTGGCATGATTGGCTGTATTTTTAATAAAAGGAAGAATGAGTCTGTTCTCCTTATATTTGAAGGATATGATTCAGGCCTACTTAAGGTCAAAAAGTAAAGCTCACCACCATTAGACGAGTACTGTGAGTCTCTGTGCTGAAATAACCTCTAAATCAGAGTCAAAATAATGACCTCATTCAACTAATGAAGGCTGGCTGGGTTTGACAACCATAACCCTCTGGACAAAAATGGCTGTTTTTTTTTTTTTTTTCCTGTGTAGATCAGAGGAGTTCGCTGAGCTGTGGAATAAAACTGGCCGCTGTGTTTTGAAATTGGTGCTCCATAAAACAAACAGAGCAGAGAGGAGGAGAGACACTGACCCCCTACTCTCCAGGACAGAAGGCAGGACCTCTGAGCACTTGGCTAAAGGGATTTATTATGCTTGCTATGAAAACGCCTTCATCTAAAGGAAACATGGTGATCTAAATTGGAAGGTGGGGGGATAAAAAAAAGTTCAAAGTCAACGGAGAACCAAGGAAACTAGCACATTATTTCTGATCTTGGGCCATTTAGGCTTCCTTGACTATTCAAACTAAAAATAGTATTTAAGGAAGTTGTTCACATGATGTGGAAAGATAATTCGGAAAAAGGTAAACATGTAGAATGTGGTTTGAATTTACAATTTGAGGCGAATGACACGGGTACTGGAAAATCTGATTGCTCACTAGGAAAGAAACTGAAGCATACCGCATAGAGAGAGACATTTTAATATAAACATCATGATGGGTAATTTGTTTGATGTCTGTGATTAAGGCTTTGGTCTTACCAATTTGTTTTTATCCAATTGCTTTTTAGATTTTGGGTCATTTCTACTAATACATGGAAATAAAACTCATAAAGTTCTTCAGAAAAATTGCCCATAACCATATCCTTCCATTTAGCCTCCTGCAGAAACAGCCTGAAGTCTGACGCTGGATGTGACCTTTGACTCCTAATTAGATTGGTACCTGTATATTATGGCTGTATGACATTGGAAAAGATTCTTTCTCTGTGCCCCTCTTTCTCTTTAATGCAGAATTCAGGGAGGTAAAGGACCTAGCAGGCAAAGAGAGAGATGCAATCAGCAATTCAATCGTGCCTATTGTTCAGGCTTACTGATGAGCTTTGCAGTGCAGATAATGGAGTAAATTATTTACCTCTCTGCTCTCTCTTCTTTTGTGACTCCTTATTGTAGTCGGTGCTGTCAGTATACCTCTGCAGAGCTGTATGTTCACAGGTTGAAGGCCTGCATCAGATCTTGCTCAACTGTCAGCATGTTTTCAAATGGTATTTGGCTTTTTCTTTTGTCTTCTTATCTTTTCTGTTCTTAAGGGTCATTCTACAAAACAGATGACATTTGGATCCCTCGTAGACCTACACGTTTAACAACGAATAGCTGATGCTGACTTTACACTTGTTTAACAGACATAAAAAACTAATGTACAAGCTGCACATTTTGATTTATATATACACTTCAAGACTTGTATCCAGATTGTCAAACCTCGTTTCCACCAATTATTACTGGTCTGCTCATGTTCAAAATCCTTCAGAAATGGAGTTTAAATGGAGTACCTATTTCATAGAAGGGTTTTCATTCGGGGTGTCGTAGACTTTTGTCCACCCGGTTCGGGTGCCATTCACACGGAACATGTTTTTGCAGTTAAAGGGCATGGAAGAGACACACATTTATTTGTAAAATTGAACTGAAGACTTCAGATGCAAAAGCCTCCAAGTGCCATTTGAAATTTTCTTCTAAAAATTATTTAGTAAAATGAGCATTTTTATCAGGCTCCTGTGTGTAGGTTCAGTAATTTCACTTTAATGGCAATGAATATGTTCTTTTCATTGCCATTAAAGTGAATTAACTGAACATAAACATAGGAGCCTGAGAAAATTTCAAACGACACTTTGAGGCTTTTGCATCCGTTTTTTGAACGCAGTGTCATGTGCGAGGCACTAACAAAGACTCGAAAGGTGAATGCTAAAGTCAGACACGTCCATATATAGTTCATGTTTCCACAGAAAAACAAGTAGAGCAGTGGAAAATGCGTTCTTTGCGAACGGCTCCTACGGATTCTTTTTCCACTGTGATGCTACAAAATCAGGATTTTGGAATGTAGCCTACATCACCTCGGTGACGCAGCTGGCCACAGCGTGATATATTGGCTAAACATTGGAGCAAGCATGCTGTGATGAAGGATGATGATAGCCTATCAAAAGATAAAAAAAGATGTTATACAAAAGGTAAAAGTTTCCAGATTAGCTACTGACATAAACATGTAATGTATGACTATACGTAATATATGAGTAATATTGATATATTATATGAGTTTTAATGAGCTAGTTAGCTTATGCTGATGAAAAGTAGCTAGTGTGGAGACGTATTACACTTAAAAACCATCACCACATATGCGTTCCAGCAGCACAGCTGCGCACGGAAAACATTCAGGCTGGATGGTGGTAAAGCGGTTATAGGTTTCAAAGATGAACCCTTTTGTGTCAATTGGAACATTTACAAGTACTGAGAGACCCTTTGTTCTTCCAAACATATTTCATTACATTTATAAAGGGTTTCTAAAACATGAAGTGAGTCTGTGACCTGTGTAGCTATTTACAGACCAGTGTAGTAAGAAACAGAATTGAACACAGATGCTCACTCACTATTTTGGTCGCTGTCAGCCATTACATTCTCTGTTGGACGCACAGTACTTTTTCCCAGTCTGCCTCGGTTAGAGGTAAATAACCTTCATGCAAATTGGATTCATTAGCCCTGAGCCCTTCTTTTGCATCATTTCATATAGCTGCTTTGAGTCACTCATATTATTTCCCTTTGCTATTATTCAGTTCCACAAAAACCTCATGCTGACCGAGAGATAATACTTATGCTGCCACAAAATATTTTCATGCTTCTGCAACTTCACACTAAAATATAAGGAATGATGACCGTCACGAGACAACAGACAATTTCAAATCCTTGTCGAAAGGTAGATGATCTCCCATGGTTTTTGGTAGTTAGTTAAATGTTAGCAAATGGTTTCCTGTGAAATTACCTAAATGAAGAATGTGTACTTTTTTAGCACATATTTGTTTCTTAAGAATAATAGGCTGATTTGTTCACACTGCGTGTGTGTTAGAACATCAACTAATCTATGACCTATACAAATTATGGCTTTTCTTAATCAATGACAACTAGAGGGGGATAAATTAGACCCAATCATGCTGATTAAACTTGCATGATAAGCCAAGTACTTTTCTTTTTTTAACCACGATAGACTGTATATTAATTGAGACAAAATCTGAATCTCTAAATCCTCTAATTCCTCACACTCTTACTTTTTAAAGGTGAAAGTATGAAATGTCCTCCTTGGAAGATGAATAATGAGCTTCTCTAGTACTTGCGTTCGTCAGCCGCTAGGTGTCATTGCTTCCTTTTTGAATCCGCAAGATTTCTAAAGCGAAACATCTCACGTGTCTGGTGAGGGAATAGTATTTTTTTTAATTCTGTTTACATAACCTACTCGATGAACCCGTATTACTGAAATAAGTAATATTATATTGAGTGTAGAATTAGCAGCATTTATAAAAGCTAGCCTATATTCATGTCTTTTTTATTGCTTTGTCTTCTGTAATTTATTTATTTGTTTCTGTAATTTATATAACCCTTCTGATGGTGGGTGTGGGCTAGTTTAATGTTTCGTTCAAGTAGATCAAATTATCTATACACTACATACTAATATATATATATTAGTATTAGATATAATATATATCTTTTGCCTTGCATCTTTGCCACTATTAAGCAATTAAAAATGTTCAAATGGAAGCATCACAATCTGCACTTCTAGTTGAAAAGGCATGATGCACTGAAAATAGTATACAATTTGGACATCTTTAGAGTATTATTTTCAACATGCTATAATTGGAGACCCACTAATTATAATCCTGCTTAACAGAAGATGGATAGTATATGAATTGGGACGCATCCAAAGTTTATTTATCAAACGCACAACAATACAGTATGCTGCAGTAATTGCTGGCAATGTCATATTCTTTCTGCAAGCTCCAAATAAATTAGAACTCACTCGTAAATAGAGCAATTAAAGAGAAAAATAGATGAACATATACATATATTAATGTACAAATTGTGCAAATACTGCAATATGCCTTGAATATTTCATGTGAGGCAAATATACCATACCGTCCCATGAAATACCATGCCGTGATAGCGTTTATTGACCTTTTTTAAACAGAAAGTAACTACTAGTAAGTTTGGGCCTGCAGGACAACTTATTAAAATTTTACTCACTCGGATCCTCAACAAAGCAGGACTGTATCCACATGTCATTACAGAAGTGAGCGAAGTCTAACGGTGACCCAGCAGAAGCTTGCTCTCCTGCTGTGGAGAGGACACATGGCTGCGGGTTCTCTGTGCTTGAGTTCCAGAGCTTTGCTCGGGTCACACATTTCTGGAGGCTGCTTCCCTGACAACTGCCAACAAAGGGGGCATTGAAGAGAGGCACTTTGATGCCTAATCTACATGCATTTGTACAGAGAAACTGGAGCCGCGTTAAAGGAAACAGGTGCAACTAATTACAATGCTCTACAGTCCTTTCTCTTTCCTTCTTGCTCGCTCTCTATTCCTTTCTCTTTGCATTTATCGCTCTCCCTTTCATACGATGACTATCACAGAGGCCTCGGAGCGAGGGAGTTTGAAGCACAAATGCTAGGGCACATAGAGGGCGCAGTCTCTCCCGCACACCAGACATCAAAGCTGGCCACTTAAAAACATTCCATGACACTGCTGGCTGGCCCTGCTTACCAACGTGAAGTTGGCCGTTATTGAATAGCTTTATTTAACCTGTTGCCAAATTAAATTAACCCGCTTTATTTTCTTTCTTTTCAAAGTCTTGACCTATGTCAGAAAAGTCAAATATGTAAAACAGGACGGCTGAGCATAAAAGAGCCTCGCCATGAAAGTTTAGCTTGGAATATCCACATGCTTGCCATGTTTTCCATATTAGTTGTTCATTATAATTACTCAAATATTAAATGCAACTGAGAGCAACTTTCTAAGGCAAAAAAGGGGATGTAACCAGGAGCGTCTAGGTTATTTTTTATTTATTTTTTTACAGTCCTGACTTATGTGGTGCTGTAGGTTAGGGGTTTGTTAATGCCAAGGTTTCATGAAAATATGAAGAAAAAAAATAAATTCAAACAGGATAAATGGGACTTTTAAATGAATATAAATGTTTTATGGTGAAATTTTATATAGCATTAATAGTGCTTTTTTAAGTTTACAAATGCTTTTCAATGATTTTGTGAAATGAAAAATGAATGACAAAAAATCACACACACACACACACACACACACACACACACACACACACATATGAAGAGTTCAGATGCAAAGTCCTCTTAGTCCCATTAATTTTTTTATTTTTGTTTTATAAAATGAGCATTTTTATCAGGATCCTATGTTCAATAATTTCACATTAATGGCAATGCTATTAAAGTAATATAATTGAATGTAAACAGGAGTCTGAGAAAAATGCTCATTTTATAAGAAAATTTTAGACAGCACTTAGAAGCTTTTGCATCTGAACTCTTCGTATATTACACATTGTTTTAATAATAATAATAATAATACGTTTTATTTATATAGCGCCTTTTCAGAGCTCAAGGACACTTACAATAAACATCAGAAATGTGAGGATAACAAACAAACAAAAATCAAACAAACAATCAAACAATAATACAGAAAGTAAAGTAAAGAGAACATCAGACATCCAGAGAGTAATATGGATAAGACAGCAAAGTACTGTTAGTGCAGTTGTTTTTTTTTGAAAGGTAACATTGTGAAAACCAATGGGTTTCGAGCAGTGATTTAAATTCAGACAGGTTATTGGCAAGACTGGGCGATCTGGGAAGAGAGTTCCATAATTTTAGAAGGATATTTACTGTGATTCAGGTTATTGGCAAGACTGGGCGATCTGGGAAGAGAGTTCCATAATTTTAGAAGGATATTTACTGTGATATATATATATATATAGGATATATTTTTTTTTTTTGATATTTACTGTGAAAATAATATATATATTCCTTATAAGGAAATATATAATATAATAAATATAGATATAAATGCACTGAATGTATATAATAAACCAGTTACAGAATACTAGTTATAATAAAATATAATAAATGATGAAAAAAAATGCAACTGAGCAAAACTATATATTCTGTAGGAAGGTGCAAGCATTTATGTATGTGAATAAGTGATTCCTGCCACAGCGTTTTAGACCAACTTTAATTTTTACTTACAATAATTGTGTTACTTAATAATCTATGATGAAGTACAAAATTATTTTAGGAAGCTGCACTGACAATGTACCCGTAAGTTAATGACCGTGGTGCTTTTAGATGTGTTCAACCGTGATATCCATACGACCCTTGAACTTTTGCTCTCACACAGTTGTAAACACTCCAGGTGATCACTCACTCACACTCAGCCTGGACGACTGCATTAAAGAGTCCATGAGTCACAGCTCTGGTGTCATTGAGCTTACATCTCAAGGGCCTGCAGGGATCCTCCAGCTGGAGAAAACTGAGATGCCGTCAACCTCTTCCCATCTTTCCGGTACAATAAAGAGGTGTGACTTACCCTGAGAGACAATGCCTCTGGGTGTCAGGTTCATTCTGTGGGCCACCCCCTGTATTCTGTAAACGCAAAATGCCTTGACCGATAAGATAATATAACTGATGTTAGCAGCAGGAACATTTAGGGTGGGGTGGAGACATCAAAACCTGTCTATCATTCACTGAAATCAGAACAGCTTGGAGCGCAGACAGGTGTCTAAAATCAAAGCTGCTTTCTTTTCTGAGGAGCAGCTTCTTAGCCTTTTGAAAAAGCACAGTGAAATCTGACCAGCCAGTTGGGTGATTTGTCTTCCAAACAAAGTAAAGAATAGTTTGCGAAGATGAGAGTGGAAGGAGACTTTTGCACTAGTGTCCTGATCTCATTATGAGGCCAGACTGCTTTTTAGAAGCAGAGGATATAAATTTTGAACCTTATTTATGCCACTGCATTTTATTTCCAAGCATTGTCCTGCTGTCTTTGACAGAAGGGATTTGATGCAGAGGCAAATGGCCAAATCCCTAAAGATAAATCTTCTACAAATCTAAGGTGCTCAGAAACATAATGCATTATGGCTGGAAGAGAGTATCTGTAGTACAACTCAAAATCACTTTCAGATTTTTGAAAACAAGGCTATAACTTGACCTTACGGTTTGGTGAAGTGGAGCATATTTCCATTTTGATGGCAGGTCATTTTGTGGCCGTTTAACAAGCGACAGATACATATGAGCTCCAGCTTGGCCACTTTGCTTTAAAGATCTATTTATAACGTAATGTTGCACACAGCATGCCTGTCATCAGCACACCACCGACTAACCACTGGTCCCAAACGACTGATAGATGCACTTCAGGATGTGGATACAAACCACAAGGGGCTGTCGACCGGGCCACACTCAAATCTGACTTTGTTTTTATCAGTGTGGGGCTGACATTTCCCCTGAGCTCTTTCTGAGGATCATGCTTGTCTACCATCTGAAACCGGACAGTGAAGTCATTGTAAATCACGCATTAGTGTAAACCTCTGCCTTTAGCATGGGTCCAACAGAACATGACTTACGCTCTCATCAGAGTTGGGCCGAATCCAGTATGCCGTACATTTCATATTTTGCACATGACTGATTAAGTAGAGCATTAGAGAGTGGAATGCAGGTCTGAGTTTGGGTCCCTGGAGGAAGGGGATGAGGAGGTAGAGGTTGGGTCAGTGTGGGATTAGGGCTCAGCGTACTTCTAGCCAAACTTCCCTCTCAGGTTTACTTGAGTCTTGGCCTTCTACTGTTCCAGTGTTGAAATACTCAGTCAGCCTGTTGCATAAATACCAAAAAAGTTTTATCTTGAGAGAACAATGTAGTTTTGTTGATTTAATACTCCAGCAGTTGATAAAAAGTTCCTAAAGTTCCTAAATATCATGCATAGACTACGTTTACATCTGGTATTAAGATCCAACTCAGGTGATCCAAGGTGAATTAGGTGTAAAACACATTAGGAGGTAGTCAAAAATGCATGTGACTGCATTGTGACTCCATCATTGCGTAAACGGCAACTTATTAAAGGTGGGGTAGCGATTTTTCAAAAACGCTTTAGAAAACTGATTCGGGCAGAGTAGCAAAACAAACTTGTAGCCAGTCAGCAGTAAGGGAGCATGTCTACTCATGATGTGGAGGAGAGATCGTTCAGTGCACAGGACGGACATTAGCCAAGCCAAGCGATAGAAAGATAGAGATGGCGGAAGGCCTGCGATCAGATGCGAGGTTGCTTTCTTTGTTCTGGATAGGTGAGTAACACCGTGTGTGCACTGCAACAGCTAAGGTCTGTATAGTACACTGGACGCGACAAAGCGATGGTTGAAAATCATTTGAAATTTGTGTCAATACATCATAAATAGAACGCTGCAGCAGTTTTCTTGTCATGTTGTGCCGCGCCACATTCAGTGTAGACCAAAGATGTGTACTGTATATATATCTATGGTGTAGACAGCATCACTGATTATATTTGTTACACTGCGCAGCATCCAGTGTAGACAGCATCACGGATGTGTAGACACGGTGTGTAACATTGGTTTTTGCTAACTAATCATTGCCTGGGTTGCGTTGCGTACATATGTGTGGGGCGGAGCTATCAAAATAGAGGAAAGACCCTTTTGGGGTAGGGGCCAGGTTGTTTTGGTAAATTTCAAATGTCAACATTGGGTACCAGAAATCGCTTACTCCACCTTTAAAGCTGCAGTATGTCATAATGACAGCTAGTGGTTGAAATGGGTACTGCTGTCTAAATTCAAAATCTTGTTTCTTTCCGCTCACACAGGTTGTCAGATTGAGGATGCGCAAGACTGTCAGTGGAAGGCGACAAACCTTGTAAACCGATGTGCTGGTTTATCCATGTTTTAACATGCCTGTGTTCATAGAGCTTTTTAGAGGGATGCTGAGGCTTTTTACATCGGGTATAATCTGCAATCTCTGACCCAGTTCGTTTGTTCTCTTCCATGGCTGCAGTATGCTGTGTTTTCTGCAAAACTGGCAACCCTGGCTGTCGAAATATTATTGGTTAAACTGTCATTGGGCTGAATCACACAGACCAAAACAAAAACTGACATGGGATTTTCAAAGTAGAATAACTGACTGTAGCAATGTTTTTCAGAGAAACAAGTATGTGAACTTAGCATGTTTACTGAATACTTGCAAATGTATTATGATGCCTTTATGCTTAAGTACAGTCAAAAAATTGATACAGCACCTTTTCAATGTGTCAAACGAACATCACAAGCAAATTATTATATCAATTTCTTTTGACAGATAAGATAAAAACAATTTTTTTCACTATATAAATGGGAATTTATACCTGAAAATATCTAGCTACATTTATATTTTATGCCTTATGATGGTATCAAAAAAAGTGTGAAATCACTGTTGTGGGGAGTGAAGGATACATCTCTACTATCTTTTAAAAGTCAGCCAGATATAAATACCTTAGTAGACTAGATTTAAAGGGGTCATGACATGGTTATAATTTTTTATAATTTTTATTTTTATTATTATTATTATTATATTTGAATATGCTCCTTGAGGTTTACTTATAATGTTAATAAAGTTAAAAAAAAAATGGTGTGGAAGTGGAAAAATAATTATTTTCAACCCTTATTTTTGCCCTATGTCTAAAACAACCTGTTTTAAAGGGGCATATCCTTTAAGGCTTATCAGTAATCTGCCACTGTTATGATTGGCTAACGTCATTGCATAGGAAACAGTATCAATGTCCCGCCCCCTTGCTATTGCATGTGTTTTGACAACATGATCAAAATAAAATCGTATTTTCCAGACAAAGCATTATGAAATCATTTACTTACGGTTTGTGATGCAGCTGCAGTAAGGTCCAGTACCACTTCATCTTTCAACAAATGTTTCTTTGTGAACTCTTCATGACGCTGTACCTTGTTTACAAAGCAAAATGCTCCGATCAATCCTCAGACACCATCCGCGATGCCATTAAAAATAAACTATCCACTTTTTTCTTGCGCTGGGATCTTTCTGATATCTGTACAAAGACATTAACGAACTGTTTAAACCAAAGCGAATGTTCTTTCACTTCATTTGTCCTACTGGCGACAGACTCCAAGTGCGTGGACTGTGTCAGAAAGCGAAAGTGCATCTGTATACTGTATCCACAGTAGAAAAGATAGCGGCAGTGATTGTAATTTCTGTTTGCTTTTGACACGATGTGACACTCGCATTCAGCATAATTAAGTGTCAGAGTTTAAGCGACTGAACAGGCGGGGCCTATTGTAAAAAGAAGACTATTCGTAGATGTCTTGCTCTGTCTGGAGGCAGTGTTTATGCAAACGACTGCGCCCGGATGATGTCACCTTGGCACCTCGGATCCAAACAAGCCGTTTTCTGAGGGTTATATTGCATAAATACTTTTATTTATTTTTTATTGATGAGGACTTTTTAAGTTATGAAACTTGCCAGATGTATTAAGCATACAAAGATCTCTTCTATGGCAAAAGATCAAGGGAAATTTGGTTTCTCATGTTATGACCCCTTAAACATGGATGTAGGAATTGGAACATGTCTAAGTGCCTTCCAATGCTCCGTATACCACCTAAGAAGCATTTTTTAGGTTTCGGGCATAGTTTATTTATTTGTCTAGAAAAGGGAGCAGGAAGTAAGTGGCGTTCCGGAGGTGCTTGACTGACATGTCCAGTGTTCTGTTGGAAGTTAAATGCATTTACCTTTCTCTCCTCTCACACAAAGTGAGGGCTGCGATGATCTTAATGCACCTGAGAGCCCAACAATGGGCTGGCTGATAGCTCCGGCAGAAGGTCTTCCTACACCCCAGACACAGTCTCCTTTGTCCATTAACCTGCCAACGGCAGGCGCCACTTGTCTCTCTGATCATGTGTAAAGAGGATAGAGAGTGACAATAAAACGCACACCAGTGTCCAGTCGTGTATATAGACTGTCAGATTTTAGCTCTTGTTTAGCTATTCCACTTCCGTTGTGCTTACATTTGAAAGCAGTGCTGTTGTTCTTACATCACTGCAAATGAAGATGTGTTTGCAAGGATGAGACTCTGACAAGAGCAGTACATTTGTTTGTTGAAACATCTCCCTCACTGCAAGGTGTTAGTTGAGAAAATCAATTCAGGTTGCTCTGTCTAAGAGTTCTTGAGTGCTCATCCAAATCAGTTAAATGAAGAGAGACTGTAAGCGTGTGTTGTTGTGAGCCAAAGTAAAAAAGCAATAATTGTCGCATTCAAAGACAAATTACTGAATCTGCTCTCACAAGATAAATAAATGTTTGTTAATGCTTTTAGCCTAGCAAGTTAATAACCTTTGTTTTACATGTAGATGAGTGCAGAGCTAATCTGTGGAAATAAATGTTGTACCACACCTCTTGTTCCAAACAGTGAGCTGGATTCTCTTATTTCCTGCACCCCATCAAAATGAGTTCAAACAAAAATATGCAAAAAAGGCCTCAGACCAACATAACATTTATTTCTACGGTATGAATTTGGTTGGAGCCGTTTCATAGCCACATCTGCAACTAATCCGTGACCTGCTGGGATTTGTAAATAAAGTACAGTGAAGAGTTTGTTCCACTAATGCATTATAAACACGGAGGACGGCTCGGGGCCTTTGAGTTTAGGGTTACATTCAATATGGAACCGGACGCTGCACTAATGCAACACTTTGCACATGGTTTGGCATTTTGGAATTAATCATTTCACATTGAAAACCCACTGTCCTTGTTCTTTATTTTTGCGCAAAGCAGAGAGAAAGCTGTCATCTCGTTTCAGAACCTCGGAAACGGGAGGAGAAAGGAAATTTGACAGGAACATAAATTCTTCCTTTTCTTTCTCTTTTTCCCACTCTGTTTTCTCTCAGTGTTTTCTCGAAGGCCCCTGCTTAAAGTGGACAGCAGGAGCATTAATCATAGCCACGACTGCAGACAAACAAGGAAACTCACTCTTCGACCACGGCAACAAGACAGTCGCCTCTGCCCTGTGCTGCGGTCTTAATGAAAGCTTTATCTTGTTAAAGCACCAGCAAAACCAGCCTCTGAGTCGATCAGCTCCTCTTTGGCCCCTGAAAGCTGTAATGTCTTGTAGAACTTGTGTGAATATTCTACGTCGGACCACCCTGTCTTTTTCTCTGCATGTCTGTTTTGTGGTTTCACTGATTCTGCACTCAGGTTAAAGGCCATTTTCCCATGCTGCTCAAAAACTTCAGCTCAAACGAGATGTACCGCAATGAGAGTTAAAAGGACATCAAAATTGGTCTGCTGTCATCAAGGGTCTGTCTTAACCCTATTTGCCTTTCTCCGACCGATCTATCAGCGAGGTCTGATCAAAAAGGGATACCGTGTCTTCCAGCATTCCTTATTCGTTGGGATGAGTGTCCCTGACTGTCCCTCTGCCACCACTTCCTGTCAGCCAAGCCTGAAACAAAGACCTTCTCTATCTAACTCCTTTTCTGATCCTCCTCTCTCGCTCTCTCTCTATAAGACCGAGAATTGGGCATGAAATGCAACACATATTTATGAGATTATCTACTGTCTCATGTTTCATTTCCATGTACGAAAGGAGAAACATTTTTCATTTCCTCTGAGTGAAAACGTGAAAAGGACAAAATGATTTCGGTGCTGTTGTTTGTCCTCAGATCTCCAAGGGGACGTTAATTCACATCGATCTTGTTTTGAACTAAGGCACTTCCCCTCCAATACCATTAGAATGATAACAGCCTAAAATAATTCTCCATCCCACCTCCCTCCCAACGCGTACGTGCAAACACTCGCACACAAACAATCTGTATAGAGATAATCCCAAGAGATGGATGCGCACACAAAAACAGCCCAAAATGAAAAGGTCACTGAATTCTAAGCCGATTCAAAATGAAGCAAGTGAGGTTGTCAGCACGAAATGCAGCACAAGACTTCTTTGTCTCCTAAACAGCCAAAAGTCGACACAAGAGGAGTGATCAGAGAAGGACTCTGTGAGGGGGAAACTTGCCCTGAAGCAGAAGCAAGAGATAGCAGAAAGGCCTAAATTGTTTCTTTGAGCTTTACTTTGCAAAAAAAAAAAAAAAAACATGACGTAAAAATAAAAAACAAAAAAAAAAAAAAAAAAACATGACGTAAAAACATTTTTTAACATGTGTAACCATCCCAATCAACTGTTTGCTTGCTCTAACTCCTCCCTTTTTGCAACAGTCGGATGCAAAAAAAGAAAACTGCATATGAATGGATGTACACACGGGTGTATTCCATGTAGCCATTAACCTGAGAGGTCAAGTAAGAGGGAGGATGTAGGAGGACCGTGTTCATGCAGCGTTACTTTGTGACTTCACAGGTCATGGTTTTGCCAATGTGTTTTTTAATAGAGCAAAAGAGTTCATTATCGTTCTAGCGCTGCAATAAATCTGTATGTGCAGATAGTAATGTATAATAATGTTGCAAGAGGACTGTTTCTAATAAAACATTTTAAATTGAAGTTAGTTCAATCATTGTTTACAAAAAAAAAATAATGACTAGAGATTTTATGATAGATAAATGGATAGATAGGTGGATGGGTAGATGTAGAAAGAAATAGGTGATATTAAAAGAAATGTTCTGAGTGATATTGTTTCTTTAAATAAAACAGTGCCATGGCAGACAGTGAACAGACTATAGCAACATCAATCCAAAACATGTCTGCGAGAGTCTGAATGCGTACAATGGAAATACTTCACATGCACGCAAAGATTAATCCATTTTGTCTAAAAGGGAACATATAGGCTTTTTAGTTAAATAATCCAGATTACAGTGTGCAGGCGTTTGCCAGGCAAACACAAGAGATAAGATCTCCATTTCCTGCAATCAAAAGCTCTCCCTCATATAAGCCTTTATAAAAAGGCACTTACTCTCTATTTTCAGTCCCTAGTCATATTAGATGTATAAGGCCTATTTACATCCATTATCCAATTGGACCCAGGGAAAGGAACTCATGGAAATAAGGAGACATTTTAAAAGGGGACAAAAGGAAAGAACTGTATGACTGAGAAGCTTTTAAAAAGTTTGAATTCATGGCACATGATTGAAATATAATTGTTACAATTTTATGCTGTTCATTGTGCCATGCGATTATGCACCTGAAATTAGGTGCTATAAGCCACAGAAACTGCTCATTTGCTATGTGTAAGTCTTAAAAATGCTTCAACAGGTTTTTCGCCTTTGAGTGACTCAATGTCAAGTTGCCCAATGAACCAGCACAATGACGTTTGCACTTAGTGCCTTTGTTTTGGAAAAGGAAAAGCTTGCGTCAGTGCAACTGCTCTGCCGACCTCTGAAATTGAGTTTTATCTTTTATATTCTGTGAAGGAAAGAACCCGCAAATGTTTTGTTTGTTCTCTGTCAAGCCATGGCATTTTCCATATTTGATATTCATTTGAATTTGTCACCAATTAATTGCTCATTTACCATGCAGGGAGTGTATCATCTGCAGAGAAATAAAAATGCAAATTAGATATCAACCTAATATAAAAACAGTTTAGACTGGTGGTGACAAATGATTGACAATTATTCCCTGTTTTTATTCCTAACTAGTGTTGCCATGGAAACCTTGATTCGCTTACTCTGATTGGTTAACTACATTGATACATCAACGGCCAGAATAAAAATGCAACACTGTTTCATTTTCAGTTGAGTGTTTAATGGATCGGATTCAGCCTTCCTGACAAAACCACAATCCTTTCTAACTGAATGTTTGCATCAACATGCTTAACCCTGACACTCTTCCAGAGTTATTATGCCCAATACAGAGGATATTTTCAGCAGCAGTTGATAGTTGCGCCATTGCTGTCAGTAAGCGATGCAGGGCAGTGCTTTCAAGTTGATTGAAAGATTGGGGCATCTGGCTGGGAGTGGCAGGCCAGAGCTGAGTGGACTCATCTGAATCCAGGCATCCAAAATCTTTAGACATCCCTGGTCAGCCAATTGACCCAGGATAGTGCCCGTGTCCAAGAAGATTGCTTTTGGAATGCTCGGGCACAGCCTATAAGGGAGGGGGAACACATATCTGTGGCCAATTACCGCCCCGCACACAATGAACAAAATAAAAGATAGCTCAACAATCTGAGGTCTGGCGAAGTGTAGATAAGTGTGAGCGGATCAGATATTACCAGCCGAGATAGATCTATCTGCAGTATGATGCATGAGGTGTGCGATATTCATCCTGGTTTAAGGCTTGACAGCTCTTAGATTGAGCTATCTCTGTATAGTCTATGTTTAATTAAGCACTACAAATCACCTTGGGTAGAATCAGCACCGCTCCTTGCCTGTTTAATCAGGACTACTTGAGGGACGACTTCTGCAATTCAGCCATGTTTGACTGCCGTCTGGCAGTTATAGCTGCATCTAATCTAATATCTATACAGCATGTGAGGTTCCTAATGGCCATGGGGTCTTTGTGAGTATGACTTCCTCTCTCTGAGGTTGGACATTGTTATTAACTGTACGCCTCAAACAAAAGCCGCCAGTTAAGGGACCGAGATGAGAAACCGGCATGACCTGAGTGTTTCATTTCAGGATGAGCTTAATTAGAATCGCTCCACGTTGCCCTAAGGGCCAAAATTAGAGCCTATTCCTTTTCATTTTTTTTTTTTTTTGTTGTTGTCTTTGTTATGTTCACATTGTCTCGGTTCATTATTTCCACAGGCATTTAAATTTGTGGTAATGACAGTTTGTGTCCACCGAGAGAAACGATAGTTTAGGCCAAAATATCATCCTCTCATTTTAAAAAGGGCAAATGAAAGACACCTTTTCTTTTCTTTTTCTTTTTTTTTTTTTTTTTTGATTCATGCCGGAAGCAATTAAAGGAAAAATTCTATAGAAAGCCTTTTCCTAATGTGGATGATGGCAAACACTGTTATGCAAGCCCACAGTGCACTGCATTAATGAAACCATTGAATTTAATAAAGAAAACACCTTTATCTGATATACAGCCAATTTAAACATTCCTTTACCAGTTAACTATATCACTTCATTAGCTTATACCTTGTTAAATGATCGAACTCTCATGAAATCGCGAGTTCCTTTTCTAAACCCAAATTACAGCGACTCTGGAGCCATTCAGCAGCGTATCAAAGATGGCAGAGGCAGGGGGGCCTTCTCCACAGGAAGTTCCTGCAAACAGAGTGCACCCACTTTTTAAACCCCATTTGTCTTGTTAATGGGCCCCACTGATTACCTGATTGCACTGGATGACTGTGGAGAAATCTGATTGCGTGAAATTATACAGAGCAAAAAATTTTGATTGGGGAATGGATCTGGGATGCTCGTTGCTACCATTTGACAGGGCCCCTGTGAAATTTGGCCTCATTGATTTCAAATCAGCAAAGTGTAGCGCATAATTGTAATCAGAGCCCGTGTTCACTGAGCGGTCTATTTTAAAACCCAACTTCCTTGCTGTGCAAACTTTTGAGCCTTAACAGTATGACAATGGCATTAGACCTGGTTAATTACGTGCCCTTTAAAGAACTAATATGAGGTCTAAACCCTTTCTTGCCTGGAAGAACACAGAAAGGATTTTAGCTATGAGGGTCACTGCCTTGTACAATACGCTTTTATTAATCATGAGTCCAGCTGATACTTCAGATCTATTACCTCAATGTCTAATCAAGCCAGTTTAGTCCTTTTAAAATCAGGTAGCCATGGCAAATACAAGAGATTGTCCAAATCCTGCGCCTTTTGTGTCTGACATTTGAGTGACGAGTCATTTTTGAAAATTCAGCAGTGTTCATTGGTCAGATGTGGGTGGTTTTTATCAAAAAATGTTTTATATATAAATTTATAAATTCTTTTTGGTCTTGGCTGAGCCAATAAAAATGACTGAACATGGCTCTGGCTCTTTTATACATGGAATACAATACCCCTTAATCAACTTTAATGTAGCTAATGCTTAGTAAAAGAACTATTTGAAAATTGCAGCTTTATTCTCTAATGTGTCCTTTTCTTTGGTGTAGGCTTGATTGAAAACCCTCTTCTAATTTCACAAATGTTCACAAATGATCACAAATGTTATGAACAGTCCCATCTCTCCTCTTCCTACTCATTTGGACATCTTAAAAGAGATGATACAAGTGAATTCTGTGCCTCCATTGCAAGTCCATTCCACCATAATATAGTTTTAAAAAATGATAATAAATAATAAATAATTGCAAGTATATTAACAAATTTAATTAGAAAAATGGGTCTTTACCTAAATTTTTGCAAGATCTTTTATTCATTTTCATATGGGCAGTCAAGTATTGATTAATAAAAAAAAATAAAAAAATAAAAAATAAAAAGGGTTTTTATCTCATGTTTGTTTTTGTAATTACTATCGGATAGGTTTAAGGTATAGAATTTAGGAGATACATTATTTTCAATCAGGATAGCATTAATATTTTAACACCACTCACCAGACATTTCATTGAACTGCCACAATATGTACATTGAGCAACATATAAAACATTACCAGATTGGCATTCTTCTTTTTTGGATGAAATTGAACACGCTTCTCACTGGACATTTCATTGTCACAAAACATGCAAAAAGCAACGTAATATCATTTTATTGACAGAATAAAATTGACAGAATCTCTCAGATTTCATTACAAATATCTTTATTTGTATTCTAAAGATAGGCAAAAGTCATATGGGTTTGGAACGACATGGGGGTGAGAAATTGATGACAAAATTTGAGCTGAGAGTCAGGTTCCAACGTACTGTAGGCATATCGTAAGCTCAGGTGTGAAGTGACAAACGCGACTTTTTTTTAAAGATTGGAAAAGCCTGGATTTTTTTTTTAATACGACTCCAATTGTATTCGTTGGAAATAAGAAAGTAGTATATAATTTGGATGTATTGTGGGTTGGTAAATCATGGGGTAATTTTAATTTTTGAGTGAACTATCCATTTAAGGCTACATATTTCATTTTATTACACTGTAGCTGCAATACCTTTCATCTACTGTTCAAGGTGCTTTTTATTTTTTAAATGAATAAAAACATGATATTAAACGAGGTGCAAGCTATAGAGAATTGTGAAAAGAAGCCTCTCTTTGTGTCTTGCAGCAGTATGAAGAACATGTGCTCCATAGGAATCAAGAGCATCTGGCAGTTCTGCTCACTTCATTAATTAACTTTCCATTGATCTGACATTCTGGGCTTTCAAGTCATTGTTTTTATGCACACTGTTTGCAGTGTCTTTCCTTTGCCACGGTCAAGTTCAGCATCACCATGGTTACAGCACTATATGGACATGAAAGCATTCACCAATTCAAAACTGACATTTGAATCATCCAATTGATGTATGAAATATAAAGTAGTATACATATATAAAATGTTTTTAAATAAAATCATTTTATTGTTTTAAGAATAAAGTTCTTTAAGTAAGTCTGTTGACTTAGTGACCGTACGAGGGAATTCAGGCCAGTTGGCGTCATCATATTCCTGTCCCACCAAACTTTCAACCACCTGCAAAAACTTCTAATGAAACCATCACCAGTCTGGCAGAGTTTATGAGGGAGGGGAGGAATCGGGGGGAAAATGTTAACACAGATGTCCAAATAAGAGCGTGAATGATTCATTCTGCCGAGATTAGCCTCCGTCTCCAACAGCAACTTTCCCAGGACTCAGGAACTCTCTGCCTTTCAGTGCAGCACACAGGATTGTCATCAGAAATTGATTTTCCTCCTGAAAGACAAATTGAATCGCATATGAAATTCAACAGAAAGAACAAGAAAGCGCCTGTCTCCATGTCCTGTCCCCCCACACCCCTACCACCCCCACCCCCCGCCATGCCTCATTCCCTGTATACCTCTCACCTCCTCTCGCGCCCTTGTTCCTTTCTGTCCATCCCCCTCGTCTCGTGTATCTAAGTGATCTGGAGTGTTCAAACCTAAATTAAGATCTGCGGTGAGATACATGGTTCCCATAGCTACCTCTCAAACAGTGTTGTGATTGCATTATAATCCGACAGTAATCAAATCTAAATGAAACAGGGATGATAAGGATGCTATTTTCAGTCTGTGTTTGTGAGAGCGAGTGTGTGCATTGCCTTTTCACTTTGTCCTTTTTCACTTTTTATTACCTTCCAATCAGCTCAGCCTCACAGCGGCTTTTTTCATTACTTTGGGCCATTGTTTTGGACAAACATAGTTGTAATGAGCTGTAAGAAGAGGAGATTAGCCTGGTCAAATGATACGGTCTGACTGAAGGGATTTCACACAAAAACACACCAAACGCACCACATCCTCTAAAATCCAACTCTTCTACTAGAACTGAACCACGTTAACTGCACATTTCATATTGGCACCAAGGAAAGCTGTGGGATTTGTGAGAATATAATGTTTGCTTCATGGGGATGGCAAACAAATAATGAGAAGTTTGATATTTTTTGATGTTGAGGAATTTGGCTTTTCTAAGGACACATTTGACAACGTATGGGAAAAAATAAGACAAAAGTCATTGAAAATGAATTTAAACTGTTAAAACATGCAGTGTTGCTCATCATTTGTGTAGTTAGTCATTGCCTTTACTGTAGGCAAACAGTGGTATTAGTTTCGTGGATTCATCCCTAGCCCGGCCTTGACAGAGCTACCTTGTAACTGGAGTCCTTTGAGCTCTGACTGCATTGTTTCTCATGAATTCATTTTTTCAAACCATTCATCTCATCAGCTCGGTCCTCTTTTTCTCTGATGTTCATGCACAAAATGTAATATACTGTACACATTTTACTTTTTAAAAGTACACTCAACAGGCCTAAATTTTTATTTATGTTTCCCTGGTGTTCCTCATGCCAATCAATTTGGACTTTATGCTGACACCTACTGGTGTGGATGTACAGTATGACGGTAATTCATGCTGCCACATGTTTGTTTTTGTAATCCCCCCACCCCACCCCTTTTGGTTTCTGTCTCTTACAACAGATATAGGCATTCTTATATTAGATTTTAAAGTTTGTGACAGTAAAGCCATTTACATTGTTTTAAAAAAAAAAAAAAAAAAAAAAAAAAAAAAAAAATATATATATATATATATATATATATATATATATATATATATA
Organism: Cyprinus carpio; assembly: GCF_018340385.1. Taxonomy (NCBI): domain Eukaryota; kingdom Metazoa; phylum Chordata; class Actinopteri; order Cypriniformes; family Cyprinidae; genus Cyprinus; species Cyprinus carpio. The sequence goes on along the minus strand of NC_056602.1, from coordinate 14,656,465 downwards.
TATATATATATATATATATATATATAGTTCAAAGAAATGCTGTTCTTTTTATTCAACAAATAATTCTTTAAAAGCATGTCACAATTTTCACAAAAATATTAAGCAACCCAGCTATTGATGATAAGAATTTATTTATTTATTAAGCACCAAATGAGCACATTAAAATATTACATTGATGTCTGAAGGATTACGTGACACTGAATAAGACTGTATTTGAGTAATGTATCTGAGCAATGGCTGCTTAAATTTGGCTTTGGCTAAAATTTTTGGCTTTAAAACAATTAATTTCAAATAATAATAATAATAGTAAAATAATTTTACTGTATTTTTATGATAAAGTATTTTGTCATGTGACACTTTAGTAAGACTCGAGTAATTGCTGCTGAAAATTCAGCTTTGTCATCACTTAAATAAATGATATTTTAATATATATATATATATATATATATATATATATATAAACGGTTTATTTTGAACTGTAATAATATTTTTACTGTATTTTTGTTCAAGTAAATTCAGCCTTGGTGAGCAAAAGTTATTCAAAAACATTTTTAAAAAGTTGTTAAGCACCTTAAGCATTTAAAAATATGTTATAGAAGTAAACTTGCTATTATTACAAATAGGTCTGTCAGTTGCATCACAAGGTTGGTCATGTGATATCAGCATGGATGACATTTTCAAGGCCTCTAGAGTCTTCATCTCATTCGAGTGCACATCATGTTAATCATATTTATCAAAAGCATTTTTTCTTACTGTGCACCTGCATGAACAACATGGTAGTGCTGATTCTAAAAGGCTCTTTTTTTTCTAAATATGAGCTCTATTCTGGTGGTTTATGGATTAATGTGTGAGTGACTCAGCAAGTCCGGTTCTGTTCGTTTGACATGTCTGCAGGTTGTGTGCATGAGTGGGAGAGGAATCCTGCAGAGCACGCGCCCTTAGGCAGTCAAAGAACAAAACAAGGCTGGTGTGTGTGAGGGGCGCCCTAATGTCCATCATCCTGGCGAAATTATCCCTCCTGTTGCAGCCACTGATCTACAGACACATACGCTTGCAGCTAAACCCCCCTCACCCCACACGCACACAATGAGACAATACCCTCTTTCATACTGTCCTCATTTTAATCAGCATTAGAGAACTGGGGAAATCACATTTTCTCATCTTTTCCTGAGGTAGAAGCTCCTAATGACAGAAAGAATGGTAATTAGAGTGGATGAGAGGTGAAGCCTGTTGAAGATGTCTTACAAGAAAAGGAAGAGAATGGTTATGGATAATACTTGATACTTGATACTTTGAGCTTGTTTTAGAATTTTTTTTTTTTTAACACGCTGTTGTTATTTAACACTCTGTTGTTATTGACTGTGACTTTTGAGAATGAATTTACTTTAATTTTTAATGAATTTATTTTAATATATATATTAATTATTATTTTATATATATATTAGTATAAGTATATATTAGTGCTTTCAATCGATTAAAAAATTAACTGATTAATCACACATTTTTTTATTAAACTGATTACGATTAATTGTGATTAATCCCACCTAACATTAAAGTTTTTAAATATACTTTTAAATTGCAATAATTTCATATTCAATTTTCAAATAAATGTAGAAACAACATAAAAATCTTTTTTATGATTTCATTCATAATTCATAATGCAACCTGATACTTTAATAACACACCTTTTTTGTTTTTAAATGAATAATATTTATTTGTTTATTTATTTATTTATTTATTTATTTTTGGGCTACTCAACCCCAAACAAAACAAGGAAAATTATATAATAATATAATATATAGCACTGTATTGTTGATTTTAATTAATTTTATTTACCTTAAACATTTGAAACACTCAAGAAACTGTACAGTAGAAATCAGAAAATGTTATACTGATCTGAACTTTATTGTTTTTGAATATCTACATTTCAGACGCTTGACTGAGGTCTTTCTGTGCCAGCCTATAAATATGATGGGAACATGACCAAAATGTGATAACCAAGTAAGGCTTCAAACCCAGGTAACCCTGCTGATCTACAAGCTTTGGCCGCTTTTCTCTTCTCAAAAACTGTGAAATACTCAGATTCTTGCAGGTACGAGCTGCAAAACATTTTAGAAAGGGAGTCCGTGTAAATAAAAGGATAAAAGCAGTCCTTGAATGAAGTGGGGCTACAGCCAAGTGAAATATGCTCCCAATTACTGCGATGGCTGTAGAGGCCTAATAAAGTGAACGTCTCTACAAGACGCTGCACTATAATGGAGCCGGGCTAATTTGCTTTGACTGATGAATTTTCGTCTCCCGTCGCGCTGGGTTGAATAATTATGAAATTTATCACAAGACATAGCGACTCATTAAGGATTAGCGAGCTTTCATTAGAGTGATGTTGTTCGAGGGCCGTGGCTGTTCTGATCAGCATAATTATGGGCCCTACAGAGGGAGGGCCAGGCGTCTTTGTGTGTGTGGTCAAGAGGACGTGAAAAAGCTGCACCTATACAACACTGTATGGCTCATAATAAAATATGTTCCAAATAGTAATTAAACATCTAAAATTATCTTTATTTGTTCGTTTTCTGAGAGTACCTTTTCTCTGCTCACTTCTTGTGCTGACTGTCATCCAAAGCACGCGCATAAAGGCCTTTGCAGCACACAATCCTGATAATATATACATATACACAGAATAACAGTTTTAAGTATTCATGCAAACATAATCCGTTATGTCTTAAAGGGATAGTTCAACCAATCTGTCATTAGTTACTTACCTTTATGTTGTTCCAAACCCGTAAGGCCTTTGTTCATCTTCGGAACACAAATTAAGATATTTTTGATGAAATCCGAGAACTCTCAGACCCTCCACTGACAGGAACACAACTGCAATGTTTCCAGGTCCAGAACTGTAGCAAGGACATAGGTAAAACAGTCCATGTCACATCAGGGGTTCAACTGTAATTTTACAAAGCTATGAGAATACCTTTTTTGCACAAAGAAAACAGAAATAATGACTTTATTCAACAATTCTTTCCTCCTCATCCCTTCTGCAGGAAATGTGAAATACTGTAAGTACAAATACAGCATTCTGTAATACAGAAAAAAAAATGTCATGGTATTTTTTTTTTATTTCTGTCATTGATGGTTTTTTTTTTTTAAATTATTTAATATTATTGATGTTTTGTGAAATTTTTAGGTGTTTTTTTATTGATGATGATAAAAAAATATTGCAAAATGGCTCTGTTTCCGTTAACCAATGTTATGTGACTAAAATGTAACCATTTGCCTCTCGCGATAAGTCATGGCAACGTATTTTGGTGGGATTTTGGCTATATTTATTCAAAGGAGGAGTATGTGTGTATCTTTACAGAAGCAGCACAGAGAGCCGCTTCAGAAACGTGCGTGGTTCGGCTAGATTCTGGAATAAACACAAGCATTGAGTGGCTGCAATCAGCTTCAGTGGCCATATCAGAGCCACACTGCACCGCAGACGTGTGCAGTGTAAATTGTCTAAGCATTTATAGTAGGGAAAGCCCCTTATACTGGAGAGCGGCCACTTATGAAGTGTTTCATGGAGGTTATAGTACATTGAAGAATGATCATATGACTTTTTACATACAGTACGGCATGTGACCTGTATATGCGAGAAAAAAAAAATTGCAGTTTTCCATTGCAGTTTTGCGAATTATTCATTTTTCGCATTGCCCTGAAAACCCACCGTAAAAACTTTTTTGCGATATACGGGCATCTTTGCGAAATTGACACGTTTCCATTAGGTGTATTTTCCATTCACAATTTCAATTTGCTCAATTTGAAGGGTAATGGAAACGCACCTACTGTTTCCGGGGGTTGTTTTTCATGTCTGCGGGTTGAGGCAACCCCAATAATGTGAAATTTAGCCCTTGAATTTTACCAGGGGAACCCCACCAAAAAACTTGTATTTTACCCTCTCCCGGAACAAGATTTTTACAGGAGGACCTCACTCGAAACATGATTGGGCTAGTTTTGAGTAGCAATTGGGCGGGTTTTGTTACAAAAACCCGGCAACCCTGCTGTGGCCTAGCAGTTAGCAACACTTGTTAAGCTGTTGTGCTCAAATGGGAGTTTGAGTCTAGTCGGCCCCAGGATTTCCTGTCTGTGCAAATAAAAAAGACTAAAATTAAAACCCACACACCATCCATAAGTATGTGTTTCTTCATTACATCAGCTACCAATGACTGGAAATTAAGACACAGTGGGTATCTTACAGCCAGTTTCCCAGATATGATTGTATAATAGTTTTAGTCTAATCTACTAAATGTGTTGTGAGTAGCCAATTATCCAATTGCATGCATGAGGACACAGTTTTATCATTGTTTACAACAATGTAATTACAAAAAAGCTTTGCCAAATAAATTAAAGAGATTAACATATTAGGACCTCTAATTGCATTTAAATGACATGCATAATGTATAAATGTTCGCCAAAGATGGAGAGCTGAATTCTTGATGAAGTTTCCCAAACGTTTAGCTACACAAATGCTCCCCAATTAATTCTGCTGGGTCTGTTTCTCAAGTCCACGCTATTTGTTAAGGAATTATCGATTTGTATTTAATTAAGCTCACTTACTTGCTCGCTGCTGACACAAGATTGATCAAAGCAGTCAATAACAGCATATTAAAGAAATGACTTTGAGATTTTTTTTTCTCCATCTTTATGAGCGTATAGAGCAAACAATCTGTCTTGAAATATGCAATTCAATATTTCTCAGTGTCACGCCACCCATCTAGGTGCTGCAGGCATGCTACACTCACCTGGGTAAAGTACACATAATGGAAAACGGAGAAGGGTTAGCAACATATCCTCACACAGATGATATGAGAGCAAAGACCTCAGGCACCATTGAATTCACATTTGAAAAACCATTTGTAGCCAGTTGACTTTTCATTTCATTTGGCCGTAGATCAGCCCTCAGGAACTCAATGCTGCAATGCTGAATTCACTGAAAAGTATCAATGTTCAGCCACTACCATCCAACATTTTATAAAAGACATTTGTATTTACCAATCAATAATCCATTATCTCTGTATTAATGCAAGGCCTTGACACGGTCACGGCTATATTGTAACAGCCGCATGTGTGGGAATGTTGTCTTAGAACAGGAATAACACAGTGTTTTGTCCTATTCCAGTTCCTGTTTCATATCTGAATCATATCATGTTGTGTTTTATGGATCTAAAATGTCTTAAAGGCATTTTCAGCCTTTTCCCATTGCTGCTTGATGGAGAGCCACTCGGTTTAACAGCATAATAATGTAATATCATGAGGGGTGAATTTCTTATTTGAAATGAAGCATCATGGTGAATACTCTATATCTCTTACCGGCTTCAACTGGTTTCCCCCAGAGGACACAAACTTCATTATGAGCTCTTTCTCTTCCCTCTATGGGGGTATCAATACTTTATACCATCGCTTACTCTCTCTTGCTGCTGTTTAAATAGTGCTATTCCTCTATTCTATTTGTGCTGTTTGTAATCACAACATAGATGCGGAGGATTCGCGATAGGACATCAGGAGATCAGAAAAAGGGCTTGGTGTTGCTCTTTTTCATGGGATCCCCTAAGCACCCCCCTCCTCATTATTGTGTGTGACTATCATATTGCAAAAGGAGACGAGAAAGAAGTATTTTTTCTTGGCCATTTGTGAAAAGCTCATTAAAACAGCCCAAGAACAAAAACAAAGCTTTTCCTCTGAGGCCCCCATTCAGAGTCATCCCATAATTTCCCACTAGTTTTAATAGTTGAGATAAATTAATTATTCCTTCGTGGAAAATACATTCTTTGCCATCTTTGGCTCATTGTTCTTGTTGGAGAGAATTGAGCCCAATCCTGGGAGAAATAGAGTTGCCTTTCCTGCAGGGAAATCAAACTGCTCGCTGCAATCAGCCAGGACCAACGACAATTAAACCATTAGTATCTGGTATAGGAGACTCTTTACACAATGTACATCTTACTAATGAATCCAGAGGCAACTCATAATTACACAGTTTTGTCTCGTAAAGATTAGCTGCCCACTGAAACTCAGTAGAACATCACATAACGTTTCACTTCTTGCTCCTTCCGGCTGGGACGTTGAATGAATTTTCAGAGCGACAAATGAAAATCAATCGGAAACTATTATGAAGATATCATTAAAAAGGAATGGTGCAGAGCGGTCGTTTTCTTTAATTATTAAATGTGTTAATTTCATGACAGAAAACAATAACACATTGCCTTTACACACTGGGAGTTACTGTGCACTTGTAAGTAAATATTAAAGAAATTTAGTCTCGCTTAGATGAATAGGCCATTTTGCAAAAAAAAAAAGAAAAAAAAAAAAAGAAGGTGGTTTCAGGTTCTTTAATTGTGAAATGACAAACATTTAATCACTTCTATGCACGAACAAGAGCAATGTTCGGCCATAGATGAGAAATTGCCTTAGCAAACAATTAATCTCTGGGTATCTTTGCCCACGGAAATATACAAACAGCCATTTCTCTTATATGGCTTAGTTTAAAAGGATTTATTATTATTATTATTTTATTTATTTTTTATGGTAAATCTGTGGATGTTGGTGAATTCAGGAAAACTGTAGTAGCCCGAACGGGATATCTCTTTTGTGTTTTAAAATGTTGTGACATATTGAGATGTCTTATCATTCAGTTAAAGTAATGAAATTCTTGTAGATTATCTTCAGAATGTATTTCGGTTATGTGCATCAAGTCTCAGTGCAGGAGAAAATCTAGTAGTTGTACCAACAACATCTATTAACGTAGTTCTTCTTTCTACCAGTGGATGGCGCCACTGTAATAAGGAACATAAGCGTGACTTGGTATACTGAATTTTTACCTTGTCCATGAAACCAAATGGACTTTTGTATTGTATAGTATAGTACACTGTAGTCTGTAGTAAAGTTCTTGTACCATAGTAAATATAGAAGGTTATTATTATTAGTTGTAGTAGTAGTAGTAGTATTTTCATATGGAAAAAATTTGACATTTTCAGACATTTTTACTGAATGCTGCTTACTTGTAATACATAAACAAGTTGTACCATTTCCGTGTTTCAATAATTCTGTGGTCCCCCACTTTTTTTTTTGTTTTTTTTTTGCTGATTTTTGCCCTATACACAACCTTTTTTCCCCCTCCTGTACGTCTGCTGTTATGATAACAAAAACCACAGGCTTGTTTTCCAAGCTTTTATGAACATAACCAAGTACTGTCAAGATTATTCCCAAGCTTTCCCTGTAATATGAGACAACAATGTAAGTAACAAATCTGTTTTGTAGATACTAGAGAAATTCTCCAGATGCAGAATTTTTGCAGACATTCTTCATAACTTAAACTAGCCTATCTGCTCAAATAGCTAACAGTTTAAAGTTGTTTTTTTCTCCAAAGTGAAAAATATGACGCACATATATTTCTAGCAGATTTTGCGTTATTTTTCTTTGTAGTAATAAAGGCATTTAGTGGTCCTTTGAAAGTTTACTGGGGCCCCCTAGTGGGTCCCGGCCCTCCCGCTTGAGAACCACTGCCCTATCTAACCAAAAAAAAAAAGCAAAAAGAGCCCACTCAACCTCAATCTTTCCTCCTTTGAACAGTGTGTGTCTAAGTCAATCTCTCGCCTTCTTCTGATTGGCTGGATTTGTCATTCCGCTTGAATGGGGTGCGTCGTGATTGGCCGCGGGCCTGATTGACGTCATCCTGTGCGAGGAGGTTTACTCTGGGCTTTTTTCTGTCAGCGACACATGTAGAGCACAAGCGACAAGCAACGGCGAGACATCAGTGCGGAGGACAGTTTACAAACAGAGGCGCTCGGTTCATCTATGGAAATTACGGAAGACATTCCCGACCGCTCGTTTAACAAAACCGCAGCCGAGCTTTCCAGTAAAACCAGAACATCTGAAAAGGTGACGGCAACATTGGAAATACAATCTGAAAACTCCATTTGCTCCACTCTTTCGCAGCAGTGAGAAGTAACGCACGCGCTCCGTCTGTGAGTTTGTTGGACACTGCGCGTTATTTATATTGTCTACCGACAAAACAGACTGCTATACATTTTTCACTAACTATTCAACCATTGCATTTCAAATAGGTGAGTACATTTCTCAACGACACTTTTTATTTTCTGAGTAATAGTAATTTCATGTCGCGAGAGTGAAACACATTTGTGACGGAACGACACAAATAATGTTCCAGATTAGTGAAATGTAAGCATAAAGATGTCAGTTATTATTTTTTAGAAGTTTTTATTGTAAATGTTATTTGTGTTGCATGTCACGCGCGTAATAACTAGAGGTCGTAATGTAGTGTATTTGCTTGTGTGTTTATGTTAACGTTACTCGCATCAAGACCACACGGTTTAGATCGAAGCTCGATGGAAAAGGCAGGCGTTTTGAGTTAGTATCAAAATTGTGCAGCAGAAATGCTGGCGTGCTGTACAGTTGATCAACAAACCATAACATAAGTGCTATTCAGTGTCTTTTGCTGTACCTTGTGCGTTGTAGTAGGAGCAGCAGCTGTATTTAGGCTCCAGAACTGCGATCTGTATTACTGGCCATGGGCTGCTGATCTGTTTTATATTTCTGCACATCCCCTCGCTTAAATTGCCTGTCCGTGTAATTACTTGAGTTTGCCCATTTGACTTAAAAGCCACCCCCTCCCTCTCTTCAAATCTCCCCTCTTCCCTCTTACTGGGAATGAAACTTGACGATGGTCCGATCTTATTTATCTGGGGGAGTCACTTTCGGTCTCTGATTCATCTCCCTTTAGATTTAATCAGCACTAAGGTATTGCTTGTCCCTAAGATCCTCCACTAATGGGGTTACTGAATGCTCTCTCTCTCTTTCTCTCTCTCTCTCAGTGCAATGTTTTCTACCCCCCGCCTCTCTCTTCTCCTCTAATTACCTTTCAACAAAGATTTGGCTTACAGCCTTCCACGAATATATCTTAAATTTTAATCTTTCCCACTTCGGTCCAGCAGTCTTCCTTATGAAACCTGGGAAAACTTCAAATTTCAGATGTATTAGTGGAAGGATGGAGCAGAAGAGCACGCATGCGGTACTGATGGATCAAACAGAGCAAAGTACAGAACTGCAATCACAAATGAGGGTTCGTGGTTAATATGGTTTCTGTCAGAAGCAGATAGTTCTTCTGTGGGTCGGTATTAACTGATTCCTCTCTCGCATATGCTGAATGATCCAGCATACCGTGGGGGTAATTTCTACCACGCGGCAGGTGACCAGTCCCCAAAGCAAACGCTGCTGAATGTTCTTCATGATGTTGGCTGGAAATCCGTCATCTGATAACCTTAGTGAAAGCGAGTGGAATATGTCGTCCTCTGAATGGTTCTCACAACTTAAAGGTTCCCAATAAACTGTCCCCATTTTCTGGCCACAGTAGCGCTTGGGCTTCTCATGCGTTAACCATCATGAAGGTTGAGGTGTAATAGTACTGTACTTTAAAAGCAATGTAGACAACCTACACAAAGCCAGCACCTCTTTAATTGTTCCAGAGACTCTAATGTTATCAGCAACCAGACATTTATCACAAATGGACCGAAGTTTGGACTGACTGGCAGCACTTAGATTAAGATCAAGGACAGCCTGCCACTTAAAACAACAATTCTCAGACTTGCTTGCAGGCATTTATATGCATTTCAATTATTTCAAAAGAGCTTTTAGGAAGCGTGCCTCTGAAAACATTCGATTTTCTGGGTCACTGTTCAGGGCTCCAGGTGTTTTAGATATTGCAAGGACAAAACTTCTGTCAAAGTATTGTAATGTAATGCTGATGGTATCTCTGATACTTTTAGGGGACACTGGTTCTTTTTAGATTTTCCATTTTATATATATGCAGTTTATAGTTACATAATTTATTTTTTGAAGGGGCTTTTCAAAGAAGTGTGTGTTTAAGCAAAAAAAAAAAAAAAAAAAAAAAATCTTGAATAAACTTCTGATTGACTATACCAGTTCTAACCGCGCGTATCCCGGCTGTCTCTTTATGTTTCTGCAGACACAATGGTGAACCCTGGAGTGAAGTGCCCAGCCCCCACCTGTTGGAGCGGGATCTCTGTCATGGAAGCGCTGCGCGGGATGTGGGGGAAAGATCCGCCGACCGTTTTCCCTCCTGTATGCCATGGACAGCTATTGGCACAGCCGCTGTCCTGAAATGTTCCCTGCTGCCAGGACCCAGCTCGGAGAGATCGGCACATCCTGCTACACCAAGAGTGGCATGATCCTATGTAGAAACGACTACATCAGGTTAGCTGTATTTATTAATTTGAAAGTCACAATCAGAACCATATTCACATGTTTTGAGGGATGTCTTTTTGTGTTTGTAAAGGCAGTATTTGAAGTTACTTCAGATTTCTGTTGCGCTTGTGAAATTCATTTTAAAAGGAGTCTTCAGTAATGTGTTTTGGAGGATAGTGTAGTTTTGCTCAGCTTCTTTTTCATGGTCTTTGAAGCCAAACTTCAGATAGTTCATACTCTGGACATTATGACAGTCCAAGACCACATGAAATGACATTAGGCATCTAATTGATTAGCTGAAGTGATGGTTGTGTCAAAGAAAAAAAAGATATTAAGGAAAAAGTTACAAGCCATCAAGCTTCTCATGGGAGCGGAGCGTATTTTCCATTGAGAACAGTGTGTCTCAGATTGTGCCGTCAGCGGCCCTCGTTAAAGCGCGCTGGTTAAACCCTCAACGGGACACTCTTAAAAAAGAGGTCAAGCCACTGACAGGTTGACAGAGCAGAAGACGAAGGGATTCTTTCTCCAGAACATCTGCAAGTCTGTTGCTCTCGCCATATTTCATCTTTAAAGCAAAAGAAGCCGCAGTTGCTAGGACCGTGTGTGTGTTTTCTTTACGAGATGCTATAAAACTCAATTGGTGAGGCACAGCTGACCTTCGACTCTGTATGAATTTAAAAGAGTTTTTCACATGTCCTCTCCAGCATGTTTTGTTTATCACAAGGAGAGACCATTTAATTAGCAAAAAAAAGATCCTTTTTAAATATTTATGCAAGTAAGTCTGACCCCCAAAGCGGTGGCGGGGTGACGGCACGGCAGTCTCACTCAGTTGACGTGGATGGCCTGATTTGACAGGCTGATCCTTCATCCCCTTGACCTCTGCAAGGGCAAGCAGAAGCCCTCCAGAACTTCTTGCAATGAGAAGTTTGCAGTCTTCTTGCATTATTTCTCTTTTTGATAATGGAACGCCTATATTTGTCTTATTAAAACAGGCAGAGCAATTTAAACAGTTAAAATGCATAAAACGAAGTATCCATGATATATTCAGCTCTTCCTGCCGGAAAAGAGTGTTTTTTGGCAGAAGTGCAGTTGTTAGTGAGTATTTACCCTTGGCATGTACTTCTTCGCCCTGGATAATTCAGCGAAGCCCCTCGCACTGACACTGCTGCTGGCAGGCTTGGAACAACAGGTGTCAACCAGAGCAAACCTGTAGACGACCAGTCCAAATGTGAAGAGTGCCTTCACTCTTTCCACTCCACCTGATCTGAAGGGATCAAGTCTACAGACTAGCCTCTAGAATCGGGCCTGCGAGCCTAATTAAAACGAGCGGGGAGGGAAAAGTAGCTACACCTTTCTCCTTGTAATGAGTGCGACGGGGCGGGAGAACGGAGGCTAAAACACAGCTCGCGCGAGCCTGTGATCTGAGGAGCGATACAGAGAGAGGGGGAGAAATAACATCTGACAGTGAGTCCACACAATTAAAAGCTTTAATTAGAGTCCCCCTCCATTTTCCTTTAGTCCTGATGGGTTTTATCTAATGAGATCTAGTGCCTGGCTCCTATCCGCTTCCAATGACGTGTCCCGAAATGAATGAGAGCCACATTGCAAACAAAACATTTAATTAACCAAATTGGCTTTTGAGAGAGCGGGAGAGCAAGGGAGAGAGAGAGAGAGAGAGAAGAGGGGATTATTGCGGAGGCCAGTCCCCCTTAGGGGATTTTAAAAGGGGCCTCCCTTATTTTTGTAATGGCTTATTAAATTGCCCTTGCTGTGTAAATAATGAAGTTACATATCCAGAATTATATTAATACCACTGATGCAAAAAGGCTTAGCGATTGATTGGGATGGCGCAAGCGAAAACGCATCCCATTTTCCCTAATGGCAGATGGGGGAAATGACATGGGATGATAGGATTCTGGTACCACTCTGCTCGAGGCCACCCGCGCGATCGCCGAGCACAAGGGCAACCGCCGCGAGTTGTAGATGGAGGGACTCATTGGAAATCATGGTGTCCCTAAGCCATCGCTGATAGTTTTTTTTTGTGAGCCGTAGAGAACTGAGACCGAGAGAGAGAGAGGGGGGGAATTAATTTGTGGAGAGAAGCAATCAATGTGACCATTAGGTCGGGGGGAAAAAACATTGTCATTTTAATTGAATAGAGCCAGGTAATTATAATGGCACTTTTCCAATAGAATGTGCTAGGTAATCTAATAGTTGGTTATTTAATATCACTTTGAAGTCTGCCCACTCAAGCACTATGACAGCACGGGAAGCATGTGAACTATTAAGCCAGGAAATACTTGGATCTCAGAAATTAATTAAATCGCATGCAATTTAGGGGAAACGTTTATCTTGATTTGTCATAACAGAATTAATTCAAGGCCTTCAATCCACTTGGGACTAGATCTGTTACTCTGAATTAACCGAGTGTCATTTGGCTGTCTCTCAGCCCCCTCCGCCCGCTCGCTGAATCTTTGGCGTGAAATCTCCCCCTACTCTTGCCTTCCACCCCCCCCACCCCCTTTCTCTCCCCCCGCTCCTCTCTCCTCTCACTCTCACTCTCCCTAATGTAACTTGCCATTATGCAAGCCCTGCTTAAGTATCAATATGGCTCGGTGCTTTTAAGGTGCTTTGGCTGCTAATTTGTTTGAGAGGCATTTTTTATAATGGACTGTGTTGCAGAAAATCATTGTTGTCACTCCAACTTAACACATCACTCCACTCCACTCAAAGGTTTCCGCTTAAGAGGCCGAGCTTATTCTGCCAGATGGCCTAAAACAGCCCTGCTAGGTGTGTATTTTACCTCGTCAGTCGGTATCCCAAATTAAATCCTCTAGACATCAGCCTATGGAGCCGCAGACCGATTTTCTTGCCTTGCTTTCGTAATGAAAGACAGTCCTGTAGATTGTAGCCCCTCTTTATTATTCCGCCCGTTCCAAAATGGAGGCAAGTCAATAAATCAGCATTCCGCTATGTTTTTCCTCCGCCTGACAAAAGTCCCTCCCTCCTCTGATGTGATCAAGGGGCTGAATACCTAGAAAGTGAACAACACAAAGGAGAGGGCTGATTTCAGGTGAAGGAGGCCAAAACTGGTGGTGTCATTTCAATTTAGGAGTCCCTTGGCCTTATTAGTTTGTGACCCATGATATCGCTCCTCTACGCTCTCGCTCTCCATACCCCTCGTCAGCACAGAAGTTCAATGCGAGAGAGAAGACCATTAGGGTGAGGAGCAGACTGATAGCAACTTAATTGAGCACCTAAAGTCTTCAGGCACTTTAAATCAAATGCTATCAGCAGCCATGTCCCCTGTTCAAGATAATTAAACCTGCAACGCTACATATAGAGAGGCAAGAAAATAAAAAGCTTGCCTGGAGATTCTTCACGCTTTTCCTCTGAAAGACACCAGGACAATTAAAAGGGATGCACTCTGAGCCCGGATTCCCAAATAATGTGCGCTTGTAAGCGAATTTTTGGTGCGAAGCGCTCAGGGATTGTCGAATCAAGCACAACGTCGTGGCGAGGCGATTGCTTTTCTCAATGGCCGGTGCAAGATGTCATTTTACAGGTGAATCAAACTGCAGCGTTTAAATACGCTTCCCCCCCTGACATTTTGCCTAGCATGACTGGCCCATCGACGCCCTTGAATCTGCACTGTTGTCACAAGCCTACAGCTAATTACGTTTGAAATTGAGTTTTGATTGAGCTGCTCCAAACGAATGCCACAGCCAAATTTGTTTTCTTCCCCCTCCCCCCCACCTCACCCTCAAACCCTGCCCCGCCGCCGCTGAATAGAGCACACTCTAAAGCTTCGCTCATCGTCGTGCGTGTATCTCCCTCTATAAACGCCACACGGGTATGCAAAAACGTCGCAGGTGACCGCTGTTTCGATGTCAGAACGCCACCTTTACATGCATGCCGTGACTTATATATATCGGAATCCGCACAATGCAACTTTTATTCGTTTTGCGAGTTGGAAGTATCTTGGGGGATGAAATCATCCGTGAACTCTTGAGTTAATTTTTAACTCTGTACACAGGAACACCCAACTTTTTCCCTTCATCACTTTCCTCTCTATCCTTTTTGTGGTCGTTCCCCATTTCCATCCCTCCATCCATCTGATGGTCTCTTTCTTTCTCTTTCGTGCTTCCTCGTTTTTCCCTCTCTCCCTCCCTCTCTCCTCTCCGTCCCTCTCTCTCATTCCTCTCTCTCTCCTCTCTTTTCTCTCTCTCTCTCTCTGGAGCTTGTCAGATGCTAAAGTGGTCTTTTTGATTGCATAGGAAAAGTGCAGTGATAGAGCAAACGCCAGTGAGATATGATGACAAAATGGGTCCAGATCCCAGTAAATTACTTTCTTCTCAAATCGAAATTTCATTCCAGTTTGTTGCTCGGCAAGATGAAGTAATCTAAATTGTGGACTCAGAAGGCGCGATAAAAGGAATCAGGAGCAAGCATTTCATTATCAAGAGACCGAGAGAGAGAGGGAGAGAGAGTGAAGGTTATAGACGAAATAGACTGATAGCAGAAGGCAAATCTAAAATGTTGACACCCATGATTGAAAAGGTTAACCCATGCACATTATATATCAACCCCGGGTAGCCGGGGGTTTCTATGGAAAGGCGGCAGTGACTGAGCTCTCCCGCTTGAGTCCTAATGGCCAAAGTGCTGTGTCTCCGCCTAGATGTACAATCAAATATTCTTAGGCCCTGATTGCTTATGTTCTAGGTTATTATTAGGTTGCAAAAAATGAACACCAAAGGTATACTTAGTCCCCAGTGGCAGAGGCTTTTGGAGTACAGGATTCAGGATTTTTTCATTTGTTTGCCGATATTACTGTGATTTTATTTTTCCTACATCAGAAGATTGAAGATGTAATTTGTTCTACATGTGTGCATTTGAGAGAGAGAGAGACTGCGAGAGGGAGAAAAGGAGGTCCGGGCACAGGATTGAAATGATTAAACCTGTCCTTGCAAGGATTTCATTGTTACAGTAAAACAAGGCCATACAGGTTAACAAACCTTTTTGATACACAGAAGCATTCATTAGTGTCAGTGTTAATAAGGACCTTTGTGTTATGCATGTCTCAAACTCAAACCTATGTGACTTACTTGTTCATATGGCGTGGAACACAACTGTTAAGATTTGTAAAAATGTTAATGCTGCTCTCTTCCATACAATGAGAGGGGATGGGGACCATGACTGTCAAGCTCCAGAAAGTGCAATAAAATACATACAAAGTGTAGTATATTTATATATTTTTTGTGGAAGAAAAATTATACTTAGACTCATTAAATTCATCAACATTTTATATTGTTACAAAAGATGTCCATTTCACAAAAATGCTGCTCTTTTGCAACTTGCAAACGTATTCCAGTTTTTTCACACAAAAAAAAAAAAAAAAAAAATCTAAGCAGCAGTGGTTTTCAGATGTGGTAATAATTAGAAATGTTTCTTAAGAAGCAAATAAGCATACTACAATCATTTTGAAGGATCATTTTGACACTGAAGACTGAAGTAATGACTATGGAAAATACAGTGTTGCCATTATAGGGATAAATGACATTTTAGCAGGCGCGCTCCTAATGGAAGCGACGCGGTCGAGATAAAACATTTAAACTTTTCAGAATGCTGCAAGCACACCCGCGGTTCATGTGACAACAACCAACCAATCAGCTTCATCCTTTCTTGCAACAACATTGAAAGCTCAGCCAAGATGAGGAACAGCTGATCATAGCTGTACATGGATACGCCATTATTAAGTAAATTTAGTAGCAGTGCTACTGCAAGTGTGATTTTTAGTGCTGCACAAATCCATTTATCCTTTGCTGAAACTTCTGCTCTTCATGGAGAGCGCTGGTCATGGTTGCTTAGCAATGGCAGACGCCTCCGGAGCGCAAGCGCCCGAACGCACTGGAAAAAAAACACAGAAAGCGGCGCGCCTACCGTTTTCCACACGTTTTTTAGGCACAAACATTGTGAACAGCCCCCTTATATCGTTTGATCAAATATATGAAAGCCTTGACTTAGCAAAAAAAAACCTTTTGAAAGCATAAACCCCTTTGAATGGTAGTGTACCAAACCTTCTGAAGCCATACAAGAAGTTCATTTAAAAAAAAACAGTCTGAAAATATATTTTATAAAAATGTCATTGACTGAAAAAAAAATATATCACTTGCAAATTGGAGCGCTTTAGTTATTAATGCAGAAAGATTTCATTTTGTCTGCACAGATCATACTGTGTTAATGAAAATAGATCATGTCAGTGAGGGAGATATTGGTCATGGTCATAATGTTTGTCTTCCCTCATGTAATTACCTTTACTTCCTCATTTGTTCATCTTAATTAATCATTTTTTTGTAGCTAATGTTTTATATTTTTGTTCTTTTCTGCCGCTTTCCGCTGATGGTCATTTCTGTCGCGCTGTAACATTCACAATGTTTTGCGTTAGGCTTTGTCTAAGACAGATTCAGCTCTCACACTTAATCTCTTATTTTGACAATACTAACATGTCTCTGTTTCTTTTCACAGGTTATTTGGGAACAGTGGTTCATGTATTGCGTGTGGTCAGTCCATCCCAGCCAGTGAACTGGTTATGAGGGCACAGGGAAACGTGTACCATCTCAAGGTAACCTTTAATCTTTAAGTGACCACAGCTGCTCTAGAATTAAATGCTTCATTGCACTACAGAATCCTTTCACACTTCATAGAGCCTGCTTTTCAATGATTGTTTGATGGGGTCCTCTATAAAAAGTAGTCTATCATTGATACCAAATTCAGTACCAAAAAAATTGTTTAAATTTAAGTCAGTCTTTTCATCTGTGTTAAATGCCCATGTAGAATCCCTGTAGGAAATAATGATAGTGGATAATGATTTAACTTGATCAGAGATGGGATGTAATGTGCTGAGAATTGTGGGTAATGGAGTCCTTTTCATTGCCT
Source organism: Cyprinus carpio (assembly GCF_018340385.1). Lineage (NCBI taxonomy): Eukaryota > Metazoa > Chordata > Actinopteri > Cypriniformes > Cyprinidae > Cyprinus > Cyprinus carpio. The sequence continues at coordinate 14,639,275 of NC_056602.1, read as the reverse complement.
CCCGCAGTGTTTCACATGTTCTACCTGCCGGAACCGGCTGGTCCCTGGTGACAGGTTTCACTACATCAACGGCAGCTTGTTCTGCGAACACGACAGACCCACAGCACTCATCAACGGCCATTTTGAGTTCACTTCAGACTAACCCTCTACCTGCCTGACCAGAAAGTGAGAGCCGCTATCTGTCTGCTATCAAAAACTAAACCAAACTACAACACTTAAAATCCTCTGCTATAGGTTCAGGATCACTTCATGTATCATTTTTTAGTTTTTTTTTTTTGCAAAACACACCATTCATGTCAGTCATACTAATCAAAATAAATTGCTTTTAATTTCTGTTTTATTCGATTTGTAAAATCAATTGTATATCTAATTAGATGCTCCTAACCCATAATAAGGTCTAGAGGACATGTGTAAATATATCACAATTAATGTTAACCTTGCTGAAATGAGATCACAGCTATCGCAAGCTTTTTAGTTAAGGGATGGGGTAAGGAAGGTGAAAATGAATTCCCTTCTTCTAAACCCTGACACATTCACATTCATACTGATTATGTATAGATTCCTTTGCCATCCATAAGATTAAGAGACAGGAAACCCTGGCACCCACTTTGCTCAACAACAAAAGGCGTGTTTTCATTTCTTAATCTGGTTTTGTTTAATGTGTTTTTTTGTTTGTTTTTTTTTTACAAAAAAGCTAGCTGGCATCAAGCGTTCTGTCCCATTTTCATCTCTGTTTTCACTGCCACAGTTCTGTCTGACTATTTGCTCCTCCGACGCTGCACAGCAAGCTTTTAAATAAACAAAACCAGACGCCAAGCAGGCAATTATTTACCTAATGACCCCCTTCTCGCCTTTGGGGAACCGTCTGCAATAAGACTTCATTGTGTAGTCAGCCACCAGCCAATTGTATCATCACTCGGCAGCACTGAAAAACATCAGCTCAGTGACACATATCAGTATTGATATGGAGACAAAGGGGACGTGAGAGCATATACGAGAGAGATCAGACAGTTGTCGAGTTTCCTAGTGAAACATTTATTTCACCTTCAATGGGGAAAAAATAGTTCGAGGAGAGACGTAGTGAGGGGGAAACGGCTCCATTAAGCTCGGTGCTCCGTTAGAGGCCTTTTAACAGCATCGTCACTTTTACAAATTAGCTCCAAGAGCATGTTGCGTTTCAAATTGAAGCCTTTGCATTATCACAAGCTTACTTTTAAATGTCTGTTAAAAGTTTAAGCCCCCATCCTTCCATTCCTCCTCCTTCCTCTCCCCTGCTCTCGCTCGGCGGCTGCCGCTGTGTAAATATGAGGCCTGTTTGTTTATTTGTGTGCATAAATTGTTTTTAGTGAAGATGGATTATTAATGCTAAAATGCAATCTGAATATTGGCCTCGCTGCTTTAATTATAGTAGAGAGAGTTCTTAAATACACCCAGACACACCCCTCTTCAACAACCAGCAGGAACAGAGAAGTCCACGTGTCCTCAGGAGATACTTAAACAGTCGTGTTTTCGCTTGGTACACAGAGATTCAAATCATTATTAGGGAACTTATCATTAAGAAAACTCCGTAAATTTCTGAGATTGCGGTGCATTTTCTTTGCTCAAATTTGGAAGTTTGCTGTAATTCTGAACTTTTAGAAATAAGCTGGGATCTGAAACAAGCCAGTACAGAAACGAGAAAGAGAGAGAGAGAGAGGGGCATCGTCCAGCAGCCCATTGTTTTTTATTATTGTGCAATTTCATGGTGACATAATTGGTGCTGTCCGTGTCCACGGCTGAGGACATTTTGATGCTCATTTATTAAGTAGCTCCCCAGCTTCTCCCTAATCTCTTTGTTCAGGACAGACAAAATTACCTTTCCTCACTTGCTGATGCCTGAACCCAGGGGATCCCAACCTTCACTGCATCCGGCCTCTTTAATTAGCCCTCCAATGTGGGGTGGTCGTTTGGGGCTCGAAATTTACTATACAGTAGGCCTGTAACGCCGCTTAGTATACTTGAGGTTACACGGGAAAAGCAAATTGCCCCCTAGAATGTTTAAAAAACAAAAGGAAGGAGAATGGTAAGGGGGTAAAAAGTTTGCCGAATGTCTGTGAACTCGGAACCGCTGCGGCTTGGATATAGGATAATTGTCTGTGCTGCGTGCTCAGAACTTAGCAACCCTGGGACTGTGCAGTCATCATTGTTACAAATGCGACAAAAGAAGACTAACTTCCAATGATGCAGCTTAAAATGCAGAGGAAATAGGCGGCACGATGGAATTGAAAGGCCTTACTGATCAATAAGTAGCAGAGCTAGAAAATGTGAGATGTTATGTAAGAAACATGCATTTTTATGACTTCTGCATTGAACTACGTTTAGCTATATTAGGCATGACAAGTTGTTAGAGGTACTACTACAGTTTTTTGGAAAAAAAAAAAAAAAAAAATGTTTTTATTTTGAAGAATTTCATTTTTAAAACTGGCTGACGTGTAGTTTACTGCAAAATTGGACGATTTAGAGTTAATTTGGGTCATGGATTGCATACTTCGCAGTTAGCCTGAATGAGCACGCTTTGTAGAAGCTGAACATGATTAAGATCTGTAATTAGATTCATTTATCTGTTTCATGTATTAATACTTGTCGTGTGACCAGAGTTAAAAAAAAACTGATATGAAACCATAGACAGAACCAAAAAAAGGTCAATAAGTCTCTTAAAATATCAGATAATTAGACCTTTTCAAGACAGGCCAAGTGAGAAATATTTAGATTTGATAGTTACACAACATGACTCTTTCATTAAATGTAGTCAATAATTTATTTATTTTTTATATAGTGTATAAATGTTTTAAAATATAATCATAAATAATATAATCAACTTTTTATGTTTTAAAAGTATATTTGTTAAAGTTTTTTCATTTTTTCAGCTTTGACAAAATTTTGGTTGTAATTTTCTTTTTCTGTTTGTGTGTCTAACCGGTTTCTCTCTTTGCCCTCCAGGTGTGTTAGGATGCCGGTGTCGCTCAAAACAGGATGTGTGCCTTCATTTCAGCCCCTCGCTCATTGTCACAAAGACGCTTTTGCAGATTGGACCCCATCTCCACTCTCTTTCTCCAAAGTTCCTCTAGCTCCGAACGGCAGAGCGTGCACTCTCAGGCTTGAGCTCGCATCGCAAAAAAAAAAAAACCGTTGACACCTGGCTACAGGTTTCCAGAGCACCAACCCTTTCCCCCCCGACGTCCCTGTGGCGGGTCTTCGTGCCAATGCTCCCTGAGATTCAGTCGATGGAAAAGTATCAATTGAGGCCCCTGGACTGTGGACAGACTGAGGACATGCTATTAACTGACTCTCAGGCTAGACTGTGCTGATCCAGAGGGAGCTCCAAAGACTGACTACAGCGAGTAGAGCAGCATGCTGGCGAACGTTGTTTTTGGGTAAAATAAAAAAGAGAGCGAGAGAGACAGAAGAGTTGAAATAAAAAAATGACCACAATGAAGCTTGATCCTACCTGCAAGTAGTTTTTGAACATCTGCATTTCATAACACTTGATTTGAAATATGTAGTGGGGTCACTAGTGACTTTCCTTTTTTTCCTTTTATATTTTTGTCCTACCTTGTGCTATTCTCGGCTTTTCTGGAGAGTATTCTTCACAACATGGTATCTTTTCTCATTTCTAATATTTTTTAGATGTTGTATAAGAGGAAAATGTTTTTTCATTTCGGATGATAGAAAAATCCTGAAGCACTGGGTTGCAAAGACGTATCTTGTGGCTTTTTTGTGGAAATCACAGCCTGACACATCTTGGTTTATTTGTGTAAACCTATGCATGTAGCAGTATGTAATGGGCATGTCTAAATTTTTTGTCCCATTGTGGCGTGACCGTACATCTACAGCAGCTAGGCGAGGGGCTAACCCTATTCTCGGCTATTCCCTTTTTCGCCTCCAACGCTGAAAATCACGGGCAACAAACAAAAATGGAAGCTCATAGCTGTCCAACCCTATAAATGCAGAATATGGTCATGGAAGAATTTCTATTTGCTTGATATCTTTCAGAGCACCGTGTGGCTCAATTATGGTGTATTTAATTAATAGAAATACTGAGATTAACAACATTCGCCTGTTTTTATTCCCATTGAAATCTTTCACATGGCATTTTGGTGCCATTAAGTAAAGTTGGGCTGGGCAGGCTGAACTGAAACTTGTTGGTATTTTATTGCTCAGATTGAATGTATGTGGACTATGTTTTTCAAAAGCGTCACGAATTTGACGCCTGGTGTTTTTTTGAATCCTAAATCTCTCTGAGTGTGTTTCTTCCTCGGGGAATCACAACTCAAGTGTGAAAGTATGTACATTATTCCTGAAAAAGAAACGCAATTTTTTCCATCAGGAGACCAAAGGATTGTATGATCTCAGTAATTTATCTCTTGGCTCCCCGGCGAAGTTTTTCGTGGAGAACGGAGCAGCTCATTAGGGAACACACGATGCTTTTTTTTATGAACCTTCCTAAATTGGTTGCCATCTCTCGGTTCTTATGCTGTAATTAATGAAATGTCGATGGTGTGCTAATTGGATCGCGGGATAAACATGTATACTTCTTCTCCTTTCATATGAGCGTGCTATTCATGTTCCACCAGCGCACGTGCTTGTGTAGCGACACACCAGGCTGACCGGGGTGAAGTAGGCCGCGCTTTGAAAGATTCAATTAGCCAGGCAATGGGGAGCAGCAAACCCGCCCTCATCCATCTTGATCATTAACAAGGCTTTGCCTTGGGGCTGCCCCCGTCAGCTGTGATGGGCCGATCACGTGTTTGCTACGAAGCGAGACCTTCGCGCCTCTGCGTTTTTGAAGGCTGTTGGCTCCGGACGTGTGAGATGGCGGATACATGGAAGAGTGCACGGTGAGACATTTCCTTCGCCAGAATGCTCTGGTCTTAATCCTGCACTCAGAGGTCAGACAGGTGCGACAGGTAGGCCTGGTGACAATATGTCATCATAGCCATCATTTTTTTATAGCATTTTATTAGACCAGCTGTGGTAAGCGCTAAAACTACATCCTATTTAATTTTATTTAGCTCATGCACTTTTTAAAAGTATATATATATATAGTTTTCCGTTTTTGGTAGTAATGCCATTTGGGTTCCTAAAAGACCCTTAAAATGAGCCATTCTTAAAGAAATTCTTAACTATAACCATTTATTTATTTACTGGCAAGTTCTTGAAGGACTGATTTTTATAATCTAAATACCTGCTTGTGGCAATAGAAAGTTTCGGTATCACTTTATTTTTAAGGTCCAGTTCTCACTATTAATAACAAACCATTAACTGTGACTTTTTTGTCCTCAATAAACTCTCTAATTTGTCGCTTATTTACATTTATCATTAAGTGTCATTTTTGCAGACACTTTTATCCCAAAGCGGACGTTGGGGGATACATATAAAGTGCATATTCTTCTTAAAGAGGAAAAACAGACGACATAGAAGTCTGCTTGTAAATACCAGTTTTTAGGCATTGTTTCAAATAAGTACAAGAGCTATTATAGTAAAGTTGTAGTTAAGTTTAGGTATTGGGTAAGATCAGGAATGTAGGATATGGGTCATGTCACAGAATATAAACAGCTAATATGTTAATTATAATAATTAATTTGTGAGAATTGGTCTCTATAGAAGGCTTTTACCAAAGTTTCCATGGATATTTAAAGGTTCTTCATGAAATCAAAGATGCCTTATATAACTGGTTTTGTTTAAAGTTTTTATTTTTTTAATTTTTTTCTTTTCAGCCTTATATATCTTGCTACAGGCAAAAAAGAAAAAAAAAAAAACAAATTCTATCCATACTACTAGTTAACTTGACTGACCTGCAATAAAAAATGTTGTTCAGGTTTTGGCAAATTATTCACTGGTGTTCATATACAGTACTAGTTCATGCTGAGGGGAGAACTCCCTATTGATTTATATATAGTATTGTTTTTGTATTTTTTTGCGTACATTTTCCCCAGTTTTCTGCCACCTGTGGAGTTGCTAACAAACATGTTGGGGGTAGATGTTTAAGAACACCCAGAGCTACAGTGCATGAGAACACCAAAACGGCGTCAATGCTTCATGTAGCAGTTATTAGTAAACTTGAAATACACTTTGGAACATGCCTTTTTGAAGCAACTAATGGAAAAGTTGTAGTCATTACACATGTGTGCAAGGGTTTGCCTTTTTATCCTCACTGAAGTTGCAGCAGGAATTCAAATTATCCTAGTCTAAATACCCAGGCCAGTCTCTAAGTGCTATATGGCAGAGTTTGCCTTACAGTAGTTGTAAAACTTCAAGGAATGTCTTTTGGTCATCCTTTGTATCAGCGAATCGAGCCAAAGTACATTTTAAAATAACTCTCAACAAAGTGATTCCAGAGAGAAATCATAGAGATCCATGACCCCTTAAATTTTCCTGTGACAAGTTCTGTGAAAAGAACAATGCGGTCCTAGTTGTGAACTAAGTAACAGTTGTCTGCTGATGTAACAAAGAAGTTTAAAAGTGTCACTCATAGTAAAAAATTTGTGTACCACGTGCTGACATGGGCCCTACCTATAATGTGCTAAGGCTTACACGGATCCAGCAACACTAACATGATCTCCAAAATATCTTTTATTAGCAACCAGTGGATCCCGATGTGTAGTCCCTATACAACAGTTGGTGTTTGGATCGACAAACAGGCTCTCCTAATATCACAAGCAGTTATTGAGGAACCAGTTGTGATAATACATTACATGGTCATGATGATGTCATTAACGTTTTGCCATTATTTTCAAGTTATATTTAGACACGTCAGTATAAGTTATGTGCATAACATTGCTTAGATACTTGAAAGCAGCTAGCTTGTTTCAGTGGAACAAACGGTCCAGGCTCACATCTGTCTAAGCAATTTAGTGTTTTAACGGCAAACACAAGGGCCATGAACTGTGACAGATTAGCTGCTAATGTTAACAAAAGCAACAATAACCGGAGTAAATTTATCCTAATAAACGGAAATGAATTCAAGATTTCTTTCAGCATTCTCATGTTTTTCTAATAAAAATATTCACATATAAAAGGGCATTTTTTTGTTTTTTTAAATAGCATATATATATATAGTTATATATATATATATATATATACATATATATACTGTATGTATGTTGTATGTAGTGTATGGATTTATTTGAGTTATTTTTAACATCTGCCCTCAATTGCTGGTACTTACAATGTGGTATGAATGTAGAATGTTAACAGAAAACATAAAACCCTTAATATTGTTCCACTTTCAAAGGGGCGCGTATCCCAGAGACAACTCAGGGAATAGGTAGATAGTGAGTGAACATATGTTCAAAAATGTCATTTTATACACTCATAATCCATATGTCAGAGATGTGGCTTTTGATGTGGGGCAGAAGGCGGCGAGTTAATGGAGGCTCTAAGCACTCACCACAATGGAGCTTCACACAAAAATGGCTTGCTGGCTCAGGGAGAAACAGGTCATTGAAAGCTCTCCCTTTGATTTAAAATATGTGTTCTGTAGAACAGAGATAGTAAAGAGCGTAAATAGTTTTAATAAGCAGGTAAAGTCAAATTTTTGGTTCAGGAGAGGATTGTTTCATATATGTAGATATTTGAAGAATGGTATAAGTTGGAGAAAATAAAATACATGCTTTTCTTGTTGAAAGTATGTATCAATGAGAGCAAGTGATAGGAAGAGAATGCTCTTAGCAGTGAATGAATAGGCTTTGACATGCTTGGGCCTGTAATGCTGTGATATTTGAACAGGTCACAGCTTGTTAGTTGAAGACAGGGTGCATACAGAATAAAAGAAAAAGGATTAAGAACAGGAAGTAAAAAAAAAAATCACAGCAGGCCTTTCCTCTGATAGGTGCTGGGTGTGTGATATATTGTTTTGTGAACAGAGGTGTGTAGTAGTTTTGAAATGGAGCGTCTGTGTTGTGAGTCCTTTTTGTACCTACTGCACGTCATATAAAAGACTTTTATTAGAAAACTGTTCAGAAAATATCTTTTAATCAGTAAGCTAACATACAGTTTACATAAACATCAGACAAAAGTAGAGTGTATACAATAAGTAGATTTTTGTTTCTTTGGCTCAGCTTTCTAAAAAAAAAAAAAAAAAACAATATATTATATATATATATATTATATATATTATATATATATATATTATATATATATATAATGTATTATTTTTCTTATTGAAAAAAAAAAATTACTTTTACCGAGAAAGAATACATTTAATAAATCAGTTTAATCAAATGTGAATTATCAGAGTTTCCACAAATATATTAAGCAGCACACACGGTTTTCAACATCCGACAATATAATAATAATAATAATAGTTTATAGAGCACCCAATCATCGGCTTTAAATATATTCAAATAGAAACAATTACTTTATTTTAAATTGGAATAATATTTCAAAAATATTACAGTTTTCACTGTGTATTTTTAGCATCAAATAAATGCAGAAAAGCATAATATGCTTCTTCCAAAACCATTTAAAAATCTTACTGAGCGGGCCAAAAGCATACTTTTAAAGTGAAAAAAAGAGAGACACACAACATCAGCATCTATATAGAGAAGATTTATTTGTTTAATAGTTGGTAAATTAGAGACACTTGTAAAGATTACGCAAAGTGGAAAAAAATACAGCTTTTGCCATATGGGATGTTTGATCAGGCCGAGGCTGATGTGTAAAATGTGTCAGGGATGGGTGTAAACTATGTGCACTTAGCTCTGTCATTATGTAAGTCAACATTTCAGCGCTATCAGTGCACTCATCAGGAAGGAATGTGGCACATTTCTAGCCCATTTTCAATGATGCACTCAAAGTCTTTACGATCACGCAGAGGGTCTTTTCCTGCGGCGTCTCTCGAACTGACAAGATTGTGCCTTCTCGATTTTACAAAATACACATAAGAGCAAAACCAATCTAAAATGGTAACATAATAACCTTTTGAAAACTTTCCGGTAATAAGAGAGACAGAGTAAAAAAAAAAAAAAGTCCTCAAATAGCAAAAGTATGCAATAGTTCCGACGGCTGGGATCCAAGTTTTCTCATTAGGTGTAGAGCATCATGGTACTTGAGTGGAGCTGTGTTAAAACAGCCCATATTGCTCTAAAAGGCTTCTTTTTTTTTCCCCCAGTCACTCTCTGGGCCGGAGCTCTTTGCGAATCGTACATGCATTTACCATTATGCCCATCCTCATACAACTGAGCTCTCTCAGTCATTAATACAGCTCCAGCCAGCTGGCTGCAATACTCCGGTATGTCCTTTTTTAAAGACATTCTCTGAGAAAATATTATCCCTCCCACTCCAGCCACATACTCATATTATGGACATGAATAATTAACCCATAGGTTCAATAATTTAAACATGCGTGAACATTGTCTTCTCTTTCAGACCATGTTCAACACGTAAACCCTCCGCAAGGTATCGATGTCACGGTCTGTCAAAAAGGTCAACACTAATCAAGGATGCCACCTTGTGAAAATATTGTATCGGGTAGACATGCGGGGCCAATGAAAGGGACCCGCGGGTGAAAGCCGACACATCTGAAAGATGCTGTGAAAATCTGGTTAGTAATTGTACTGTTTCAGCTGCCTTTCCGTGGCATCTGCAAACAACTTAAAATAGAGCAGACTTACGAAGGTGCTCAGTTTATCTATTAGCGGGGGGTTCGATAACACGAAGAGGGACATGCAAATATTGGTAAGGCACATTAACGCTAGTAGTTGTTTTGCCCTAAAGTGAAGGGGTAACCCAATCCGGCCCGGCCATTATGGGTGTGACTGCTGCTAACGCACTTTTGTGAAACGGCTCCAGCAATGGGGGCATGGTTTCTTCTCAGCTAAAAGGGTTAGCTCCTGACGACAAGAGGGCTCACTTTTCGTAAAACGGCCTTCCTGTCCGTCATGTAAATGCCTTGTGTAATGCGATGAGATTGAAAGCACCACCCTTTCGCTTCTTGTCCTCCTATCCCCAGGGGGGGACAATGGACTCTCGGAAAAGCGCATTTAAAGGATACTTCATTTTTCCGCTACACAAAAAGAAGAGACCTCACCTCCATTAGGTAACTCTGCTCCCTTTTACTCTTAAAAAGTCTCAACTCACCTTGACGAGAGCTGCACTAAACACGCAGAGCTGCACACAAACAAGCACACACACATACACACTATTAGGTTTTATCTTCTAAAGTGCAAAAGCATTTAACCAAAAGGTTAATGGTGTCATCTAAAATGATTCAAGGCCATACAAAAGCCCATATATTTTTGGTTTGAATTTCACATCTGCTGCAGTGTTATGCTTGTTTCATGTTCTTGTAAAGTAAAAAGTTCACTCTTAAAATATTCAAGGAGAAATTTTGAATAATGTACTCATCGCTTATTTACATGTACCCTACAAATGAATTGATGCTTACTTAAAGAAAATAAGAAAAGAATTAAGCAATTATGAGAATTTGTTATTTGTAATTTTTTTTTTTAAATGTGTAATTACGTTGATTACATCATTTAAGTACTGAGTAATATTAATTAACTACATGTACTTACTATATGGTTTGAAAGTGAAAAAAATAAAAATAAAGTGAAAGTGACGTGACATACAGCCAAGTATGGTGACCCATACTCAGAATTCGTGCTCTGCATTAAACCCTCCAAAGTGCACGCACACACACACACATGCACGCATGCATGCACACACACACACACGGAGCAGTGGGCAGGCCATTTTATGTTGCGGCGCCCGGGGAGCAGTTGGGGGTTCAGTGGCCTTTGCTCAAGGGCACCAACCTCAGTCGTTGGTACTATGACCCAAAGCCGTTCCTAGACTCGAACGAACCCACAACCTTTAGGGTTAGGAAGTCAAAACTCTCTAACCATTAGGCCACAACTTCCCCATGTGGCAATTCCCAAAAATGGGAAGCGCACACGCGTTCCTGGAGGACACTGCAATACCAGGCCGATGCGTGGAGTTGACGGAGCAAGCCCCCAGTTCCAGCTTGTGATGCATAAAACTCTATTTTAATATTGTAGTCCCCAGATAGGGGATTGTATCAGATATTAAAACTGATTTAAGAACAGATACTAGTAAAATATAACATATGAACCACTTTTATGAAATTATGATACTTCTTATGGCAATTTGCATGGGCATCCTTGTTGAAGCTTAAAAGCCAACACTGAAAATAATAAGAATTGTTTTCTTAAGCATTAAATCATCATTTGACACTGAAGACTGGAGTAACAGTGGCTAAAAATTGAGGTTTGCCATCACAAATTACATTTTAAAATATTAAATAAAAAACAAATATTTTAGTTGTATATTACCTGTCTTAATTCTCTCAATCTATATATAGATCTCCGCTGATCTTTCCCACTTCAGGGGGGGGGAAAAAAAAAAAAAAAAAAAAAAAAACATGACCCAATCCATACCCAGGCCCAACTCAGCTATTTATGGCAAGTGTTTTTTCTCAGTCTGGGCTTCTGAAAAAGCCTTCTGATGAGCCTTGACCTCTCCCTTTGGAGGCATTCAGTGAGGGAATGTGAGTAACAATAATAATGCATTAAGCAGTCGTGGCCTTGCGACAACACTCAGTGCGCCATCTCTTAAGTGCTGGGCTGGTCGGTCAGCCCCTGAAAGCATGGCCGACTGCAGACAGACCCTCCTACAGCGAGCTTGATGACCAAAGACACCACTCACAATACCATTCACAATGAAAAGGTTTCATAACCACCATCGCTATGCAGGGGACTAAAACCGAAAATGCTAGTGTAAAATGTGGGAACATTTGAAGTTTTAAAGGACTTCCATCTGAGGTGTTTTTTTCTCTCTCTGTGGGTGTGTTTGTGTGTGTATGGTGGGTGTGTTCATCAATCCAGATCCCCACTGAGGGAAATAAAATACAACTGGTGTTTCTGATAGATTTTTCACTGCGCTTGCAGGGTGGGTAACTGCATTTGTACGTCTCTCTGATGAAGTGCTAAGAAAAGCCCCCCAGAGCCCCGCAGGATGAGAAGCCGCCAATGCTCTGAAAGGGCTCTCTATTTCGTGCGACATGGCTCCGGGCAGGGGCTGACATGCACACACATTTACCCCAGGATCATTTCATCTGCTGCTAATTTCACCAATTTAACAAACCACCACCCAGAAAATTAAAATATCAAGCAGCTGTAGGATCACATAGCAGTTGTATTAACATTAGAGGAACTCATTTAAGTGCAGTGCACACAAAAGAGGGAAGTAACCAAGTTGCTAAACTCAAATATTTATTGTTTTTTAAATAGCTTAAACTCGTTACGAAACACGAGAACAAAAAATTGCAAAGAACATTAAGTAAAAAAAAAATTTCAAAGATAAAAATAAACAATGTTAGAGGAAGTAAAGTGAAAATAAAAAGACTCCAAGTCTCATTGTGGCTGACCAAAGACGGAGGTCTCTCTTCTGAGCTAAGCGGAGGAGGATGGGGCCAGAGCCCCTGGAAAAGAGGGGCTGAATGCCTGCCATAAGAACAGCAAAAGGTCACGTCCCAAATGCTTTCATTAATCAGCCAGAGTTCTATGCTTAGATGTCGAAAAGACCTTGTTAGAAATTCTGCAAGTCTTCTCAACTCTCTGAGGGCACCACAGAGAATTTTCTAAACAGTGATTCAACTCCCAGTTCAGGGCTAATGCTATAGGCTCCACATTAAGAGCAAAGGGCCAGTAATCAATGTATGGAGTTCTTTTTTAATGTCTTGTGATGTTTTATTTGTTATATACAATCTGAATGTACAATACACTGAATTATAAATGGTTCCAAAAGGATTTTTTGCAGTAATGCCACAGAAGAACCATTTTGGTCCCCCATAAAACCTGTGAAGAACTTTTAAAGAACGTTTGGGAAATGGCAGTGTTCCATGAAGGTTAAAGGTAAAAAAAAAAAAAAAAAAGGTCTTCATAAATGTCAATATCCATATCAATACGCCATCAATACACATTGGGGGAAGTCGTGTGGTGCCTAGTGGTTAGAGAGTTTGACTCCTAACCCTAAGGTTGTGGGTTTGAGGTCTCATCGTGGCCGGCAATATAACCCGACTGAGGTGCCCTTGAGCAAAGGGCATTGAATCCACCCGGGTGCCCGCAGCATAAATGGCTGCCCACCGGGTGTGTGTTATATGGGAAGTGGGTGTGTGTCATCACCTGCTGTGTGTTTGCACTTTGGATGGGGTAAATGCAGAGGCACGAATTTTGAGTATGGGGAGTCACCATACTTGGGCTGTATGTCACGTCACTTTCAGTAGGTGTTTGTGCTTTCAAATGTTTTACCAGCAATGTTACACCAAGGTATTCAGATAAAATAAACCAATAAATATTTAAGAAGGTCCACCCCTTAATCTAACTGGGCTACAAACAGATTGTATAAATGAGAATTTATACAAATTAGCCACTAATTCATCAAAACGTAAACTAGTTACAAACTGAGTGTGTGGAACAGAGATCGTTAATGGGAGTAAGAAAGGGGAACTGGACTCAGAAGATGTTGCAGGTCAGATTTAAACATACATTACCCCATATGATCACCACAACATGCTAGGAAATAGATGCTACAGCACAGCTTCAGGATGGGCTGGCTTTAAGTAGGCAGAGAGTGTAAGGATAGAGTTAAAGTGAGTGAAAACATATGGGAGAGAGAATGGGAGATCATATAGCAAATTAATTCTCTGCTTCAATAATCTAATTAATGCTGTGCCTTAACAAGGCATTATTTTAGCCCAGCTTTTTCAAGCTAGCATAAAAAAGAAGAGTGGAGGAAAGGAGAGATAAAGAATAATTATCTCTTTACCTATTAATAAAGCATTTGAAATGAGTTCTTTTGGTTTTCTTTCTAAAAAACACTGCAGCTGAGAGAATGTGTTAGCAATGACTAATGTTTCACATTGTTAAATATATCTATTAATGATTTTTCTAGGAGGCTTTGAAGTTGAGACCATTAAAGAGCTGTAAATCACCAAACTGTCTGCCCAAGAGGCTGCATGAGTTTCCTTATCTCTGCAATTACATGAGGGGGGGGAGTGGGATCTGCTTAGGATCTATCTGTTCATATCCCATCTCATCCCACACACACCTCTTAGTCTCCGACCTGTAACTTCTAGTAATTTCTCTTTGGATGCCAGAACTTGACCCTGCCTGAATTTTCTTAAACCCATAATGGTTTTTCCCAGTGATTAGTGATAAACATAGCAGAGCATATAATGCCCTGGAAACTACCATCTTATTCTGTTTGGTCTAAGAGACTATAAACATAAATATATTGTTTGCTGAGATATTATATGGGTGCCAGTCAAATGTTTGGACACACCAACCTGTTTTCTTTTCTTTTTAATTACTATTTTCTTTCATTTTACAATGATTAAAAGGTCACTGAAACATATAAAATGAAACAATGGGAATTATATAGTGACCCCAGTTTAAAACCATCTATTTTAGTTTCTTAAGTTCTGTGTTATATCCACTCTGTTTAGTGTTGACCAAAATAAAAAACAACCATCCATCTATTCTTCAAACTCCAATTTAGGGTCGCCCCAACAAAACAAAACAAAACAAAACAAAACAAAACAAAACAAAACAAAACAAAACAAAACAAAACAAAACAGCCAAAAGTGTCTTACTGAGGAGAAACCTTAAATTAAGGGGGAACATTTTATGAAATATTAGTATAGTAATATTCATAAACACAGCTGTGCATGTCTGAATTTCTTACCAATTTTATCTAAAGTTGAAGTGTGTATTTTCTGCACTACTAGCATCACCAAACAGAATTGTAAAATTAAAAGTTTTTAAGCTGATTTTCATGAGATACTCCCTTGTCTCTCATTGGTCAATAAACCGATGTTGCTATGTTGCACCTGTCGAGATAGTAATACAATACAGTGCTGCAGGGATGCAATTTTTTGTAGGTCCAAACCTGGAGACAAGTTAGCATTCTAGCTTCATCTTTCTTAAGTCATTTTTTTTTTTTTTGAATGAGTTTTTGGTGAAATGCCCCCCAAAAAGTCAGTGGTTAACATAAGCCCAATATATTTTCATTCTTTTTATTACTGTACATTAGTAATACTGTCTTGAGATGAGCTTTTATTTGTCCATAAAAAAGTGGCTAAATGGGACACACTAGTCCACTTTTATAGCCTCATTGTTTCTAATCACACTCTTGAAAACTATTTGCTTAACTCCAACTTTCAGGAAAAATATTTTTTAAATAAAGAATGAGTTGTCTAAAGCTGACTATGGTGTAATAGACTACGTGGTTTATAGCTTATGTTATGCCTGTGTTTGTCTTTTTACTTTATGTTTTTGTTAAGGGAACCAAGGTTCAGGGGAAAACCAAGGCTATGCTAACTCGTTTCTGGGTTGGCCTACAAAAATACATCATCACTGCAGTTGCCCTGATGACATGGAGCCACATTGTTCACAATTTTCAGGGAAATTGGCTTATAGGCATCTTTGCATATTAAAGATGGATAAGAGAATGTATTTTTAAAACGAAAAAAAAAAAATTAAAAAAATCACACACTACTTTTAAGGACTTTAAGGCTCTAAATGCACAAGGAGCTATCTCAGGTTGATTGTCTGTCTGTGTTACCAAGTGCTTTTAATTCTGTGGGATGCAGCTGTGGGTGATGGATGTTAGCTGAGTGTGCACTAAAAGAAGAGACCGTCATTAGGCAGAAACAGAGCCTTAACCACAGCCCCTCTGTCTGGCATTTCTTCCCTTTCACTCCTCCTGGACCTTTACATATAATTAAACATGTAGTTTCAAGCAGCCTCAAATGAACCCCAAAGAGGTTCTCTTTTGCCTGTGGCTTATCCCCTTAGAGCTCACGCTTATATATTTATTTTTTCTGTGAGATTTTTGCAAAGCTTGCAGTATATTTCGCAGAGAGTGAGTCAGCAGCAACGGCAGAGTGTGAGCTGGAATGCAGGGTTTTGGTTTAGGTGCACAAAGGCAGACTGCAGCCTCTCTCTTGTAATGAACGCAGTCATAAATATATGCATGCCTCTAATTAGCCACTATGTCATAGAGGGGCTGGCGATGCCGCCGGTGGTGGGAGGAGAGGAGGGGGAGGCAGAATTAGCAAGAGGCCCAGGATGGAGCTTCCATGCCCGGGGTTTGTGAGGCGGCGCTGGCCCTGGGGGAGGGAGATGGCCTTGTTTGAGCAGATGCTACTTACTCCTGGTGTCAACTGGCTGGGCCCTGATTGGCAGCCTTCTGTTAGTTAATCTATTAAGCCCTGTCTCGCTGGGGCCTGCTGGGCACGGGATCGACAGGGTCGGCCTAAAAAATAATAATTGGCAAACTTCACAGAGACATGATATTATTATCCATCTGTTTTTGAACTGTATTTGACACGAACATTAATGCTTTATTTATTACTTATATAACTTATTTTGAGTTCTGATAAGTCTTAGGGGTCAAAAGGCAGCTGTTTGTTATACAGTTAAAGTATAATGGATTGTGTGGGTTTTTCTTAAAACTATTTGTGCGTTTCGCCCTGTAGACGTTCGTAAATAAAAGTCTTAAAAACACTTTTTCACATTCTCACTTCTTTATATTAATTAAATTGTCCACTAACAAATGAAAATCCTTTCTACCACAGTGTCCTCTACTACTGGTTAACTGCTTTTATTTTTGTATTGTGTTTGATAACGTTCTCTGGTAGAATATTAGTAGGTAATAATAGGTATGACATATTTGGAATAAAATCACATTTATTGTTGTTCTCCAAATTTGTGTGGGCGAAATCTAATCAATTGTCTCTGTATTTACCTTTGAAAGTGACATTTGTAAAATGTGCTTCAGACATCACTGCACTCTTGACAATAAACAATGGATGTTTTGCTGACTGAATTTTGATGAAATTTGGTGTAATGTGACAGCACCTTAAAAGGTTAGTTCTCCTCCAAATTAAACATTCTGTCATTAATTACCTCACCCTGATGTTGTTCCAAACAACATAAGACCTTTGATCATCTTTGGAACACAAATCAAGACTTGAGTTTTTTTTTAATGAAATCGAGAGCTTTCTGACCCTGCATAGATAGCAATGCAGCTGACACGTTCAAGGCCCAGAAACATAGTAAGGACACAAAAAGTATTCTCATAGGGTCATAACATTACAGTTGGACCACTGATGTCACATGGACTATTTTAGCGATGGTCTTTTTACTACCTTTCTTGGCCTTTCTGCTAGTTGTGTTGCTGTCAATGCAGGGTCAGAGAGCTCTCGGATTTCATCAAAAATATCTTCATTTGTGTTCCGAAGATGAACGAAGTTTGGAATGGACACGATGAGGGTGAGTAATTAATGACCAGAAATTTTATTTTTGGTGGTGAAACTATCCCATTTAAGGATAAGGCAAAATGAAGGCCAGTTTAAAAGCCTAACATTTTATGTATCCTATAAAATCGGACACACTAGCAGTTATGTGATTTGTGTATAATCACAATAAGTGGAGAACAATTATTTTACTCTTATCAGTTCAGATTATAATAGCTTTTAAAATGTAATATAAGGAATTTTAAGGGTTTGATGTTGTTGACATTTAGCTGCAAAAAGGGCAAACCAGTAAAATCTATACACTAAAGGCATGCATGAAAACCTAAACAGAGAAACAAAAATTTTCAAAACAGTGTAAATGTGACCTTCATGTTAAAAAACGAAAGAAAGAAAAAAGAAAAAAAAAAGAAATCTGGTCGTTTTATTTAAAATTAACCCCAGGGACATAAAGTGCCTGGAGTTGAAGAAACACCTATGTGCTATATTACAGAAACACCCTACATAGATATTTATATGTAAAATAATACTATTTAAATAATGCAGTGTTCCAGTTGCACCTGATCGTGCGAACGCTAAAAATGTGACTTTGACAAAATCTAGGATAAGCACTCAAGCATACCGTATTGCATACCATGGTGTGCACACATACAGTACATAGTCCCCCAGGTGCTAATTCAGCATTAACTGCCTAATACGTCCATCACAAAGGAGTTCTGAGAGAGAGGCAGCAGCGCTGCTGGGCCTTCTTCTTCCTCCTGGCTTCATGCCAGAGCACAACTCAATCTCGTCCTGCCCAACTCACAACAAACTACACGACCAACACTTACATAGATGAGAGGCAATTACAATGATTACCAAACATCTCATACAGGTATAATAGTCCAAAAACTTGTGATTAAATCAGAAAAATGTGCCTGATTCTGATTTAGATTTTTCTAGTATTACAGTAGAGAAAAAAAATCACTGGTTATGTATACCAGTGAGACTTTGAGACTTTGACTACATTAGTGACAGTAATTAACTACTCTTTAGCCATTAGTTGGGATCATCTGATGGTGGCCGACCCAGTGAGGTCACCATTTTTTTGAGATGACAATTATAAAGTGCTTCCCCCGTAATCTAAAAGGATACACAACACATACTGCCCGCTGCCTCGTGGCAACAGGATTATTTGATAGTCCCCCAAACCCAAATGACCAGTTGGTTTAATTCAATAGCAGACAAACAGGATTATACACCGAAACCAAATTACCTAAGTGGTGCTATTGGGCAACTGAAATCTTTAAACAATAATGGAAACCATGGACATTATGTCTGGCTGTATTATTTCATTACCGCACTTGGCCTCTGCATCTGTTGGGCGGGTTACCAAGCGGGACATGCTGTGTAGCTCAACATGCAGTTGTTGGCCCAGAGGGGACAAATGGCTCTTCCCAGAAGCAAACAGGCCTGCAAGATCCTCAATTAGCCAGTCAGATACGGGTCCATGACGGGGGGGGTGGGAGTGAGGGTTGGGACATTTCGGAACCCCCTGAGGGACTCCAGACGTCTGTTTGTGGCAGATTTCTGTTGAGGAAATTTGCTGGCTCTTGGTTCTCTGACACCAAAAATGCCAAAGAATTCAAAACACATCACAGGGCGATCGAGTCTTGAAACTTTTCCTCTGTTTACGTATTACACAAATTGATTGAAAAATGCCAGTCTACTACAATAGAACACGTACTAGAGATCAGAGAGTACTTCTCTTCTGCTAAGATGCCTACGTGACCATATAAGTGATACTGCATGACCAAGAGAGAGGAAAGCACAGAGGAGCGTTAAACATACCTTTCGGAGAGCGCTGCCCAGACAAAATACATGACTGAATTTAATAAAGTTTAATCTCCAAACTGCGTGTGTGTCATTACCCGAGCGACCCGATCGCAGGTTTGAGAGTGTGGTCAGCGGAGGGGGTCGGGGGAGAGCAAGGGGACTCCCCTCACTTGAGCGATTCTGCCAGCATTTAATCAGATATCGGCGAGAGGGCCACACTGAATGCTAATAGATGTAGCTCTAAATTTATTTTCTCTCTTTAAAAGAGTTGTGCTTGTGGACATGTTTTTTTTATCAAGGAATGCAATTATACTTCAGCTCCTTTTAATATCTCCAGTGCTTGTCACCGCCCCGGCAATGCTTTGCCAACTGCAATCAGAAATAACTCTGTCCCTTCAACTTAATGAATAACAAGTACTAGGCCATAAACTTGTAGTCATCCTCTATCCAATCACATTGTCTTGAGTAATTAAAATGATTAGCTTAATTAGCTTAATTAACTAAATTTGACTACAGGACATGGCCATATGGTGGAGCAAAACAAAGATGGGAGCTAATTAAAGTTAAAATAATGCAGGTTTTAATTAACTCATCACTTAGGCATCAACATTTTCAAATTTATCCAAGCTGATAATTAAAAAGTCCTCTTGCCCAAGCAACATTTCTTCTCTGAGCTAATTAAATCTGGAAATGAATTAGCAACATGACGCTCCAATATATTAATTCCTGCTAGAAGATGACTTCACTTTCTAATGAAATTAATTAGGTGCACTGGACTTTCAATCCGACTCAGGCTGTGTCCATGAGCGCAGACCCATGTAATCAAGTACTGGGCTACGGGCCCCAGGGCGGAAATTTACAATTGTAATGAACACTCTTTAACTGTGTGCCTCTCTTAATATACCAAATGAACATGTAGATCTATTTATGCCAAGGGCATCCTCGTGTTGTGCCAGAGCGGTGGTAGCAGTTCGTTAAAATAGCTTTTTTAAAAAAAGCTTTTCTCTTTCCTCTCACGTCATGAATGTGCACCAGATGTACCAACAAGTTTGCTACTGTGTCACGTCTGTGTATACGAGAGGCCCGTCGGAATGCTAAAAAAACACACACGACAAGGCAATAAAAAGGTGTTTCATAAAATCTCCTTTATCTGTCTGTCGTTTCCGTGTGCTCAATTTATATACTCTGGCATATCTGTAAAACAAACTTCATTAGCTCTCCAATTAAAGGAGCCAATTAAACACAATGCATTGTTCTCTGGGCTCTTCCTATCTAAAAAAAAAAAAAAAAAAAAAAAAAAAAAACAACACATTTGAAGAAGCCATCAAGCTCGAGACGTCTCCTTTGGAAGGGCATCATCAAATGCAAATGCTCCTGTGTTTGCGAAGGGGTGGACTTTTACAAGCGCGGGGCATGAATAAACTATTGATGGCGCCATTTCCAGGCAAGGCATCAGCTGCTCTGTTTCTTGCCTCTTTCACAGCTTCAGACCACAGATTTGCATAGATACAATCTCCAGATTCAAATTACAATTTAGACTCATTCCGGAAAGCCGTCACTGTATCTGGAATTGCTTATCTCTGCGCTGAGGCTCCGAGAGGACAAAGTGGATGTCTCTCAAGGATTTCTTTGAATTTATCACCCCTTTTTTGAGTGTTGTTTTTATTACATTTGCCATCAGTTGAAACCGTGAATCAATTTAGCGACACAATGCACACACCCAGCTGCTAAGCAAATAGCTAGATGACAAGACAATATTTACTACAGATTGTGTATGATTTATAGAAGGCCTTTGTGTTTTTCACCTAAGCTTATGTCTAATATTGTCTGCATTGTTGGCCAATTGTGAGCCAGCTCATCTAGGTGTTTATCCATCACTGTGGCAGACACACAATTGCAGTGACCCAACACAAAGAGCGTGACCCCCCTTAATGTGCTTTGTCAAAGCAATCAGCCACGAAATAATGGAGACCTGCTTATCCATCCTTTGAAATGTATCTAGGGACAGCCTACTGGGAGACCTTGTTTTGTAGTCCTTCTGACCACAGCAAACTATATGACTTAGAAAAAAACATGTTTTGGTATTTTTGTTTAAAAAAAAAAAAAAATCTTACAGAAAGGGACATTGCTTTCCCCATCTCTTGCTCTGGGCCTTTAAGAGGTTAATGACGTGGTGCAGATTTTCTTGTCCTATCTATTAATTTATTTGATTATTTTTTGTTTATATTTTTTATTTGTATATTTGACAAAATGTGAAATTTATATCTGTGATGAGAGCAGGAAAACATTTGAACATATTAATATGAATTAAACTGTAAACCGTGTAATGGTTTATTAACATTGCAACCAACATTAACTCTGTAGATCCTCATGATTTGTGTCAATAAGTCTCTTAAAAATATCAAATAATTTGACCTTTTTATGAGGTGTGACTCCTCCAAAAACATTGATATTTATGAATTAATAACTGTATAAAGAACTCAAATCCTTTTTTTATACAATTAAGAAGTGTAAACACATGTATATTCAAGGTGTGGGAAATGCACCACATCACATTTTTAGATGCATTACATCGGAACATTTTAGTGTCAAAGTTTTCAAAACTGTACGAAACCACCATGATTATGAAGAGTACATGACATGTGTTTTAACTAGTTACATTTTTTCCTTTTCTTTATCGTGGACGAGTCTTCATTGACCCTAAGACATTTAGGCTTTAAAAATTGAAATAATTGTGTTTACAGGATCTTCCACCACCTGCTCAGTCAAACACAAACATCAAACATTTTTGAAGAGCGACACTGTTTGATTTTGTGATTTTGAATTTTTAATGCAATTCTGGTGGCCAAATTTGATCCGCTGTGCAAATAATTTCAAACTTTACTGATTATGCTGCGTGTTGACAAGCGTAGCGACCAATCTGAGAACTTGTGTTCACGCTGAGCACTGTGAAGCCAAGAACATGCTTTGAGAGCAAAAAAATTGGATGAGACTAACAACAAGCTAATAAGATCACCCTTAATGTTATCTAGTTCGAGACATTAGTGAATTTCAAATTAAAGGTACAGATGGCGCAACTTGCTATGTGCCTCACACAAATAGAATACTCTTTTCATCAATCAGGCTGCATGTGAAGTGCCATTGGAAGCGAGTTTTGATGCTTGTTAGGCCCCACATCAAAGACATATCGCATGCCCAAAAGCCATTTAGGGTCCCAGGGAGGCAGTCCCTCTCACATCTCCTCTGCTCACTCTCATGTAGTTTCCCCTGCTTAAAAAACCATAAAATGGAAAATATCGTCTAGATGCCCTCTCTGTTCAGTTTTCATTATTTAAGAGACTCGCACACTAAAACCAGAGAGGGATGGTTTGCTGGTCTCAGAACTCGGTAAACAAGAGCTTCACTTTACTTGAGAAAACAAGAGTATCCACCATAATTATCACGGGCCAAATGGGGTCTGAATGTCAACAAGGTGTTTTTTCAGACTTCCAGACAAAGGCCTTGAAAAAGCAAAAGGGCTTTTTGATTATGTTTTCTGTTTACAGTGTGACATTTCCAGTGATCTTTGGTCATCACTCAGGGTATGTTTAGGCTCTCCACCAAGGCACAAAGGATTAATCAGAACCAATGCCAGTGTACGCAGAATTCCTGCTGGGATTTAGTGAACAGAGGCTACTGCACATTAATGCAATGTTAGAGAAGAAAAATAGATTAGGAGGCATCACAGTCCGGCTCGTTCAATCAAATATTTGGCTTGGCTCAAGTTAAAGGGGGAGGCGATGGGGGGGGGGGGGGCAAGAAACAACTCGTGAAATTATGGAGTCCAAATTACCAAAGCCTGATTCATACGCACTGTTTGTGTGGCTGTCTTCTGTGTTGATGTTAGATCTGAGGGTTGATCGTGCTGTTTCTTTGTGATGTTCTTTGCCCTAACACTTTTAAGTATGACTAAGATCAGGTGGAATGGATCACGGCAGTGCATTTCTCCAGCGATTCCTTTTAAGACAGTTCAATAGAGCATGTGCTTGCGTTGAACTTTAAAAGGGCATTAAAAATGGCTTGGGGCTCTCCTGTGGTGAAGCCTTGTTGAATATTTCTAAGTGATGCTTTGGAAATGGAAGAGCTTACATCAGCTCTCGCTCGCTAGCCTCGTGAATCCATCCTTTGCTTTATAAGATCGGATAGCACAAAGCGATCATTCTCCAGAACCATCATCGCACATACCTGACAGGAGAGAGGTTCCTGATGCAGCTCTTCAGGGCATAGGCTAAAGGAATATTAGCATTAGTCTTTCAGTGAAACCTTCCCACCCTCAAGCAGCAAAGGTCAGTACATGACGGGTTTAAGAAAAAAACCCTTCTCTCTTCCTATTCCAACCTTGCACCCTATAATTACTAAAGGAGTGACCTGCACAAATGGAGTGAGAATGTGGTGTAAGAAAATATACAGCAATATAAAACAGAAGATAAGTTCTTATCTTAATCTACCGACTCCACTAGCTTAATTCATCAGACTGGACTTGCTGAGGAGGAGAGAAAAACAGGTTACTGGTTGCCAGTGTTAATAGGGAAATCTTTTAAGTCTTGGAGATGGTTCACGAGGGGTTATGGTTTGGGAGGAGGGGGGGTACATTGGTCCTTCAAACTTTTGGCGACCAACGACAATGAGAGTTGCGTTCCTCGCAAGTGGTATTCCTGCTAAGAGCTCCCACTAGCATTAGCGCCTTATCACCCGCCAAATAGCTGTGCGCCACAGACAGAACCGGCCAGTTAGAGTATTTATAGTGTTGGTCCTGTGAGAATGAACATGTAAGGGAGTTTTCAGAAAGTGTTCAGCCTGTGCCCTGTTTTGTGGATGGTGGGATAATGAGAATTGTGGCACACATTGTGGTAGTTTACACCCCTGAAAGCCAAAAGGTGATTTTCCAACGGTGGCGACTGGAGTGCTCGGAGGTGGGTTTTCAATTACACTTTGATATGAGGTATATATATAGGATATTATAGTAGATATATAATATATATATATATATATATATATTATATATATATGTATATATATATATCAATCATTCCTTCATCATCTTATTAAAAAAATAAATGAAAGAAAATAAACACAAATACAGTGAGGCAGTTAAAATATGGACACTTTTTGGTGGCTTAAATGCAGAAATGTGAATCTTGCATATATGATAATATATTTCTGTCAAACTCTTAAGGGATTGGCCATGGTAACGTACATTGACAATGTTAATGTATTTGGTCTTGGCGGAATAGATCTGCTACGCTGCTTGCTGCGGCGAGAGCAAGTACCGAGACTTGCTACTGCCAAAACGATCAATACAACATGATGCATGAGGTGTGAGTATGTAAGAAATATTGCTGCTGCAATATAACATACATGACCATTAATCCTCATTAATCCGCATACATGATGATCACCTTTGTAGCAGATATATACAGGTGGAGCTGGGGAAGGTGGAGGGTTTTCTGAAGCAAGCTGCGACTGCTCAGCTACGGTAAGCGCCTCGGTTAGGTATATTTTGAATGCTGAGCAGCAAGCTCACCTACGACAGGCAGTGGCTACTGATACAGGAGAGGACCAATTAGGCTGTGCCATGTGATGACGTCCATTAGGTCAGATTGAGCTAGAACTCGTATAGGACTGCACCATCTAGAGTTTAATATATAGCTTATAGGCATCATGTTATCAGCGACAATGAAAGTACATTTGGATAGCACTTGCTAACCGCCAGAAGTACCCCCCCTTATGGATAGAACGCTCCCCCTTAATACACAGAAGCCACGGACTAGAGTAGCAATTGGTTGGTGCATAAAAATCATGTTGTATGCAATTGTGTACACCTTTGGCAAGTTGATACAGTTGACGATGTTTATGGCCATCTGGCCACTTCCATCATTGCTTCACGGCTGTAGCTTAGACTTTGCTTTTTTAAGATAAAGGAGAGTGGACAGAGAAAAGGATATTGGTTATTATTATTATTTTTTTTTTTTTTTTGGTTATCAATATTATGCCACACGTCCAGTTGATTGAGCTTGACTTGTATTCAAACCTGGAATATTCCCTTTAAAACACAATGAGTGAAAACATGTTTAAAGGTACCGTTCATTATTGCTTACACCACAGATGTCACAAGGACAGTGAAGTGCTCTGCCATATTCAAAGGCACAGAGAAAAAAGCAAAAAAAACCTCTCAGACGTCGGCAAGACAACACGTAAGAACTCACACCATAGCGAAGGAAAGAAGATTTTTGGTCCAAGTACTACCAACAAAGTCAAGGATATTATTCTTCTCAATCTCTACATGACGAATAGCTGTTTTAGGGGAGAGCAGATTTGCTTTGACCTCCCTCACCTCTCAGCATTGCGTGCCTCTACCACCACAGAGGCCACTTAAAATCACACCAAAGACACACTTTCTCATAGCACCTTCGCCCCCTTAGCACGACAATTACTCTCCTGCCAAAGATACAATAATTAAACAACTCGTGTTTCACACCCCGAGCATGGCCAAACAAGCTGTTCCTCTGGTCTGTCCAACTATTCAGGCTCATGGTAGGGTTGTTATCTTTCGTCTAAATGCGTCTCACTCTGGATACTGCCTGAGCGTTCGATCTCGCACACCACAGTCTGTCTAAATTGCGCTTAAGCACTATGAATTACACTGGGGTCTGACATTATGAGACCAGCCGCGTCTCTGTCAGTCCAGAATGTCCACAAACACACAGTCCAAAGCCATTGCTGGACCAATACTGAAGAGATTAAATGAGAAAGGAATTTTGAAAGAAGAAAAAGAACTGAGCAAACGTTCTGCTTCAGTTGACAAAAGAGGTGAAAAACGCACTGGGGCACATCTCTAAGATTATATTTGAAGCTTGCATAGATTGTGATTCCATTTTTTTTAATTAATTTTAGAATTATTGTTTAACTGCTTTGTAACGCATTCCTAAAGGGGATTGAGCTGCTAGCTATTTTTTCCTCTTTTCTTCCTGACAAAAGCTCTACACATCTCGCTGGACATTCACACAACTCTTAAATTTGCCAGTGGTCGGCGTGCAATCGTTCATGTTCGGGTTGAATTTGTCTCGCAATAACACCGGTGTTACTTGGAGATGATTTCGGTGTTGGGGTGATGTGCACTGACAGAAAACCCCCTTTGAGATTTGGGAATAAAATCTGATGGAAGGAATAGTGAGGGGTGTGGAGACTCATCCCCAGCAATTTGAGCTACTTTAACATATTAAAATTGCTTCAGCACACCGCTGTGTAAAAAAAATAAAAAACAAAAAAAACATAAAAACCAAAAAAAAAAAAAACCAAAAAAAACATTAACAAACCCCCCCACACCCCCCCCCCACGCCCCCCCCCCCCCCCCCCACAACAAACAACTCCCATCGTTCGCTTGAGAGGCATTTTGTACGGAGACTCTTTTGTGTCTTTCCCTGTCACGGTTTTTACTCTCATTTTCGTCTATTTCTTTTGAGCACTGCCGTCTCGCGGGCGCCATTGTTGGCCGTGTCTCTTGGTGTCCTCCGGCGGGCCTGCGCGCGGGTCGCGTCGCTGCGCGTGACCGACGGACACTGTGATTCTTTCTTTATTCAGGTAACACTTCTTCTCGTGACTTTCTTCTCTGTTCTGTCTGAGTGATCCGCGGTCTGCATGAGAGGGTGTGAGAGTTGGGCCGGATCAGATTGCGTGAGGGGGGAAAGTGACGATGCACACGGGCGCGGGCGGGGAGCCGCGTGAGCTGGCCTGCGCGAGCGCTCCAGCCGCCGCCACGGAGGCGGTCTGCACTTCTTTCGATTCACCTTGAAACACTCCTTCTCTCCCCCGGGACCTCCGCGGGTTTGTGGTTGAACTCTCTATCAGACGCCTCTGCCGTCACTAGGCTGTGACGCTGCGTTCGGCTGGGCGCTCGCGAGCATGCGGTAAATGCTTTCGCCTGCGCGCTATCTGTCGGCTCGTCTGTTCGTCCTTGCGCTCGCGCGCCCGCCTCTCGTTCGCTCCTTGTAATTCGGGGTAGTATCGACGATAGGACATCGGAGGGAACGCGCCGAGTGTCCGGCGCGAGAGACCAGGGGGGCCTGCGCGATAAGGCGCGCCAAGGCGTAGCACTAGACGCTCGCGCGCCGCGACGCAGCCATCACGCCAGACGGACGTTTGCAGACGCGAGAAGGCGGAGAGCAGGCGCTCGCACTCTCGGCGGGGCGGGACAAAGGAAGCTCACTCGAGTGCGCGGGGAGGCGCGGCAGTGGGTGCATCTTCAGATCTTCTTCCTGCTGCACGCATGGGTGCCCCGTATGGTCGGCGTCAGAAGGTTCCTTTTTTTTTTCGTGTGCGGCGGTGTATGACGACCACATCATGTGTGTGGAATTGGCACTCATTGTGGACACACGTGACGAGGGCCCATGTGTTTGAAAGGGCAGTTGAGATCCATGCTGGAATGAGGATGACCATTTCGTTTGCAGTCACTAAGGCACATTTGTTTTTGTCAGGATGGCCCACACAGCGAAGCTCTAAAAAAATAGGCACCATGACTGCTAAAGGTACAAACATCCAAATTAAAACAGCGCTGGATAATTTTAAGGTGCTTCGAAATTCCAGCGCTCTGGATTTGTGGAGCATGGAAATTAAACTACAAATACAATTAACTCATGAAACAAAAGGCCACCCTGCAAGTATAAAAATTTATGCCACACAAAGGATACATAAGACACCCCCCAGCACCCACCAAAACACCTCGCACAGTAAATCGTGAAGCAGGTCTTTTTGTCACGAGGACCCATTACAACTAGCGCAAGCAACGAAATATCAACAGTTTTAAGTCGTGAATGATTTTTACAATGATAGTTTTATGTTGTTCGACAAGAAAAAATGTTATAAAATATATAATATTGTCAATATACGCGCAATGATTTTTAAATTGACAGAAAATATACTTCTAATCCCCTATGCCTAAAACGTAACCCGTCACAGAAAAACATTTTACTGTGTTTAGAAACACTATATATATATATATATATATATACGATTATATACTATAATATAGATATATATATAAATATAATATATATATCTATAATATATATATATATATAGTATGATTTCTTTTAGCAATTTCAGGTTTTACTATCCTTGTTGGAGACACACACACACACACACACACACACTAATTTTATTGATTTATTTTTATTTATTTTATTTTATTTTATTTATTTTATTTTTATGTATTTTTCGGTCATTCTTTTCCAATAAGCGACAATGAATGGTGACTGCACATGAATTATGCAAAATTATCACATCTCCAATATGCAAAATCTCCATGGAAATCATAATTAACACAAAAATATAATTAAATAAAATAAAAACCTATAATTAAAAAATCTTGTGTACAAGTATTCTGAAATAACATAACAAATATAATTAAAACACTTGTGTACACGTCAACTAAAGCTATATACTGTAATGCTATCTTTGTGTGAGGGAAAAGACCCAAATGTAATTTCACATATTTCATGTTTCTTGTCTGTGTGTGTGCTTTACATATTTAGGAATGAATTTGAGAAAATTGCTTTTAAGTCATGTCAGTTTTATAGCATGTCTTGGCAGTTGTTTTTCCATTCAAGTGACAATGAATGGTGACCTGAAAACAATTATCAATGTCAAAATGTATGCATAATAACTATAAAATGATTATTAAAATAAATATTGTGTGCGGTTTACTGAAGATATATAATAGCTTTGTGTGAGAAAATAAACCCAAATCAAAGTAAATTAATTTTTGTACTGTCAGAAGTTTCTTTGGGTGAAATAATCCTTTACTGTTCTGATTGTCATGTTATTGTAGTTTGTTTTAAATGAGCATCAAGTAGCAAGAGGTGTAATGAGCTCACCTTATATGAGCAACGTCATAATGTTTGAGTAAATAGTGAAATAATTTGCCCCTCGTTTTGCTCCTGTTGCAGTGCTCGCTGTGAGTTGCTATTGTATATGAATATTATGTTATAATGTGACTCATTAATTATGGCCCAGCCCTGGGTGTTAGCCTGCTTCAGTTATGAGGTTAAAGACAAGACGTCACCTTTCCATGGAGGGGTAAACCAAAGAAAAACACACACAGGGTTTTTTAAAATGGGATTAAAGGTGTTGTGATCTGTAGAGCATCGACATTACCAGCATATAGCGATTCCCCATCCAGGCCTGTCCTGCATGATGTACGTAACACCGCCGTATCTTCCCCCAGCAGAGCAGCTGATTGTTTTGATACTTTTATTAACGTGTCCTCAATCACTAAATCACCAGAAGGGGCTGCAGCCAAACTGCATTCTCTCTGCATCAGATTACAGGTGAAAGACAAAGTCTCTTCTCCGGCTCATGCAGCCAAGCCTAAACCCACAACAACCAAGAGGTGACGTGGTAATATGTAACGTACAAATATGCAGTGCAAAACGTGTATTTGATGTAATCCATCAAGTTTTTTTTTTTATATTAGATAACAAATATATAAAAAATACGCTGAGCTGAGGAGGATTTTTGCGTCTGCAATGATTTTCAAGACACGCTTGCCCTCCCTGAGCTTCATATGTTTTTATCCAAACTCGGAGAGGACAAAACCAAGGGGACAGGCAGCGCAAGGACTTTCTGCAACATCAGGCTCTCCGGCATATGCTTTAAATGACCTCTACAGACCATCAGCCCCTGTTACTGTGGATCTCATGATGGTATCTTGCAAGCCGCGCATCATTTTAGAACTGTTTTAAATCACAATGGTGTGCATCTATTTACATCACAATAAAAACTATTGTTCTTTGAGTTCATACGCCCGCGGGTGAGCAATGAGTGGTCCAGGTAAATAAATTAGGATGTTGGAGGTGGTCGGACCCTAAAATCTGACCCTCTTGGCTATTTGGGTTACTCCTTTAGTGAAAATACTTTTTTGATAATATAATGTACTTTGGTAATACTAAACTAACTAAAATAGGAAGCAGTTATTCAAAATTGTAATTTTTTGTTTACAGTATTACGTTTTAATTGTATTTTTAATCAAAGAAATGCAGCACTGTTGAACCTCAGCGGACTTATTTCAAAACAATTAAAAAAAATGTATTGTGTGCTATATTATATGGAGTCTATTATTATATACTATATATATATATATATTTATATATATATATATATATATGTCATAAACGTAATGGTTTATTCTTTTTTTACTATTTTAAAGTGATAAAAGCTAGAAACACCAGGGTTCTGGATCATTCCCACAACCTAATCTAACCTCCTCGTGCCTCAGCCATTCTCGCTTTCAAATTACAGCAAGTCAATTCCAATAAGCTAATCGACCCGCATATTTCAATAGTGTCATAGGTCAGATAAAATCTGTATCTTCCTTTACACGGAGGGCCGTGCAGACATGCTATCATTGTAGTAATAAGCATGGCCAGGCAACCAACCCTCATGATGCCTCTAGTGACTCACAAGACAGACACTGGGATAAATTTGTTTAATTTACTCATTACGGGGACAGAGGGCCGAGAAAACAGACTGCTGGAAATATCACGGTGTCTTTCATTTGTATATATCCTGCAAACAATATGCCATGCACGTGGACACAGTAAAAGGTCAATAATGATGATTTTGTGGGCCACTCATACATGCACACATTAACAGAGATTACTGATACACATTTTAACTTATTACAGTAAATAGTTTTGGATGGCAAGCCCAGTTTATAGCTAGTGATTCTCCTCGACTTTTGTAGTGCTGGAGCTTTTTTTTTCTTTTCTTTTCTAATTTATAGAGAGAAAACTTATATTAGAGAAAATCACACACACACACACACACACACACACACACACACACACACACACACAGACACACACACACACATATAATCTTCTAAAGTTTTAAAACATATTTCTAATATCACCATATTTTGGTAATAGCTTGCATGTATTGTATTTTTGACTGAGGCAAGTTATGTTTTATATATAATATATATTATAATAATTATTATTATTATATATTACTTTCAAAAATAAATCTGCCCTGAGAAATATTCATCAAAATTAAAAATGAGAACTAGACCTGGTTCTTCTCCATACGGACTGTATTGAATAGATATGTTCATTTGTCATGTGTCAATAAGACCCTATCATTCATCATCCCCTGAAACTTAATTATCCAAACCTTTTTGGTGTAAAATGAATTGTAAACAGAGGGCATAAACAGACTTTCTTTTTTTAAACATAAACCATTGTGTGGGTTTTACGGATACCTTAGCAGATCTTTCATCCTTCCTACTTTGTTTTTCTGAGATCTGGGGAGCTTGTCTGAGAGGATCTTCAAACACGTCAAACAGAATGATGGATGCTCTTTAGAAAATCACTCACTTTATTTTAGTGCTGTGAGGAGGTTTTGCTGTCAAGCCAAGCGGCAGGTCATTTGACTGAGATAGCCACAGGGTTTTACACATCAAATGCAAATGCTATCTGGCTTTTGTTTAATCCGCCTCATCAGGGTAGCTGGAGCACAGTGCAGATCAAAACTCCCCCACTGCTGGACAGTGGGCACCGAGGACCCCGCTGCCAAATCTGCACTGGAGCTTCAAAGCGACCTGCTATGTCACCTGTGGTTTAAACACAGTGTGTTTGTCCACCTGGACCTCACAGGCTGTGCCGAGGTGGCCCTATCTGTTCATCAAGATAAACCCAGCTAATTAGTCTTAAAAGACCAAAGTTTGCCCACTGCTAAGAGCTAAGTTACTTTGAGTAGTTTAGGTTTTTTCATATCATTGATATTCTTTTAAATAACAAATCGGGCTTCAGTCATTATTGATGATTCTGTTTTTTGATGCCATGTTTTATTATCAGACATTAAATAGATGTGACTCATCTGAATCCTAAAAGTTAGCTATTTTACTTCCTCAATGTGAAACAGGATAGTGTAAAAAAAAAAAAATAGCTAATAAAATAAAATTACTCTATAAAAAATGGCTGGATATTTCTTTTAATATTAATTTAGTTCATTTAGTTTGAAACCTCATATATACTTCCTATATCTCATATATTATATATATATATATATATATAACTATATATTATATATATATATATATATTCATATATATATATATATATATATATATATATATATATATATATATATATATATATATATATATATATAGGTTTACATAAAATATAACGTGATGAGATTTTGCCTTCAGCCAAAACTGTTTGCTCTGGAACAAATAATAGATTAATGAGACCAAAGACTGCCCGTCAGATTTACCCAAAATGAATTATATCTCATATTTAACTACTATAGAGAAATCAGAGCCAGCAGGAAAAAAATCCTGAAGATCTGGCCGAGCTGAGGCTGCTCTCATCGGGTTCATGAGCGGTGAACGGGCGCTGATGCCCTGGAGCTCACATCTCCAAAAACGTTGAAGCAAATTTTCAAATAAACGTTATCTTTAGTACCAAACCGTGTATATTTGAAGTATAAACAAGTACATTCTCACCTAAAAAAATTCTTAAAACTATATTCTGACACAAAAACAGTATTATTTTTACATTTTACTGGATTTGGGTGTCCACCATGACAAGCTGTGAGAAATACTTGAAGCGGAATGATACACGGTGAAACGGTGAAAGATATCATTTTCTGTGGCAATACCATTACAATATTTCATGGTTCTCAACCAATCAGATTTGAGAACCAGAACGAATTGTAGTATCTATCTATCTATCTATCTATTCTATCTATCTATCTATCTATCTATCTATCTCTCTATCTATCTATCTATCTATCTATCTACAGTATCTATTTTTTTTTTTTTTTTTTTTTCTATCTATTGAGGGGTGAGAACCAATCATACACACACACACACACACACACACACACACACACACACACACACACACACACACACTTCAGATTTTCAATACACTCCATTCTGTGTGATTTCTATGCGTTTTGAAAAGTGGGGACATTAAATAATGTCCTGAAAAGTCACCTTCTCCTTGTAATACCTATGTTATACCCTTGTCATTATACAAAATTTGTGTTCTGATATGTCACAAAAAAACACATGCGCACACACACACACAACACACACACACACACACACACACACACACACACACACACACACACACACTTTTCACTTATCGGTTCTGTATATGCAAATAAAAAAATATATACAAATTGTTTCTTACAAAGATCTTTTTTGCTCTAGTGGAATTTATGGTAATTGCCTGGAAAAGAGTGGCCAGTATGTTTATCAAGAATTCTTCTTATGTGTTCTATAAAAAAACTATGTGTATAAAAACTTCATGTGGGTTTGAGATGGAATGTGGTGGACCAAATGATGACAGATTTTCTTTTTGAGTTAAGTTAGTGGACTATTCATATAATCAGAATTTTTCTTATAATAACTGTGTAAGTTTTTAATTTGACTGAGTTGGGGAGACGTGAAAGATAAGAAAATAAAGAGAGGAAGAGAGGAAGAAAAACAAGAGGTTCACTGCTTGTCGCACAAGAGATTGTCATCTGTGGGTTAACAGCTAGTTATGATGTCTGAGCCCATCCAAGATCCAAGCTGATTACATATTTGACCTGCAGTTTAATGGTGAGAGCATTTTGTTACATTTCCAAGAGGAGAGTCTGCACTCCATGGAAATTGAAAAGCACTTGAGCCACATGACCAGTTTATCTCACCAGTAATGGATGGGAATGACAATGCAGGTCATCCCACAGAATTGGCCAAGAGACAATACATATCATGTATACTCCATCCTGGACACAAACAACCTGTATGCTGCACATGTTCTATTTAATTATGATTTCTACAAATCACAATATCTGTTCTAGTACACACTTCACCAGAGGCAGTTTTGGCTTATTAAGTTGATTACACAAAATTAAATTATATGGTGTTTTAAAGTGAATGTATTGTTTTAGGAGTCATAGTTTTGTAATAATTAAGAACTTTAGTGTTCTTAAACTATTGTCTAATGAACTTCCCACAGTCCTGTCAGTTGACTCCATATCGACACCAAACAATCAGTGTTCAATTATTTATGTGTGTGTGTTGTATATATTTGCTCATATATATATCACAATTAATCATTTGTCAGCACTAATATATTTATATAAAAGCACATTTTCAAATTCCATATTCTAAACAACTAGAGTTTCATTTAAAAATGATATTCTGTAACACAACAATGATTATATTTGTCAAATTTTAGTGGGTTTGCTCCTTCTACTTGACTCTTCATGCGGAAACCGTTCCCATGCTGATACTCGTAGAATATTGCATGGCTATAAGACCTCTAAGCCAATCAAATTCAAGTACCAGAAATAACTGTGTATGTGTGGATATATTTCTTTCACCATAGCTCATAGTTTCTGTTTCAAAGTTCTGTTTCAGAATCTAAATCTTTCCAAATATCCTCTGGAGTACACATACCCCTGATTAGAATTTACTGTTTTAGGGCATTAAAAAAGGAAAGTGCCTGTAATCTCTAAAAGATAAGACCACTTCAAAGAAACATGAAAATACTGTTCCTTTATCTGAGAACATCAAGGAGGTCGAAGGCCTGCTTGTTTAACTCAAAAATAGTTAGGTTACCTCTATATAAATGGCAGAGTGCTTTGCAACAGTCCTGCGGCTGTAATGGAGACATGGGACCTTTTCATCTGGCATTTGTGCCAGTGCCCTGCTGGAGAACACGGCTGTCACATAGGGATCCTTGAAGAGGGGGTGGCAGTGCCCGCCCACCTGACTCTTCCTCTCCCGCTGTAGTCTGCTGTGCCATGTGGAGACCCAGATGTAGCAGGCAGAGTAATCCACGCTCACACACTCATGAAAGTGCCCATCTGGCCCTGTACATGCACACTAAGCCCTGAGAGTACACACACACAAAGCATGGCCGGACAGGAGACCACCATGATATTAGTGGGTATCTGTGGCATTTACTGACCTCTGTAAGATGACTTTCTGATGCAAGTCTACATATACAACAAGACACGTACATACATAAGTGCATTATTACATATAAGACCCAAAAATAGTAGACCCCTCCCTAGCAGATCCCATGCTTCTAGGAAGGCTTTCCACTGGATGCTGGAACATTAATGTGGAGAAATGCTCCAGACATAAGGATCAGTGAGGTCAGGCGGAGGGTCTGGCTTGCATTCGGCATTCCAATTCCCCTCCCAAAGGTGTTCAGGTCTGGGCTTTATCTACAGTAGGTCAAGTCCCACACCAGCTGCGGTAACGCTTGAGGAGGAAAAACGTTGCCACAAAGTTTAAAAGTTAAAAACACAAACATTTTCTAGAATGTCACAGTTTGAAGCAGAATTGAAGTTTCTTATTATGGGAATTAAGGATAAACCTGATAAATAGAAGGTAACATCGATATATTTGTAGTCTTGTAAAGTGTATGTGGTGAAAACAAGTGGTGTGAGAATTCATATAGATTCAAGAGTTGTCCTTTATTTATTTATTTTTTTTTTTTGGTTATTTGTATACGTTCATTAATGTCTTGAGTGTAAGATGCTATTCTATTTTATATTTATTATGGCATATTATACTATTGTTTTATATAACGCTGCCATTCAAAAGTTTGGTTTTTGAAATAAATTAATATTTTAATTCAGCTAGCATGCATTAAATTGATCGGAAGTGACAGTTTTACATTGTTACCAAAATGTCTATTTAAATAAATATAATTCTTTTGAACTTTCTATTCATCAAAATATTCTGAAGAAATGTCATGGTTTCCATAATAATAATAATAATAATTATTATAATAATAATAATAATAATTAAGCAGTACTGTCTTCAACATTAATAATAAGAAATTCATGTTCCTTGAACATCAAATCAGCATATGTGACCCTGAACCACTGAACCACAAAACCAGTCATAAGGGTCTTTTTTTTTTTTTTTTTTTTTAATTGAGATTTGTATGTCATCTGAAAGCTGAATTAATAAAATTTCCATCGATGTATTGTTTGTTAGGATAAGACAATATTTGGCTGAGATGCAACTAAAATCTGGAATCTGAGGGTGCAAGAAAATCAAAATATTGACAAAATTGCCATTATTGCTTATTACCACTCAAAAAGTAAGTTTTGATACTGTTTATTTACAGTAGGAAATGTACAAAATTTTTTCACGGAACACGATCTTTATTTAATATCCTAATGATTTTTGGCATAAAAGAAAATTCTATAATTTTTACAAATATACCAGTGCGACTTAAGTGTTTTTTTTGTGTTCCAGGGTCACATATTAATAATGTATTCCTTTCTGAAGTATCATGTGACACTGAAGACTTGAGTAATGTCTGCTGAAAATACAGCTTTGCCATCACAGGTATAAAGTGTTACTGTAATTTTGATCAAACGCATACATTCATTGTGCGCATTCAAAAAATGAAACATACTGACCCCAAACTTTTGAACGGTAGCATATCAGTTATGCCAATAAAGCACTTAGAGTAAAACTAAGTACAGAAACACATGCTGGAACTTTGGTGAGTCATAGTACAATGGTCTTTCTGTGCTGAACACAGGAGAAAGCCCTGTGAGATATACTGTAGGAAGTGCTGAAATATATCAAATAAAGAGCATCCATTTAAATTTACACACTCTGTGATACAGTACATGTAACACACACTCTACAGATAAAGAAAAGAGATCACTAACTGCTCCCACTCAGCTCTCAGCACTTTTATTAACATGCAGGAGTACAGTAACTGAAGTACAGCGCTCCACCTTTCCTTTTATGAACAAGCCCAACACCTGTTACCGTGGTCTCAATCCTCATTAGTCATGTCATTAGAATACTGCCACATTATTCAGTGCTGCAAGCGTAGTTTAAGAATGTTACACTTGTTCTGAGTGCAAAGATGAAGAACAGACAAGAGATGGAAGAAAAAAATATCATTATACATTTTGTTAAAATGTCACAGAAAAACAATAAGGACATAAGCACTGCTTGCACTAGCAATTACATTTTTATGAGGAATTTGACTGGATCATTAAGTTTGTTTCTGAAAAAGGTGGGGAAAAAAGAAGATATTTTCATACCTATATGCTGGTTGAAGAAATACAAGAGCAATCCAAAAGAAAAACAAGCAATATACTGTTTAAAAGTGTAAAAATGTTTACTGAGTAAAAAATACTCAGTTGTATATTTGGATTGTATCAGCACTGTTTCTGAAAGTCCTTGACAAATGGGGCTCAGGAATTTCCGAAAATCCTTTGAAAAAGTCAGACCATAAAAAAGTGACATGTGCAATGAATTATATAAAAGTATTATATGGCAAAAGTGCTTTAGTATATTGATAAAGTAAATTGATAAAGCTTTGTACCAACTCAACTGTACTGATTAAACCACTGTTTTGATCATAACATCAAAATCCATCCAAGAGCAATAGAGCACCCATTCATTTTCAACCCAGGAAAACAGAGCGGTGGCATCATCCATTTCAGTTTTTCTGCCGCTTAAGCTGGGTGTTGGCAGCAGGATCTCTCCAGACATTTAAATAAGTCAGTCTTTTTCTTTTTATTCTTCTTCTTGCACCACAGGTCTTATTCCCTCTGGTCATATTTAACGGTGGAAGCCCTGATACTGTCCTCTCAGAGCTTACAACCAAGTGGTTCCTCTCTCCCGCCAATGTCTGTGAGTCCTAACCTTTTGACCCCTGCCGTGGTGCACTGACTCAGATTAGTTTGGACTTCATGCTCCTCAGATCTGCGAGGTTGGAGGCTAAAGGAGCTTAGCTCTGCTCGCTGGAGTCGGTGGCTGAAGTAACTGCAACAAGCACCTTTGAAAAAAAAAAGAAAAAAGAAAAACAAGAGTGTCAGCATGTGGAGGGACACTTAGTAACAAGTTAACTAGACATCCAAAAGTCAAACTTAACATTTCTATGCACTACTGTTTAAAAATTTGGGATTGGTAAGATGTCTCTTATGCTTAATAAGGCTGCATGTATTTGATCAAAAATACAGTAAAACCAGCAATACTGTAAAATAATATTATAATTTAAAATTCCCATTTTCTAATATTTTTAATATATTTAAAAAAAATTAATTTATTCCATTACTTCAGTCTTCAGTGTCACATGATCCTTCAGAAATCATTCAAATTTGGCTATCAAAAACCAAACAACAAAAAACACTTATTATCATCAATTATACAGATTTTTGTGGAAAATAATATGATGAACAGAAAGTTCAAAAGCGAAAGGCATTTATTTGAAATAGAAATATTTTTTAACATTATAATTACTCTCAGTTTTGCTCGATTTAATGCATCCTTTATGTAAGTATTAATTTCTTTAAAATTAACAAATAAATAATGCCATATTCCAGTGTCCTTTCTTTTGCAGATATTGCTGCAACAGTTTTGTTTTAAAATTAATATACTTTTTTTTTAGATAAATTATTATTTTTTATTATTTTCAGATAAAAGCACTGCAAAATGGCATGTAAAAAAATACATAAAAATGTAATTAGTTGATTGCTTTACATGTCAGTCAGATGGTCTCATTCTTCCTCGAGCGGTTCTAAACCAAAATGGTTGTAACGAGGATTAGACTTTGGTCCGCTTAGTTAAAAGTCTGACTCGACTCGACTAGGGCCTACTACTAAGAGATGAGAAGATGTATAAATAAATGTTCATACTGACTGCATGAAGTTAAAACCAGTGATAATGCAGAAAGGACATGGTTCTGTAACATATACAGTAACTGGTCTTGCATGTTAAAGCAACCTTAATCTCATTATTACCCAATTTGCCTTCCCTCTTTCTTACAGGTCCCATGGGAGCCCTGAAAAAATCCTCTTGAGATCCACAAATGACCAGATATGCTTTTTCTACAACAATTTATTCTCTACTTTTCTTACCTCAGGCAGAACATAGCATATTGGATTTAGGCAAGCAATCATCCTCAAAAGACATATCGCAGACCTCTAAGTGAAATATCACCCAAACTGTCACTCTGCCACTTTTAAGTAGCTGTATCATTACAGAAACAGTTTAGAAAGTGTTGAGGAGAGATAATAAGAAAGGTAGCAAAGCTGAAAGAATCTGCTCAGAACACCTTCAAAGTGAGACGCACATTTATGAAGTGCTATCAAAGTGCCAATTACTACAATGCTTGGATGACTTACCCTGCAAACTCAAATATTTGAAAGTGCGATAAGTGAACGGTATGTGCAAGCCTGTTTCTTTCATGTTATACCTCTTGTATTTTCAATGTGATCTGATCAAGCTAACTTTTCGGTCAAAAATAACTAAAGCAGTAAACATATAAAATTGCTGTGTCACGAATCGTCATAAAACAACTCACCTTGCAGTCTCTGAGGCCTCAAGGGTGGTTGACAACTAAAAAACATTCAGAGAAGCATTCTGAGATTCATTTCAACAGTCACTCAGCTTAACAATCAAGGGCCTCTCCATCTGAAGAGCCGGGCCACTCACATGTTGCCAGGCAACCTCAAAGAAGGAGTGGAAGTGTCACAATCGAGAAGAGTCATTTAGACACGATCACTCCCAGGTTACAATGCACTTCAAAAGCTCTGATAAAGTGTTCACTTCATCTGAAATTGTAATTAATGGAGTGTCAATTTGTTATTCGATCACTCTTGACCCTGAAAAACATAGCCATTGCAGTACAATGTCTCTTTTACTCGTACCTGGCCTTGAGTAATGAAATTCACAGGGAAATTTCACAAAATGGCAAACCGCATTTGAATAGAATCTACAGATGTCAGATCATAATTAGCGCACATTAATTCACCCTGGCAAAATAAGGTAAAAAAACGAAGCAATATGTTGCTGCATTTGAACGTCCATCTTATATGAGGATTTTTATTTTTTTTTTAAAGGCGACATTGAAGCTCAGGAACGGAACTTTAATTGTTTCGCACATTTCTGTTGAAAAGTGCCTGGCAAACTTTGTAGCAAATAAATAATCCGAATCACAGACCAAATCAAGCGTTCTTCCAAACTCATTTTAAAGGCTAGTTATTTGAGAGTTATCAGGTCCGATCGCACAATCCCGTAATGCAGGTCTATGGGGACAAAGAAGAGCTCCATTCTCACTGAATTGAAAAACACATTTCTTGTTCTTAACGGTAACTAAGCTGTCAACAGATAAGGAAGTTCACAGTATCGCCTCCCTGGTAATCCATCTCGTGATCGCTCCCCTTGTATTTTCTTTCTAAACAGCTTGAAAATATGGTTTGAGGCCTTTGCCAAATGTCACTCCAAATGCTTCCTCCAAATGCTCCCACAAAAAAGATTTAAAATTGTGGAATGAAAACTGGAGCACACAGAAGGAGCAAAGGAACACAATGTAACTACATGTTAATGGCTGTCATGCCCATGTTGCAAAAAATATCTCAGCTGCCCATGTCCCAAAAAATATCTCAGCTGCTCCCAGAAAACTTGCTCCTACTGTATATAGCAAATCCCAACTGCTCGATTATTTATATAGTCACAAAATGTAAATGTAAACTATATTATCAACCAGCAATATATATAGTCTGTTCCCTTTCAGTTGGTCACTCTCAACGTCATGTCGGTGACCAACAAATTGGGATATCGCTTCGATAGACCAATCTACTTCAAGTGTAAACTAAACGAGCCAATGCACATTGGCATGCAATTACTGAATACAGCTGCAGCTGATCACAGCGTGAGCATAAAAAGGCAGCAGGTACGATGCATACCAGCATTTCACTTCGGAGCCGAGCGACAACATTGTTCTGCTCCATCCAAGTGTCTTCAAAGAACTACGAGTTCAAGGTGCCCTTGGAAGCTTTTGGTGTTGGCGGTACAGTGCTTCAGTGATGGTCCTTCATGTGTCGAGTGGGTTGCGCACTTCATGCTGCACTACCCCCTGTCTTTCTTCAAGCAGCCATTCCCCTGTGCGTCTCAGCATTAAAAGAGCATTTCCCTAAAAGAGAAATTTCTCTAAAAGAGCAATAAACAGGTGCATTTTTATAAAAACCACGGATCGTCTTTTTAAAGATGCCGTTTCACCAGTGCTTTTCTGGAAGCAGTCGTTACCTGGTGCTGGGAGATGGCCACGATTGCTGCCTCACGTGTCAGGGCAAACGGCCAAAGGAATGTTCTGGGCCATCTTCAAAGAGTGTACCAGTGGTATCTTCGGTGCTCCTCCTGATGACCGGATGTCGATTGCTGCATTGGAGGGAGAGCTCTCTGAAGAAGATTCGGCTGCGCTGCCGCCCTCCAGGACGCTGGCAATGCCTGAATTGGATCCAACGATGACAGCTATGCTTTCCCAGGCTGCCGAGAAGGTAGGGCTCAAGTGGAAAAAAACGGCCTGATGGTTCCTCCTCCCTCACCACCCTTGACGGTGGTGCAGCAAGGGGTTATACGGGGGTCCCTCCGGTGGAGGGGTCGGTTGCAATGCAGTTGTGACCTAATACGGCCTCCACCCGGCAGGGTGTGCCATGCCTCCCCTCCCGGGTCAGTGGGAATTTGTCTGGCCTGTCTGGCGATGCTTATACAGCCCAAGGCACTGAAGGACCTGCACGAGAGTGGTCACAATCTCAGAACCGCCGCTGTCCGAGCGACGAAGGTCAAGGCGAGTTCTCTGGGTTGTGCGACGTCCACATTTGTGGTCCAGGATTCACCAGCTGGCAGCAGCGGGCGGTTCGAGAGTGTCAACAAAGGCCCTACTCATGCACCCTCTGCCAACCTGTGGAACTGGGTAAGCATTGCACCGTACACTCAGACCCCTCTCCGGTCTGGTCACAAGCTGCCCGAGTTGGGTCCCTGCGTTCCACCTTGCTGCCCCACTGCGGGTGTGGCCGTGGTTCCGTTGGTCCCGCTTGCATGGTTTCTGGGTGCCTGGCTAGCTCTACCCAGCCCGTCTCGCTGGCTTCTGCGGACCATCAGCCTCGGCTATGTGATTCAGTTTGCCTGGCGTCCCTCCAAGTTCAGCGGCATCCACTTCAATACAGTGAAGGCAGCCGATGCTCTTGTCTTGCGTGCAGAGATCACAGTCCTACTGGCTAAGGATGCGATAGAACCGGTCCCTCCAGCCGATATGAGAATGGGGTTTTACAGCCCTTACTTCACTCTACCCAAGAAAGGTGGTGGGTTACGGCCAATCTTGGATCTTCAAATCTTGAACCGGGCCCTTCATCGGTTACCGTTCAGGATGTTGATGCAGAAACGCATCTTCGGGTGCGTCTGTCCCCAAGATTGGTTTGCAGCGATTGACATGAAGGACTTGTACTTTCATTTGTCGATCCTTCCGCGCCACAGACATTTTCTGCAGTTTGTGTTCGAAGGACGGGCATATCAGTACAAGGTCCTGCCCTTCGGGCTGTCCCTGTCCCCCCGTGTCTTCATGAAATTTGCGGAGGTGGCTCTTGTTCCCCTCAGAGAGCAGAGCATCTCAATGATTGGCTTATACTAGAACAGTCTCAGGATCAGTTGTGCGAGCACTGGGACCTGGTGCTCCGGCACCTCAGCCTGTTGGGTCTTTGGGTCAACTGGGAAAAGAGCAAACTCTCCCCGACGCAGAGGATCTCTTTTCTCGGTATGGAGTTGGATTCGGTTGAACAGACAGCACGCCGTACAGAGGAATGTGTGCAGTCAGTGCTGACCTGCTTGAATTCATCAAGGGCAGGACGGCGGTCCCACTGAAACTATTTCAGAGGCTCCTGTGGCATATAGAAGCTGCAGCGGCACTTTCACCACTAGGGCTGTTGCATATGAGACTGCTTCAACACTGGCTTCATGGCCAAGTCCCGAGGTGGAAGCACGGCACTCACCGGGTCCAAGTTACTCACATTCCGGGCCTGCTCAATCGTATGGCCGATAAGCTGTCTCAAGCTACACTCCCGGGAGAGTGGTGACTCCATCCCTGTATGGTCCAGCTGATTTGGAGAAGTTTTGGAGCCTCTCAAGTAGACCTGTTTGCCTCTCCAGAGACCTCTCACTGCCAGTTGTTCTACTCAGGGACCGAGGGAAGACTCGCCATGGACGCACTGGTACACAGCTGGCTGCGGGGCCTGCGCAAGTATGGGTTTCCCCCAGTGAGCCTTCTTGCACAGATGCTGTGCGAGGTCAGGGAGGACGAGGAGCGGGTCTTGCTTGTGGCACCATATTGGCCCACTCGGACCTGGTTCCCCGAACTAGTGCTCCTCGCGATAGCCCTCCCTGGTGGATTCCTCTGAGGAAGGATCTACTGACTCAGAGATGGGATACCCTGTGGCACCCACATCCAGACCTCTGGGAAACTTCATGTCTGGTCCCTAGACGGGACGCGGAGGTTCATGGTAACCTTCCCCAAGAGGTAGTGGACACAATCACTTGGGCGAGAGCACCGTCTACAGACACAGCTCTTTGTCTATTACGGAGGCCAGCAGAAGGGGAAGGCCGTCTCTAAGCAGAGGATGGCCCACTGGATTGTGGATGCCATCACCCTGGCTCATCAGGCACAGGGTGTGCCCTGCCCATTCAGGTTGTGAGCTCACTCAACTAGAAGTGTTGCATCCTCATGGGCACTGGTTTGTGGCACCTCCCTGACAGATATTTGTAGAGCTGCGGGCTGGGCAACCCCCAACACGTTCGCTAGATTCTATAGCCTTCGTGTGGAGCCGGTATCCTCCTGTGTTCTCACCTCAAATGGGTAGTGGCACTGAGAGGCCCCGGTTAGTGTTGGCTTGCTAAAACCACTCCAGAGAGTCCATATCGTATTGTCTGTAGTGATTGTCCGTACCCTCGGCAGCCAGACGCGGCAGAGCGTCCGGCGCCAGGCCTTCACTCGCTGAATCCTTGAGAACCGGTAGAAGGCTGGGTTCCATATGTGAGACCTAAGTGGATCTCATATATGTAAAGTCCGTGGTAT
Source organism: Cyprinus carpio (assembly GCF_018340385.1). NCBI lineage: Eukaryota > Metazoa > Chordata > Actinopteri > Cypriniformes > Cyprinidae > Cyprinus > Cyprinus carpio. The sequence continues at coordinate 14,595,208 of NC_056602.1, read as the reverse complement.
AGCCTCAGAGCCCGTGTTTCCCTGCCAGATGTCTGCCATTTCCAAGAGGGTTACAATCACCTTTTCCACACAATACAATTTTCCATATGCACCTAAACGGATGTTCATATGTGTATTTGTTCCCGAGACCTCCTTCAGGAAGGATGGAGCTTCTGCAGTGTCCCTGTTCCAAGTGGAACAGGTACGTTTTCCCAGTGTTATCCAATCTCACTAAGTGGGTAGTGCTTCAACAATGGTGAATGGAACTACTTGCTGTGAGCTCTGGCCTACACCAAAGAGGGGCGCAGGTGGCTCGCACCGGGCACTGGAAGGGGTAGCATCCATGTCGCTTTGGTAGGGAATCCCAATTTGTCGGTCACCGATGTAACGTCAAGAGTGAATGACTGAAAGGGAACAAAATCAGTTATGCATAGTATCCCTCGTTACCGGAAGGAGGGAACGGAGACGTCACGTCCCGTCGCCACGTCCAGTTGCCACGGATGCTGTTCCACCGCTGAGCGGCTGAGTCACCAGCTCGGCTCCTCAGCGAAAACCTGGTATGCATTGCACCTGCTGTCTTTTTATGCTCATGCTGTGATCAGCTGCAGCTGGATGCAATAATTTCTTGCCAGTGTGCACTGACTTGTTTAATTTACACTTGAAGTAGATTGGTCTATCGAAGCAATATCCCAATTAGTCATTCACCAACGTGATGTCTCAGTTCCCTCCTTCAGAGAATGAGGGTTACCATACGTAACCGAGACGTTTCTGTAGGACTACATAACATTATCTGCATACAGTATACTCACGTGAAGTATCATACACTATATATAAAATTTAGGCTGCATAATTGTTTATATAAATTGCAAAATGTAAACCATAGTATTACACAGCTCTCTGTATAAATTTATATATATAAGTATATCTAACTTTATCTACATACACACAGTACACACAGATATATGCAATATAATAAATCTTAGCTACAGTACACGACTGTTTACATCGTCACAAGATGTAAACTAAATTATTGCACTGCTGTATACATAAAGTTGGATACTGTATATAGTACATCCAACTTTATCTGCATATACTCACATATAAACATACTTTATAACAAATTTCAGCTGTGTGATTGTTTATACTGTTGCACAATGTGCACTATATTATTGCATAGCTCTGTAGATAGTACATAGATAGTATATCAAACTTTATCATACATACATACATACAAATGCATATGCATAGTATACTCACAAAAATTTATTGTACTATATACAGTAGCAAAATCTGTGAATTATAGTATCACCCAGCTTTATTCTGCTAAATGTGACTGTAAGGCATGATGATAATAAGATACATTAAACATTAAAGGGATAGTTCACCCAAAAATGAATATTATGCCATTATTTCATTTCATTTTATCAGCAGCACTACATGCATGCATGGTACACTCCTGAACATACATCGAAGACTGACACGAAACTGTTAAATAAAGTCATTATTTGTATTTTCTTCACACACAAAAAGTATTCTCGTAGCTTCATAACATTACGGATGATCCACAGATGTCATATAGACTATTTTAACAATGACCTTACTGCCTTTCTGGGCCTTAAATGCATCAGTTCTGTTGCTGTCTATGCAGGGTCAGAAAGCTCTTGGATTTCATCCAAATTATCTTAATTTGTGTTTTGAAGATGAACAACGGTTTTACGGGTTTGGAACAACATGAGGGTGAGTATTTAATGACATCATTTAAATTTGTGGGTGAAATATCCCTATTACACTGCTTGCATGATCAATAGTGGTAGACTTGGAATAAACTGAAAATACATTTCTGTATAATTCTCTATATCAGACACATCTTCTCAAATATAATACCTTAAGAGTAATTTATTCAAGTAAACAACATCAATTCCCCCCAACCACACCCCCCCCCCAGCACACATGCTTGCACACACGCAGATCCGACACCAACCCTCCCCCTAGTTTGTCAGCTCCCCCCTCCAAACCACAAATGCTCACCGCATTATCTGTCAATGCTGATTAAATAATGTAATTAATGACTTAATTAACATTTCTATAATCTATTTTAATAAATCTCAGGCGGCATAATGAGCGATTTTAACCTCCAGGCTCTGAGTATGAAAATGTGCAGCGCCAGTTTGGAGCGGTCGGGGGAATTTTCCTGCATGACAGTGAAACAGTGGGACTGAGAGGGGGGCACATGAGCAGAGCTCAAGGCCAGTGTCATCAGACTTGCTGTCTGTGCAAGATGAGAAACCTGTGGCAGCACCCTGTCCTCACTCATCACGGCTGACACTGAGGCCTCCCTCATGTGAAGTAAAACCTGCATCACCACACCTCAAGCACCATCATTTCTGTCTTGGTGTAATAGTATTTGAGCTTATCTAAACAGATTGTGCTGAATTATCTATATTTTCCACTGTGGAGGACTGACAGCTGTCAGAAACACTCCCATACATGTATAATTGTCAGCAAACATCCTGTACATATGCATTCGAAGCAGATCTGGAGTGACTTAATTTTGAAATGAATGTAGTGTACACACAATCTATCTGGACAACTTTAAAGGCAATTTTCTCTATATTTAGATTTTTTGCACCCTTAGATTCCTTATTCCAGGTAGTTGTATCTCGGCCAAATATTGTCTTATCCTAACAAACCGCACATTAATGGAAAGCTTATTTATTTCAGCTTTAAGATGATATATAAATCTCAATTTCAAAAAATTGACCCTTATGACTGGTTTTGTGGTCCAGGGTTTATATATATATATATATATATATATATATATATATATACACAGTATATATATATATATATATATATATATATATATATATATATATATATATATATATATATATATATATATATATATATATATATATATATATAAACTGAATAAAATTATACTTATCTAATATACTAAACTCAAAATTTGTTTTACAACGCAAAGTGCAAAAAACGTACAGTGCTCTCGGATTTCATTCAAAATGTTCACAAAAAAAGAAACTTTTAATTCCAGTCAAATTATAAAAAAGAAGTATTGAATAAGTGAAATAAATATTATATATTCCCATGTATACTGTACATTTTTAAATTCACATGAGTATTATCAATAACTAATGCAAGCAGTAGGTACTAAGCAGTGATTTCCTAAACTAAATCTAATGCTCCATATTTATAGCAACCAAAAAATTACATATAATATTGCTATATGCAGTTCATTTGTATACTGACCACAATGTAGGAATTCCGGTAGGAATGGGTCAACGGCAAGGAGTCGGGGTCGTGGAGGGATGATGAAAGACTAGAGAGAATGAAGGCAAGGCTGCTATGATTATTTATAGTGGTTCTCTCTTTCGTGGGTAATTGGATAAATTATGTAATTACTGATAGTGAATTGGCCGGGTTGATTATCTGTGCATGCTCCTCCCAAAATTGGTTAATAAAACATCACTACATGTACAGTTCCATTAGGTGACAAAAATCCAGATTACACACTTCAACTAAGGTTTTGCAAAGCAAACAAATTATTTTTGCCAGTATCTGATTGTTGCCAGCCTTTGGGGAAGTCATGGCCTAGTGGTTAGAGAGTTTGACTCCTAACCCTAAGGTTTGGGGTTCGAGTCTCGGGCTGGCAATACCACGACTGAGGTGCCCCTGAGCAAGGCACCGAACCCCCAACTGCTCCCTGGACACTGCAGCATAAATGGCTGCCCACTGCTCCGGGTGTGTGTGTGCACTTTGGATGGGTTAAATGCAGAGCACGAATTCTGAGTATGGGTCACCATACTTGTTTGTATTTCACGTCACTTTCACTTTTTTCACTTTCACTAATTTTTTTTCTTGAAGATAGATGTGGGTTCAAAGAGTGAAGAGAAGGTTGGAATAGCCTCAGCCCCTTCAACCGGACCCTGACCAAAACTCTGAGTAATTGGTCATGATAAAGATCTGACTCTACTTGTTCACAGCCTGGGGACTCAGAAGAACCTTATTGTTTATCTCCCAGTGCTAGCTGATCCTAACAGACCATCAGCAAATGCATTACGATTACAGTTCTTACCCAAACAACATGTAGATACAGTGCAATGCAGTCTGTGTTTGTTCAGTTTTATGAGGTGGAATTTAATCACCCAGATCTCGGGATATTTTCTTTTATCATACGTAAGGGCTTTATTACTTGTTGGAGGATCAAACAGACGGAGTGGTCTCAAGCCTGGGGTGAATCTGTATCAGTTAGGACAATAGAACCAAACAACCTTTGTATTCAGAAAGGCCACGACACTGTTGATCCTAGACAAGAGATTACAGTAGATCATTCATTATCTTCAACCTGAAGTACCTGAACAGAAGTGTGAGGATCAAACAATCCTGACTGCACATCCCCATATAATGTCTTTCTAGATGTCATTAATGTCACTGCAATTTTATTCTGCCTTGGGACAAAATGTGCATATTACCACTACATCCCCCTACATTAATAAGGTATTGTGATAAATAAATAAGAAGTTTGCTAAAATGAGATGAACATAACAGGGAAAGGTCAAGAGACATCCAGAGAAGAAGTTGTTTTTTTCTTTCTTTTGTTTTCCTAAATGGTTGTCTCCGAGCACTTTTCCAAAGGTTAAGATGACAGAAGCTCAGATGAGATGCTGAGGGTGGGTAGGAGGGGCCGGTCCCTAAGCGGGGCCTCCAGTCCCCCAAGGGTCCTTGCTGACTGAGACGCACCCTGACAGCAGGCAGCAGGACACTGGCACACCGCGGGCAGCATAGGCACCATGGGGCAAATCCCTTTCTTTGTGCCTCTCTTGCACACACACATACACACACATACACACACACACACACACACACACACACACACACACACACACACACACACACACACACACACACACACAAAACACATCTCCTAACTGTAGACACAGCACAGAAAATCAAGACTGAAAATGAGAGGATAATTGTAGGTGAATGGTTTTAAAATCCGAAATGACCAAGACAGGAAGAGTGCCAATGAATGAAAGTTAAGGAGAGAAACAGATTGTGACAGTGTATCATAACCCAATAAAAGAGTGCCATTACACAGCCATCGGGAACATTGTGAGGCCTGTTCCAGTGCCTTCCGGCTTGCAGCACCCATTCTGATGTCTAATTCAACTCGATTGTTTGATGATGATTAGGTGACTGGAGTTTCATTTTCTTACTGCAAGAAAGAGCTTAAAGTCATGGTGGAGTTTCCTAGAAATGGAACTGCACTAGAGCAGTGGGTTGTGATCCAAAAATGAGTTGCAGGTCAGCAAAAAAAAAAAAAAAAAAAAAAAAAAAAAACATGATAAAAGCAAATAATAAAAAGCTAATAACCATATAATTAGGACAGGCTTATGGGGTTTTAAAAAGGACGAGAAAATGCTTCTGGTACCTTTTGTTGTTGACACTGAAGGCCATATGTCTAACAAAACTCTACAGAGCATCTGTCACTTCCACAATTTGGGTCAATGATTTGTTTAATTTTTTTTTTTACTTTTGTATTAATATTATTTATTAAACTCAAATGTAAATTTTATACAAGTGTCCTGATATTATAATTATGAAAGAATGAAACACTTTTGAAAAATTTTTTTTTTTTGTTTTTTTTTTTAGCAACGCTCTGTTTCGTCCCACTTTCAGTGCATTTGGCTTCCCACATGTAGGGCTGAACACCGGTTCTCTCGCTCTCAGTTATGTTGCTTCTACAGTCTGTTTACTGCTGTAGATATGCAATGCAGAGAGACCTATAAGGGACGCCCTCTTCTGGAGACTGGGCGGGAATATGCAGCTCATTTGCATTTAAAGCAATACACTCCAAAACAGCTTTTTTTTTTTTTTTTTTTTTTTTTTTTTTTTTACACACCCCAAAAATGACATTTTCCAGCTGTTATAATAAATTATCTGTTGGGTATTTTGGGCCGAAACTTCACAGACACATTCTAAGGACACCCAAGACCAATGTTACATCTTGTAAAAGGGGCATAATAGGTGCCCTTTAAACTAGAAAGTTGTAAACACTCACATGTACTAAAATTCTAAGTATTTTTTTATTATTATTATTTTAACTTGGTTGCATCTTTTATTTGGTGTTGGGTTGGTTCTAATTTACTAGAGTGCCAATGACAGTAAAAGCAAAAATGATATGCATCCAGAAAACACTGCATGCTCAGCCAGTAGAAAGATCTGTGGACATTTCAAGTTCCCAAAATATGGGGCTCTTGCTCCACACAACATCCTTTATGCAAGCTGCACTTAATGAGATGGGATGTCAACTTGTTACACAAGGCTGATCTTACACAAGATATCAGATAGCTTTTTGGTAATAAATAACTCCCATGCAATTATTAAGAGGTGGAATTCGTTATACGAACATGCTACAATTGTCTGCTCATTTGCATAGATTGCACCTGGGGTGCAATGCATCAAAATGGCACTACTTCTGCCCTGCTGGTAACCACATACATATGCACATGCATATTGGTGCACACATTTATAAATATGATTGCAAGAGAAACATTCTACACTTAAGTGTGTTGTGTTTTACATACAGGTACAAAGGTACAAACCAGGTTTCCTTTTGAAATGTATCCAAGCTGACATAACAGGAAACTGGGGAAAAGGGTTTTATAGAATAGATTTATTGACAATATTCCAAATGTATGTTCTAAATTTAATAAATATAGTGCTCTATATCACTGTAATGATGAGACATCCTGCCTTATCTGGAATGTGAAAGACATTTTGAAAAGAAGAAAACCAGACACATTCTTTAATACTACTTCTTTTGAATCTTTCATACTCATTTAAAATCAAAATCTCTTTTTATTTCTAAACATAGAAAACACATTAAGCAAAATGCATTTCACTAGTTTGGAAGAATGATAGACCTGCAGTGAGACTGTTGAAAGAAACGGCAATTCATATGTCAATGGAGAAGATCTATACATTACATTGTGAGATATACATAAAGGATACATGCAGTTTGGGAATGCCTTAATGAACTTTCTTTGATATGTTTGATGAAGGAAGATATTTTCAAGGTTGTAGCATATAGTCTAGACAACTTAAAAAGTTTTGCTGCATTTACTTATATTTTATGTATTAATATATATTAAAAAATCTAATTTATTCCTGTGATGGCAAAGCTGAAGTTCCAGCCTTCAGTGTGATGTGATCCTTTATCAGTGAAATACACACACACACACACACACAAATGTACAAAAGCTGTCACTGGGATGGTACCTTTTAAACGGTACACCTTTGTACCTAAGTTTATATTAAAGGTACAAGTAACCAAAAAGGTACAAAGGTGTACTTTTTGAAAAGGTACCACCCCAGTGACAGCTTTTGTACCTTTTTCTCTGAGAATGTACATGCACTGGCTCTTTATTCTATTTTGTTCCCAGTGTTGGATTTTGCTGTTAGTAATTTTCAGACAGGCTGTTGATAGATGGGAAATATTTTAAATCCCTAAGGTTTAGGTTTAGCTATCTGTTTTTATTATTATAGTACTAATATGCATATAACATGGGAAAGTGTATAGAGGCACTATAAAATCATGTAAATGGGGTATTTGCAAATATATGCTGTAGAACAAATAACCAGTAATGTGTGCAAAAGGTTTTTGCCGGCCTTGCTTTTTCTTGAAATAGTAGTAGCTACATATGTGACAAGTGTACTTATGAGTAGGACAGATGTTTGATAGCACCAAAATACAACATGTTGTCCCTTGTGGTAAACCTGAACTTAAAACACTATCATCATATATTTTTAAAAAGTTTTCCGGCGCAAAAACATAAGGTGAGATATGTAAAGCAATGCAGTACTTCAGCCTGATGCTTCTCTCTAACAATTTAATGTGTTGTTTAAACATAAACCAATTTCCCGTTGTAAAATTACAGCTCATTACTGGTGTGGATAACGGCTGGAACAACAGTATAATGGTAAATAAAGCATAAAGTATAAAGTATAAAGCAAATTACCAGCCCAGCCAAAATATTAATTATCAGTTCACAAGGTACATTCCACGCTGAAAAAGTACTTAATAAGAAAATCTATGAGCCTTATTTCCTTGATTACAAATAGCCTCGAATGTTATTTTTCTTAAAATAAATAAAGAAAAAAAAAAACAATAAAGAGGGAGGGGGTGTGTTGGAACAATTACTGTACATATCACAAAATTTCATTAATTTCATTATTCTAAAAAGGCACCCGAGGTGATTTTGTATTTGCATCACTGTTTCCATAAATATCATGTTAAATGTACACATTTCGCTCAATGACGTGAGTCAGTCGTGGAAGTCAAGCAACATAATTCTTTCCATTATGGGTACAGAGCAGTGTTGATCATGTTTATTTCAGGAGTTTAATGCATTATTTACAAGTCGGATGCTAATAAAAGCAGACTGCTCATTTACTAATGACTTGAAGCACCCGGAGCATTTTTCCAATTACTTATATTAAAACTGAAAAACACTCTTATAAAACCTAGCAGGATAAAGAGAGAGAGAAAGAGAGAGGGAGAGAAAGCATGTGTATCCTGTTTTTTGCTTTAATTGAAACCGTTCAAAGATTATTTCGCTTTATTAAACAGACAAACCTGAAGGAATCGAATACAAATGTGATAAATGAAGGCTTGTCTTCAAATAAAGGTGAAATGAACAGCGACGCTCAGGAGCAACAGGATGAAGCTGGTTCTTTTTACAAACACCAGGCCTCTCTTTATGACCTGTTCGTTTCAGATCTTTATAAAATGATTCCGAAACAGGCAAGAGAGCAGTTGTCATAAGTTAGAAATGAATGTACTTTATGAACCTGTTCTCTGAGGAAAATAACACTTCAGATTAAATTTGTTTTCTTGTCAGTTGTTGACAGGACGAGGCCAGCATCTTATTACTGTTCGATCTGAAAATGGGCATGTTTATAAATTACAGTATTTTTTATTTATTTATTTTATTTTTTTCAGGGAAAATGAAAGACATTACAGAACTACAAATAGTGGATAGTCAGATAATCAGACATGAAAAAAACTATCCACCATTATTGGATTATGGATTTGTCACATGTTTTTGGAATCAGAGGGGAAGCATGTGAACAGTTTTGCAGCCACACTGCCCAATTGGCTGAAACATAACAAAGGCATTTTTATTATAGTTGCAGCTTTTATAGTAATGGATGCTAATCTCATAGGTTTGATTGATTGTATGGATTGTTCTCTTTTTATCTCTCTTTTTATTCTTCAAAAGAATAAAACATCGGTTTCATTTTTCTCTAGCTCTGAGGTTTTCAACAGAGAGCAACACAAAACGCTCCTCGTTCAAAGTGAGTCATTCCTAAAAGATTTCACAAGACCTTATGCAATGAGAAAGTTCATTTCCCCTCATTATTTTCAGACCGATCCTTTAATAACATCAGTTTATGACACCCATCCCATGTGGAGAGGAAACATATGCTATTTTTTTTTTTTTTTTACATTTTCAGATAGCTATGGAAAGCAATACTGTAATGCATTATTATCAAAATGTTGTATATATGTGTTTTTTTTTCTTTTTTTGCTTGTTTTTTTGACATATTTGTAGGCTTTTTAAAAAGCATTTTTTGAACAGGCTCAGATTCCTTGCGAGCTGCATGTGTCATGTACTTCATCTAATGGCTTGTCATTACTGATAACATTTAAATGAGTTACCTATTAACTTCAAATGCTACACTCATTGGAAAATACAGGAAAATTAGTTAAGCTTGGCTATTGAGTTGCCATATATATGTATAACAAATGAATGAAGGGAAAATGCGATCAATATAGCTTTTAATTTTACACCTCATTGATCATGTCAATATCACACACACCTTCAGCAATCAGTAGGAAAACTGACTTTTCCCAGACTAGATTTCCAAGCTGCCTGTGTATAACCTCTGAGAATGCATATCCAAGAATGCATAGCTCCTTTAAAAGAAATAAAGATCGTATGCTCACCGCTCATGCAATAATAATTTGGCTCTATAATGCTAATAGACAACAGCCGAAAACACACTCAGGGACCTCTTGTGATCTCATTTCCCTTACAGTTGGCTTATTGCTTTACTGATTATAATGGTAAACATAGAGAAGTAAATTAAGAGTGAGATAGTAAAGGGCTGATAGAAATCTAATCAAATTGATCTCAACTTTAATCAAGCATTAGTAATGACTTGAGGCAGCAGTGGCCTGTAACAAATACGGCACACACACGTGCAAGTATACATGCACACATACATTTAACAGTCTGAGAAGCCATCTGGTCATGATGAAATATGAAACACACACACACACACACACACACACACACACACAGACACACACACACACACACACACACACACACACACACACACACACACAGTTATGAATTGTTTGAGAAGTGTTAGCTGGAACAAATAAAACAGCGGTGGTCGTGATCTCCCCTTCTCATTCTCTGATGTCGCAAGTTAGTTAGAGTTTGCAAATGGTGTCACGTGGTTTATTGTTTTTTTCTATAATTAGACAGGCCACAGACGTGCACTCTGAGCCTCAATTCCTAAATTATTTTTAGTCTCCCTATTCATCTCTAAAACAGGCTGAACCGGAATAGAGAGGGTGCTTTTTTTTTTTTTTTTTTTAACTGAGAACATTATCACTCAGGAGTTCAGCCACAAGACAGGTATCAACAAAGCCTAGGAGGTACTCACTTGAGCAACAGGGCTTCACTAAGCAGGCCAAAGCAGATTGCAGCTGACTTGAAGAGCGAGTGTGGATGGGGACTGTCAAAAGCACTCATCATCTGGTACACCACGAATGGCACCAGAGCCAGCAGGAGAACAGCTATGGTGAGAATGGACCAGGTCTGCCACTGAGAGGCCACAGTCCGCCAAGGTGCACATCTCTGCAGCTGATACTGAGGGAGACACGGAGAGGAAAACTCATTATTGAAGGATAAACAGGAAAGGGGCAATCAAAAGAGGAGGTGCTTTATCTAGTTTACAGAGTGGATTTGTCATAAACATGTAATTTAAGGATGTTCTTTTTTTCATGCCAGCTTAATATATGTAGGCTGATTCCCCTTAAAATTATAAATATTATATATTATACACTTTCGAAATATTGCCCTCCTAGTTTGAGCATCTTGACCTAACAGGAACAGGACAAGTGAAGTGTTCAGGAAATCTGTTTAATATCAGGTATAATATTACAATAGATTTCTATTTTATTTATTTTATTATTATTATTATTATTATTATTATTATTATTATTTCCTTTATTGTTATAGGACAGTGTATATAAGACAGGAAACGAAGTGTTATTGCTGTATGTTTATCAAATATGTATTTATTTTTTCCAAAAATATTTTTAATTTTACCCACACCAGATATGAAAACATATCAAATGAATTTAAATGGTTTACTCCTGTCTACTGACTGTGCACCTTGTTTCTGCCAATCAAAAGTGCCAATCAAAAGTAAAGGTTTTAAGTCGTGCTGTCAAACAATTAATCGCGATTAATCACATCAAAAATAAAAGTTTTTGTTTGAATAATATATGTGTGTGTTCTGTGTATATTTATTATGTATATAAATAAATACATACACATTCAGTTTATATTTTGAATCTATTTACATGTATTTACATGTCTATATTTATATTCATATAATTTATATTATAAATAAATATATTTAATATATAAACATAACCTATACATGCATGTGTGTATATTTATATATACATAATAAATATACACAGCACACATACATATATTACGTAAACAAAAACTTTTATTTTGAATGCGATTAATCACGATTAATCGTTTGACATCTCCAGTTTTAAGGTGTGTGTACATGTTCATGTGATATCAATGGCAAATAATTGTTGTCAAATGTCTTGCAGCACTAGAGTGATTAATAACATGGCATTTACAATTGGAAGAAAAAAAAGTGTCTTAGCACTAAAGCGCAAAGATGGCAGATTTCAAATTGCATACTTCCGGGGGTCCTGTGCCAGCAAAGCAACTGCCATTGAGATAAGTGGGAATATTTTTCTTCAAGTATTACAGATGTCCTTGGTTAAGGATCAGATCAGGTACACACATTTACTGTTTACAGTGTAAACCTTTGCTTGTTTCAGAAAATTAGGTCAAAACATTCAACGGTTATTTAAACAATAATTAAAGGTAATTGTAACACAAGAAATTCAAATAATTTCGGCAATCAAAATATTTCTGATAGCATATCAGAAAAGCTTGTATAAAAGTATGCTGTTCTGTTTTCATTCTGTATCCTGAGGCCTAGTCATTAGGGCTCCACAGAAAACAAACAAGCCGCCTTTGTGAGGCTAAACATCCCTCCTGACTACAGCTTGTGGCTTCACACCTGTTCTCTCTCTCTCTCTCCTTGGCTTCAGGCATGGAGAACTCTGTCACGGCCACACATTGCATGTGTATGTGTGTGTGTGTGTGTGTGTGTACACTCCCGCGCCCTCAGGCACTTTGTCGCTGACATTTTGTTTTATAGCCTGTTTTATTAATATTCTTGCCACTTACCAAATTAATATCTGAGTTGGTGAGAAATTTAATAACCACAAAATATTATACAGGAAAGTATTTACTCTGAGGAAGTAGATGAATAGATCGCCACATCCTCAATTCATCTCAGAAAATAAACCAAACAGCTATTATTTTTCCAGTGTATTTTTGTAGGCCACACAGAATGTTAACCTACACAGTACATAGTACATTGTTGGATTCCGATTTACAACAACGTACAATTTCAGTCTTTCTATTTCAAAATGTCACATTTAATTCAGTGTGCTACATGCCACTTCTTTGTTATTATTTGTGAAATTAGTAGCAATTTCTGAGTGCAATTTTTTTTTTTTTTTTTTTTGTGAATAAGCACTTCATTCCTCCTACAAATTCAAATCTCGGTCCTCATGTGCTTTTGTTGATGAGAAGTAAAAATTTGCCTAGCAAAAAAGAAACTTGAGAAAAAGAAAAGAAAAGAAAAAAAAAAAAAGCCTGACAAGCTAACCACTCCTGGTGTGATATCTGGAACAGCATTTAATTAGTGTCCCTGCCTCATCTGCAAATGCATACCGCCGCCTCACTTGTGTTAGAACAGCTATTCATTAATTAGATTCTTTGTGGCAAGTGCCACTGAACTATCTGCAATGTTTAAGGTTGCATCAAGCCGCAGTAAGTGCTTTCCTGATAGTGGGACACATCCATCTTCATTTCTCAGCCTCTATGTTTGACTCTGCCCTTCAGCCAGATGGAGAAAAACAAAGAGAGAGAGAGACATAGGAGAGAAGGAAAGAGAGCTTCAGAGGGACCTGATACGATTCATCCTAGGCAGACCCTGAACTTTCACCTGCTTTTATTTCTGCACCAAAGCTAATGAATTTACAAAGGTAAAGTGGGTGTCCACTTGTGGAGGCGTACGAGAGCTGCCATGATCTGAGGCACATGCGACAACAGATGCAAACCAACATGTGGAGCTTTTCAGGATCTTGATGAAAAAAAAAAATCAACATTGAATTCTGAAAAAAATATAAACAGGCCAGATTCCTACGGCAAACAGATATGGGCTGTGAGAGGAGAAGCTGTCCCACTAGCACACAGATACTTCCTGAATGGCCTTTTCTCCCTCCCTGTGGTTTGAACTATACAGTGTACCCACATAACCCCCATGCCAGCCTAATCTTCATCCAAACAGCCCTCCTTCACCTGAATATAAACATTAGATTGTCTGTACATCATGAGTGGCCTTTGCTCCTCTGGGTGTTTTGCATTGCTATGCTCCAGGTGTAATATTAGTGTTTATTTAGTCAAGGAAGGCATGTGGCATTAGTAGAACAGTTAGACGGGTTTCTACAGTATATGTGGATGCATGATTGCCTAGTATTCCCAGAAGAGTACTGATGGATAAATGGTTTTAGGTTTGACTTGATGATAGTTTGAAGCTGCTGTTTTTAATGGGGGCTGTGTGTTTTGAGTACATTTAAGGGGGTATTTACATAACCCAAGAATGGGGGCATTGAAAAGTACAGGGCCTGTGTGGACCGTCATGCTTGCTAATATGCTCTGGAGTTTTAATTTAGCTGATTTCCTTCACCCTCATGTACTTCTTGCCCCAAGCCAAACTCGGATTTGGTTTCTACGACATACCCCATTTTTTTTTTTTTTTTTTGGTGGTTTCTCTTATATTTTTGGTGGTTTCTATTTATATATGTACAGCATTTATGGATTTTTGTCTTTATTTTTTCACAGCACCTTTTTCAATGTCAAAAAATGTCTTCATTTCACATTTCTTGTTGAGTCTCACATGAAAATAGCAACTAAAATATATTTATTATACTGGACCGTTCAAAAGTTTGTGGTCAGTAAAAATTTTTTGAGATTTTTTTTTTTTTTTTTAATTATTATGCTCAAAATATAATAAATTCTGGTAAAACCTTAAGGTTAAGGATAGGTTCAAAATGTATACATTATTATATGATGGCAAAACTAAATTTTCAGCAGCCTTTTAGAGGTCTGCAAGCCCGTCAGGTCCTGACACGCTGAGTCCATTCGGGCCGGGCTCGGGCCATTTTTTTACAGATCGGGCTCGGGTTTGGACTTGGGCTCATTTAGCTTCTCTCCTTTTATTGTGCCCAGAGCACACTAAGCTACTATATTAAATGTTGTATTGATTATATTATAAATTATTTACATAGCGTACGCATAAAGTCCATAAATTACGCTGAGCTTCCTCACCGTCTGGTCAGCTCTTCAAATCTGCTGCATCGGCAGCTTTTTCCAGTTCAGATATCAGGGCTGTTATTTGTCCATTTATGATCGGATATCTGTATTGGCTACTGAAGTGCCATCAAAGGTTTGAATATCAGTTCAAATTGTGGGCGTACTCAGTAACGAACTATGATTTAAAAGTAACAAAGTAGATTATTTTGCTTAATTTGTACTTAAGTACAAGTAAAAGTAAAAGTAAAAGTACAGCTTTAGAAATATGCTCAAAAAAGTACAAGTATCTGAAAAAACTACTTAATTACATTAAAGTAAGAAGCTGTAATCCGTTACCTCCACCACTGCGTATTTTAAGTTGTTTCCAATGCAAGTGATCGCGCCAGCGCCTCCATGTCCTGCAAAGCGCGGCTAAGCTCCTCTCCGCACAAACGATTGGATAAATGTCTAACAGCGCACATTTATAGGTTAAACATTAAAACTGTTTTATATCTATAGATTTTATTTTAGGCAAGTCATGATGATTTGAGAAGGCTAAATTGATCAAACATAGGCTATGATTAACTTACTGTCTGCTGTGGCTGCTTGGTCGTTAGGAAAAAAACCCACACACATTTAGCAAACAAACAAAAAAAAATGCTCCAAATATTTTTCTGAATTAACTTTTTTCTAACTTTGCTTGCCATACCATTATATTACCTAACCCTAACTTGAAGTTACCAAGATATTGCAGCTATGAAGACATACTTTCTTAGAATTCTCAAGGAGCTTAAAAGAAAAATGTTCCACTTTGCTAATGCACTTATGTGATGGTATTGTCATTCTAAAGTATCATAGACCAAAATAGGCCTGCTTTTATTTATAAACTCTAGCTTATTGGGGGAAACTTTCTGCCTTTGTGCTTGAGCTGAATAGATACCAAGAGCTGAGATGCTACTTTGTTAAAAATGAAACATAGTTTTCCATCATCTAAAGATAATGGACACAATTTCCAAGGTAAAAGCTTTTGAGGGCTAATATGTTGTTGAACAATGTGAGACTTCTAATGGAGGGACATCAAAAGAAAAGGGACACACAGAGGAAGATAAGGGTAGAGAGAATTGGTCAGTCCCTTTGTCTTAAATAATCACAGGCAAGATGGCAGAGCCTGTTAAAAGTTTTTTAATGGGTGAGCACTGAAATGGAGCACTACTGTGCAGATGTTAGCATTGTATCTCTGTCCTCTCAGTATACGTCCCTGGGCCACTGTCATATTTTTTATTTAAACAATACCTCTATCAAGGCTAAGGAGATGCAGTTTGGGTTAAAAGCACCACAAAAGGGTCACAAAGTACAGCAGGAAAATTTGATTACCCTGGAAGACCCAAAGAAAAGAAGCAGCATTATTGAGACAACTAGTGGAAAAAATGGGCTTGTGGGTTTCCATGCTTTTCTGTTCCTTCTGGAATAGAACTATTGGATGTTAACACAATTTTTTTTTTTTTGTGTGTGTGTGTGTGTGTGTGTGTGTGTGTGTGTGTGTGTGTGTGTGTGTGTGTGTGTGTGACTGTGTGTTTGTGGAAAAATACTGTAGTCATTTATTAGACATATAATAAAAATGGAATCGTATTAACTTTTATTAAATGAAAAATAAATAAATAGAGAAAACACTTGACTGCGAGTGGGACATCCTCATATATACTGTCACCACAACAATAAAATCCCCCTTCTGTTGTTACAACAGCTGCAACCTCATACATGCTTAACCTTAATAAAGCAATTTGCTGCCATTGTGTTTAATATCCAAATAGGACAAATTTAAACCATCTATAAGTTGATCTAGATTAGCTCTTTAATGGGCAATGAATGTGAAAATTGTTCTCCCAGCTTTTGATACATGACCTCTTTACATGTTTTGAATGCATATGTGCAATAAAGTGGATGTAAAGGACAAATGAACTGGGTCTCTTGATAAAAAAGATGCTTTATATGTAATTAGGTATTCAAAACAGTGGTGGATAATTAAACAACATATTATCCCAAATGGTGCGAATTTGAAATATCTTTAGTAGGTAATCCAGTATAACTACATAGTTAGTATGCTTGTTGTAATAAATTAACTCTTGGTTAACAATCACAGACAGCGTTGTGTTCATCACCTCCTAATGTTTTATGAAAATGACCTTTAGGAGCCATTCCAATCAATCAATTAGACGACACAAGGCCTATTGGGATTATTTAAAAGCCAACATCTTGGAAGTAGGACACTACACATTCTTCTACAATCCATATTAATAAGGCAACCCAAATACATTTTCTACATTTGTGCATTATGTATATATGACATCATTTTTGGAAATGCATTTCACCTGAGGGCCTAACTACATCTATTATAAATTTGTTTCTATATTTACAAGACATTCTCTTTGCACTAGTGCATACAAAATCAAGCATGCAAACAAATAAAACTGTGCACAAGCTTTGTCACTGATGTGGTACAAACAGCACAGATCCATTGGCAATCTAGGAACACTGGGATACAGAGTCTACGGAAGCAATCACAATAACATTTCTATCAGCCATAATGACTGATCGAATCTACAAGAGGGGCACAGTTCATCTTTAACATGCTGTAAATGACATCGGCTGAAGAAAGGAAACAAAAAGCACAAACGGTCAAGTGAAAGGAAAGATAAAAAAACACACTGGAGAGAAAAAACATAGTTGGGGGGAAAAAGGGTGGAGGAAAAAAGGCATGAATATATTTTGTCCTCTCCCTCCGGCTGCTGTTTTGCATAGACATTGCTGTGTTGGCGTGGGAGTGGAGGACTCTGTTAGACCAGCATTAGCATAAGTTGATCAGAGGGTCTGTCTGAATCGGACAGGAAAGAGGATAGGCCCTGAAGTGAACACTTTGTGACCACTATGAGATGCAGAGAGACAACTTTACTACAGCATCAAAGACTCATGCTCATTTCCTGTAGCTAAGTGAATACTGACGGTTTGCTGAGAGCTTCCACCTGTTTTACAAAGTTGGTGGTGGACAGAAAGAACCAGATCATTATCATAAAAATATAATAAAGTCTTCTGAAGACATACAATAGCTTTGCATAACAAAAACATCAAAATTTTTGTCATTATTCACTGGTAATATTCCACTGGATTTCAGTGATTTGAACTCGAAAACTGTATCAGTCAGATTTGTGACCAAATCATTCAGGCTGGTTTTGTGAACTACTGTAGATCAACCATTCCACCAAACATATCCCACTCAAATAGACTATTCATTCATGAAACTCACATGAATGCACAAGAACTGGTTTTAGATGAATAATGACTTTGCTCTATTCCCCAAACATAGACGTTAGATGTCTTCAGAAGACTTGGGAAACCGTCTTATGGACCATTTTTCTTTTTGGAGATTAACAGCCCCAGTTCTCAGTTACTTTCATTATATTGAAAAGCATGTATGTCCTTAAAAAAAAAATAAAAAAAAATAAAAAAATGACATGATGGTAAATAATAACAATTTTCAGTTTCTGTTCAATTCTACCTTTAAAAACGTTATATGAGAGTTATTTCACAAATATACACTTGACATCTGATTCAGCAGTGCAGTAATAAAAACAATGTCAAATGACAGATTTAATAAAAATGATGCTACAATAATAAGGCAGAAAATGTAGATAGAGCTCAATGAGCGGAAAGAAGTGATTTTTAAAAGATTCTTTCCATTTAAGCACTGAAGTGTTAACTTTGTTTTTATTTTTCACTTTAAAAAAAAAAGAAAAGAAAAAAGAAACTGTTCTAAGCAATTGCTTTCCATAATGATTTACGGTTCGTTAGTCAATTTAATTTATAATTGAATCGGATGGTTGTGGCTCTGTCTAACTCCCTGTCTCCAAAGGATGAGAGCACATTCAAACTGTTTCATTAACACCAGGGGCCTATAGAAAAACGACCCCAGAGCGCACCGCGCTGTTCCGAGTGTAAGTTGTTCTGCAAAACATACAGCGCTAATGGAACATATCCGAGTGCTGTAATATACTACTGGGAACCAGAAATGACAAGTTTCATGACAGCTTTTCCTCTTTGGCTCACTCACAAGCAGTCTGTCATAAACAAAATAAAAATAAACCTTTGGTCAAATTAATTCAACAACTGGCAACGCCTTGCTAAGCCACCCAAAAGCACCCGAAAGCTCCTCCCTTTGGCGAAAACCTACCACAAATTACCCATAAAAGCTAATTAATGCAAAAATATCCCCAAAAATGTACTGCATGTGCAAAAAGGAAGCTTTATAGTCAAATTACTAATTGAAGATTTTAGCGCATTTTCCTCAGTTGTGTTCTGGAACAAGGGCTCTGACAGAGCCTCTGAAACGAGCTTGTGTGTTGTTTGCAGACCGACAGTCTAACGTTCCTGAAGCATGAGAGTAGAGTCCATTAACTAATAGAGATTAAAAGCCTGATGCCTCTCCCCCTCCCTCGGATTACACTTCCAAAGCACACGGCTGATTGATGAGAACCAGCAGGCTGCCTGGAATCTCCGCTTTCATTAAGGTTTCCCTCCCTCCTTCCCTCTTTCCATCCACCCATCCCTCCATCCGCTTCTCTATACCTCTGTCCGTCTCAGTGGGGGAAGAGGGAAGTAAACAGATGGAGAGGTCTGGAGGAGATAAGTGGCAGCACTTTAGCATGAGCACTATAAGGGTTCCGTGCACCGAAGGGTCATTTCTGTCACCTGATGTGATCTATTCTGACATGAAAGAACTCCACCTATATGTCATCATCCTCTTTGTGCAGGTTCTCTCGTGAGCGGCACCAGAGTTGACGGAGTTCCTGGACCACAAGGCTTGACTTCTAGATCTTATAAGGTGCTCAAAGAGTCCACAAGATTGAAGATTTCTGGAAATAGCAGTCCGAGATGGAGATGGAGGCACCTTGGTAGAAGTGTTCGAGAGGGGCGGTTATGTCATTCTCAAGAGGATAAGGTGCCCTGACAAGGCAATCAGGAGCGAAGTGATTCTGCAGCCACGCGGCCTCAGTGCTCTCGTCCCTCACTCTGATGAGCTTTTGACAAATGGAGAGCAGTTGAAATTGGTTTTGTATGAGCGCTTTCAGATCTGTCTCTTAGCAGGATTATTGCCACCTGTCTTCATTGGCCACATGAGTCTGTCTATTCAGCGCACTCACAGGTTTAGCGGCTGGTCGTTCAGTATAAAATTGCACAATTGTTCAAAAAAGCTCCACTAACCTTCAGTCTCTGCCTTATAACTATTAATATTCAAGCCAGCCCTCCCCTCTCCTATCTGTGCCCAGGTGACCAAATTGCAGAGGTCAACAGCGCCACTCCAAACAAATCTGTTCATCGCATATCGTCCAAATGTCAAGCAGAAGCTGAAACAGGAGGCTTGTGGAAGTGCGGGACCTATTACCAAAGCCCCATCACAACCCTTACAATCTGCTCGTGCTCCCTATTAAATTAATGACAGATAGTGCATCGCAATCAAGTGAACCTCCATAATCGGATAAGTTACTCAATTCAGATAATGAAAGCTGAGGGAAACTTTGTCTTGGGGGCAGTGATATCTCCAGTGATCATTCAAGGAGCAGCTGCAGCACTTTAGAGATTTTCTTTTGTCTAATCATTAATGCGGCAACAAAAGAGAAACTATTATTTTAAGCCTGGGAAACAGAATCAATAGTCATGATCGATAGGCAGATTCACAGACTGTGTCACATTTACAGAATGAGAGTGTTGGATTGCAGTGACTCAGCTCTGTTTTTCGTTATGTGAGTATATCCACATCAGGGGCTGGAGCGAAATAGAAAAAAATACAAATAATGTGAGGATACAAATGGAGGTTTGAAACGTTTACCATCGTACTGGGAACGCTGTCAAAGAGGCTCACCAAGTCCTTACATTAATTTGCGGTATTAACGGGATAATAGCTAACCTTTGTGTCATCCAAAGTCATTACACTTTAATTCATCTTCAAACAAGGAAGATATTTTGGTAACACATTGGTAACTATAATCCTCATTATTTACTAGTTGCATTATTAACATATTGGCTGTTTATTAATACTGATAAAGGACATATTTTGCATGACCATATTCTACATCCCTAATAACACTACTAACTATTAATAAGCAGCAAATTAAGACTTTATTGAGGCAAAAGTCGTATATGGTTTGTTAATAGCGAGAATTGGACCTTAAAATAAAGCATAACCGATATTTTTAATGAAACCTGAGAGATTTCTGTCCCTACACTGAAAGTCCATTAAACCCAATCTTTCAAGCTTTAAATAATCCATATGAATCAAGCTGTTGAAATTGTTGCTAAGCTGTCACATATAAAATATGGTAAGACTTTAGGATATGGACCAATTCTCACTATTAACTAGTTGCTTATTAGTATGCCTATTATTCACATATTGGCTGTTTATTAGTACTTATAAAGCACATATTCTGTATGATATTCTACATCCCTAATCCTACCCAATACCAAATTAGGAGTTTATTAAGGGAAAAGTCATATTTAATGGTTTATTAATTGGACCTTAAAATAAAGTGTGTTCTAACTTGTTCTATAACATAAAACCAGCTAGAAATAGTCTATTATGACAAAAATATAGCCTTTTATGTCTTCCCTGTGACAACACAAGTCGTGGCCTAGTTGTTAGAGAGTTTGACTCCTAACCCTAAGGTTGTGGGTTCAAGTCTCGGGCCGGCAATACCACGACTGAGGTGCCCTTGAGCAAGGCACCGAACCCCAAACTGCTCCACGGGCGCCGCATCATTAATGGCTGCCCACTGCTCCGGGTGTGTGTTCACTGCTGTGTGTGTGCACTTTGGATGGGTTAAATGCAGAGCACGAATTCTGAGTATGGGTCACCATACTTGGCTGTATGTCACGTCACTTTCACTTTTTTTTTTTACTTTTTTAATGTACTGGCAACACCCACAGTTAGGTCATCAATGGTGAATAACTAGAAGCTCAGCTTAGATACGTGGTCCCACCACAAAAAATGGCTATGAACACTACTAGATGATATAAAAACACTATGAAACACTATTTTTATCCAGCTTTTACATCCTTTCACAGATTGCATTTGCAGGTGGCATGAGGCAAAGGGGCGCACTTATAGGCCCCAAGTGGCAGCCACCCAAAAGGACCCAAAAGCTCCTCCCTTTGGCAAAAACATACCACAAATGACTCATAAAGGCTAATTAATACATGGAAAAATTATCCATGGAAATGTACTGCTTGCATACAAAGGAAGCTTTATAGTTTTATACTCAAAAGCCAACTGACCTTAGATGAAGTGCTATGTATAAACACGCAAAGATGAAAAGGAATAGTATTTACCCAAGGTTAGTCTGACACCTGTGTCAGATTGTAAGCGCTGAGATTTTTTAATTAAAAAGGAATGCCCTCATAACAAATGGGACAGGACAGACACATCAAAGATCCATTAATTAATATGCGTCAGTATGGTATGTTTGGCACAGACCGAGCTTATCAACTGTGGTGAAATGAGAGCTATTACACAACCTTAAGCTGTGGTAAAAACATCAGAGTTAGTGAAATGAAAGGTGCAGAGTGAAAAAGACGTGCTGTCTGTCTGTATATATGTGAGTGTAAATATGTGTGTGTGTGTGTGTGTGTGTGTGTGTGTGTGTGTGTGTGTGTGTGTGTGTGTGTGTACTTTATGCTACATTGTGGTGGCCAAAATGTCCCCACAAGGATAGTAAAACCTGAAATTTATGAAATTTTGGGGACCGCGGGGGAAAAAAAATAGTAAATGATGTTTATCTGTAAGTGTAACAATGCGAACAGCTTTTCTGTAAGGCGTAGGTTTAGGGTTAGGGTTGGGCCAGGGGATAAAAAAATGTTGCTTGGTTAGTATTAAAGTTCACAGAAACAAACGTTTGTGTGTGTGTTTATGTGATTTATGAGGACACAAATTTGTATAATGACACAGGTATGACAGGTATTACAATGAGAAGGTGATTTATGAGGACATTTTCAGTGTTCCCATAATTCAAAAGGCTTATCAATAATTCAGAATGAGTTTTTTTGAAAATCTAAAATTGCACAAAGTTTCCTTTGAAAGGGAGATTAAATAATGAAAGAATATACATTTTTGCATGAACTATCTCTTTAAATATAGTTTAACTGTTCATATACTGTATTAAATCACCAATATTAAGCCACACATTTCTGACTTTGAACTACACCAGACGACATGTAACTCTAAATGGGAATTCTATAAATTTGGAAGGGTATAATATGTCCATATCAACTCGTAAATCAAGAGCAAATGAACAAAGGGCTTTTGTGTAGTGCTATTTCTAGAGTATAGCCCTGCAGTATTGTAGAATGTATTATTGTACAGTGTCACTGAATGAGATTTAAACATCTATACCCATCACGACAGAATAGTCTACACTTCTGGCCCAGAAACTTCTCAAAAATATAACGTCTGCCAGACTTTAATTCATTCACGTTTGTAAAATAGAACTTACATCTGACATTTACACAAGTAAGTGGGACATTAATTATGTAAAATTAAACCAATCCCTTGTGTTTGACTTTGGATGAGTGCCTTTAAATACCTTATGGCAGTAATTTTGCAAATGATTAGGCAGATAACTCATGATGGAATGGTAATTTCAGTGATTAATACAAATAAGGCGGGATTGGTTGGCGCCATGATCTAAAAAGTCATTATTGCATTACTATTTTTTATAATTTATTTTTCCCCCCTTTAGGTACACTTTTAATGTTAGTCATGGTTTCTTGCCTGACAAAACAATTGCAATTTATATTTTACCTCACTACTGCCCACACTCTCTCTGACCTTTAATATTAAACAGGCCCTTTTTGTTACTTTATCTTAAAGGCATGGTAACGCTTTAGATTAAGGAATGCATATTTACTATTTACTAAGAGTTTTCCCTCAATAAAATCCTGATTTGCTACTTACTGATATTAAGTAAGGTAGTTGTTGTAGTTTAGGCATTGGGTAGCGATAAGGGATCTACAATATGGTCATGCATTAATGTGCTTTAGATGTACAAATGAACAGCCAATATGCTAGTAATATGCATGCTAATAACCAACTAGTTAATAGTGAATAGTGTTCCCTAATCTAAAGTGTTAGCATAAATGCTTTAGAAGCATTTTTCATTGTTAGTTCAAGTTAACAAATTGAACCTTATTGTAAAGTGTGTTGTATAAATTGTATAACAATCACTGTGTAGTTCAGA